>NW_027526225.1:79478561-79811503 GCF_048455015.1 Haemaphysalis longicornis | reverse complement strand
TACAAACTCTCCGGTGGACGTACAGAGAAATGTTCGCTTAGTTCAAAGTATGCATTGGGAATTGTTACCATTTAACTTGCATTTTCCCCATTCCCCTGTGTATTCCTGACGCTTCGTCGAGACGTAACAAAAATTCAGGGCCATCTCCACTAACGTCAAACCTGGTGAGGGTCGAAGCATGCAGTGGATAAGTGTATTTTTGGCGCCTTGGCGTTTTTTGCCAAATGAGATGAAACCGTTGGTGGGTTGAGGTATACAGATTTGCTGTAAAGGTCCCGCTTCTTTGAAGAACGAAGCTCTCAGGCGCGAGGTGTGAGCGAGAGTCCCGGTTTTTTTTTTTTTTAGTACGCATTACGTTCTAGCGCGATGCCTACACGAGAGTGTCCAGGGGCGGTATTCTCGTAACTGTCCCTTCCGAAAACGTCCCTTTTGCGTCCCTTTCATCGTGACGTACTTCCGTTTTAGCACTGGGCCTTTTATTAAAATAGCGTAACTGTTCTCGCAAACGCATTTTAGAGAACTGAAACCGTATCAGAGTACCTTTATGTGTGTATTGTTCCGCGAGCGAACCGCGATGAAAAATCGTCTGCTCCAAATCGTCTGCTCCGAGTAGCCACGGCTCATAGGACCGCCGTTCTTGCATGGCGTCACATCCGGGTGTTCGCTTTTATCCAATCATGGCTCGCTCAAAAGGGACACTTTTGAAAGGGACACAAAAGGGACAGAACACGGGAATACCGCCCCAGGTGTGTTTTTTAGTACGCATTGCGTGCTAGCATGGGGCTCAAACGAGTTTTCTGGTGGACAACAGGAGACGCCAACAGCCTCAAAACCTAAGGGGCTTCGCCCCTAAAAGTCTGTCTTGCCACGTGGACGCAATGCCCTTTAATAAAGGATCTCGGTGCTTGGGATACGGTGGTTGCATATCTCTTTGAACGCAGTGAGGCATGCAGTTCCCTGCACCCGGCGCTTCTGCCCGTTTCACGTCACCTATAATGACGTAATCACGGCCACATTGATCAGCCGATATATTTCTCGTTACACCCGGCGTTGAAGAGGTTTATTTTGTCCATCGAAGCAGATACATAACATGCCTCGATGGAACTACTCATCGGGTAACAAATATACATTACAAAAGGGAAACACAGACAAACAACAAATCAGAAGTGGCTGCCACTGGCCTACACACAAGTTGCAACATTTTGTACCACGCAGGGTACAACATAAACAGAGTAGAAAGTCGAGTTGTTGGCAAACGCGAACAGTAGTTTCAGGGTCGAAACACAATGAATGTGGGTAGAAGTGCTACAGTCTTACATAGTTACGGATACACACATGGTAAAGTGAACACTGCAGATAACTATGTATCGTATTTAGTCTGATTACAAGGCTAATATTCTAACTTGTTTTAGTATAGTTACATTGCTAATATTCAACTATTCTTATTTCCAAACGTGCGTTGTTGACCTTGATGAAGCGGCACGACCAACGCAGGAGGAACGCCTCTTCCCCCAGCGTGGCGAGCTCCGCTTCCAGGTGTTCGAACAGACGCGTGCGCATGCGCAGCAACATGGGGAACATAGCCTTGTGAGGCCGGGACCGGAGTGCCGCGACACCACGACGCCTCCACACAACCAGGGCCCCCATACATAACAGAAAAGTTACGAGGGCATCGCGCGATTTTGTGCGCTCCCCTAGGCGTACTTTAAACATCCTAGACATCAGCGTCCAAAACGTCCTCGCTACAGAACACTGAAAGATTGCGTGTCGCAACGGCGTTCTGAAGTTCGCCATGCCCTTCAAATTCTAGGGCAACTGGAAGTAACAAGCGCAAGAAAGAACATCTCCTTTTGAACCCACACTCCTTCTTCGATGGCCAAATAGGACAAATATCGTATTGGCGGAAAATTGATTCGACAATTACTCGGTAATTAAATTTGGGGAATCGTCTGACTCAGCCCCACTATCCCATATGCACACAGGCAGATTCCGGCGAAGAATGGCGAAGAGAGACTGGAATTGATGTGTAGTGGGCTATGAATGCAGACTTGCTGTGTTGCTTGTTGTCGATACTGGCTGCCCCCTTGGAACGTTCACATGCCCGTTTCCTGGACCGGACGACTTTTTTTTTCGCGGAAAAGACCACCGCCATTAAGCGTGCAGTTCATTTACCGTCTGGTACTATGGTACTCTCAAACTGGGGCGTGTGCCTAGAAGATAGCAGATCAGAAAAAGCAGCAATACTGGGCATCCTCGATTTACCAGTCCTGGACGGTCCGTGGACGGTCCGCGGGCAGTCCGAGGACTGCGTTCGGACCGGAAGCCCCTTGGAATACATGGGAAAATCGAGCGCCGTATCGCGCCTCGGGCAGTCCGCGGACGATCCGGGACTGATAATCGAGGAGGCCCAATATCGACGACGTCATTGTTTTGGGGTTCAAATCCAGCGGCAACAGACTATAAAATATATCACAATATCTGCGTTTTAAATTCCTATACAAGAATTGAAATGTCACAGAAGGACTTAATGCAAGTCATTCCTGAACCTATTTATAAGGTCACGTTCAGATGTAAAAATTAAGCTGCCCATGCCGATACTAGAGATAGATAGAGAGAGAATGATCTTTAATGTGAACTGGTTAGGTAGGGACAAGGCTTGCTACACCAGATGGGGGGGGTGACTACGTTGGTGGTGGTGATGTTTATTAACGGGTGGACCTAGCCTTGCGTGGTATGGCGATAATTTCTCACCCGATCAGCACCTTTTTACCGCTATGCGCGGGAATTCACCATGATTCGCTGAGGCTTGTGACCTTGATGAGTGGTGAATATTAGACATTAGGGGTAGAGCAGGGACAGGACAAACAAAAAACTTTGAAAAAAAAGAAAGTAAAAGCAAGAAAATGCTGCCAGCAGAGTCCGGACATAAAAAATACAATTGAAAAGAGAATCGTTAAAGTAAACACTGAAACAAAATGAAGAGTAAACGACGCGAAAAAAAAAGAGTAACAACACCAACCCAAGAAAAATGCAAAGTAAATAGATGAACGCCACAGTGCGAAAAAGTAGACATCATGACCAATATATGCAGATACCAATGCGGAGAAGCAGCAAATAACGTACAGACTTACTCATTTGAACACGAATCCTCATGATGATGATGATGGTAATATCACTAACCACAATAAAATAATAAAAATAGAATATTATAAATATTTATTAATAACAAGAATAATAATGATGGCTAAGACGACGAGGGTGATGATGATGATAATGATCATCATCATGAAGAATGCTAATTCTCGGCGCATTCTCCCGCGGGAGAACGATCAAGAATGCATGAAGTCTTCCTCTACCATTCTAGCAATGTCAGCGTATTTGTTTTCTTGTTCTACTCCTCACTTTCTGGCTCGTTCGTCCGAAAGATTTATTTTCGCATTTCATGCAGTGGGCGACTTTTTTTTTCTTCCCACAGAAAGATCAAGCGCCCTCTCTTTAATGTTATTGCCTTCGGCCATTTAATTTCGAAATGGTTTCCGAGGGAATGAAACCGTTCGGGCGCAAGCTAATATTTTCTCGCTGTAGCCCTGCACTAATTACCCCACAGCCTCGCTCCATCTCTAAATCACTGCAAGACATTAAGCACGCCACGTCCTACCGTTGTTCAATAAAAACTCCATGAATTCATGGTAGACACGGCTAAACTAACTAAACGAAAACGAAGCCCCCAGTGCCAATCAATACCTCTTTTTTCTTTCATTTTCTCTCTTCCAACGTGGCTAATCGCGTTATTTTGTTATTTTTTACTGAACAGGCTTATGATTTAGACCAGACTACCCCTCCTAACGCTAAGTGGCCGGCTCGCTACGTGGTATCGTTCAAACCCTTCACCAGACTAATCAGCGGTATTGCCTCGTTTCCCTTAGGCACATCTGGATATAGTCCATCTTGGCAATAAATTGAAGGCAATATACTAATCTACTTAACTCTGTCTTCTTATTAATCGTGCGAAAACGTGTTGCTGTTCCAGCCCTGTCAAAATATCTCGGGCCATCTCCACTAACGTTGAACCCTGCGGAGTGGCGAAAATGCGGTGTATAAGTGTATCCTTGGCGCTTTGGCGTTTTTGCCAACGGAGATAAAGCTGTTGGGGGGTATAGGTATACAGCTTTGCTGTAAAAGTCTCTTGTCCTTGAACCACGAAGCTCTCTAGCGTGAAGCGTAAACGGCTGCCGAGGTGTGTTTTTAGTACGGGTTACGAAGCGTTTCAGTGCGAGGCGTAAAGGAGTAACCCGGTGTTAAAATTTTAAGTGCGCGTTATGTTCTAACCCGAGACGTAAACGAGATTTCTCAGTGTTCTAGTAGCGTGACTACATGAGACGGCGATTACGACGACAACGACAGCAGACCCCAACAGACCCAGCCCCTGAGGGCCTTCGCCCCTTAAAAATGGTACACAAATTTTGAGTATTGCTAACTGGTGAGTACACTTTCTTTGAGGCCGCTCTGCTAGTCTTCCTGGTCCTTTAAAGTCTTCTTTACTACTAGACACAACTGCATTACCGGTGAGACACCTGGCCAGGGGTAATGTAAGGAGTAATACATCAAAGTGCGAAGACCCCATTTTACTCTGTAGTTATTTATGCCCAAATACATTGCTAGCCAAATGACTGGCGTGTTTATAGCGCAGCTTTTATATCCTAGATTCCAGGAGACCAATCCGTATATAGACCAAGGGGGTAGACGAGGAAACCTCGTAGCGTTGCTACAGCTAGAGAAAGCTACTGCGCACCTATAAAATTACCCCCTGTGCGTTTGATTTTTTGATTGATAGTGGGGCTTAACCCGCCGACGCAACGCAGGCGATGAGGCGCGCCGTAGTGGAGGGCTCCGTATTAATTTTGACCGCCTGGTGGTCTTTAGCGTGCTCCGAAATCTCGTACACATGAGCGTTTTTGCTTTTCGCCTCCATAAGAAAAGCGACCGCCGCGGCCGGGAATCGAACCCGCGACCTCGTGCTCAGCAACGCAACGCCTTATCCACTGAGCGACATGCCGCCTGTGCGTTTTTGGGGCGCGTCTCGCAGCTACGGCAGAGTCTTTTCGGTTAGCACCGGCGTGAAAACGGCAAACCACATATATGTGTCTTTTTGGCTGGTGACGTCAGTCGCTGCATAGCTATGCTGGTTATCGACCTTCAAAGAGTAAAATGGGACTCATATTTTAAGGATTTTTTGTTTTTGTTTTCTTTCAATTCTTACTTACAGATTCTGAATGTACCAATCATTGAAATGTGCACTAATTTAACGATTAGTCGTGTTTAGTTGGCCAACTAGGCAGTTACTTTTCTGATATAATGCGTCTCGCTTTTTCGTTGGGGTACTCACGAAAAAAACCGGGCCATTTCCACTAACGTGAAACCTGGGGAGGAGCGAAGCATGCAGCGTATAAGTGTATTCAAAGATTGTAAGTCTCTCTCTTCCCACACGGCGCACGCTAATTGGGCGCCGCAGAAGCGCCGGTGGGAGGAGCAATCACACGCTTGCTGAGGCGGTGGCGCCTTCTCTTGCATTGAACCGAAGTTAAGCAATTATATCAGAGACAGACTGGCCGTAAGGTGCCCTCGTGTCACACACCGCATCATACTAAGAAGTATGCTAAGAAGTAGCGAGATGCTTTTGAAAACGAGTGTCCTGGTGTGTTCTTTTACTACGCGTTACGTTATAGCGCGAGGCGTAGGAAAACCAGTGTCCCGGTTTTTTAGTACCGTGACTACATGAGACTACAGGAGACGCTGACAGCCTGAACCCTTAAGGTGCTTTGCCCCTAAAAATGCTTACGCATTGAAACTACTGTAATTTATAGCAACGCCTACAGCCAAACTACGCCTGGCCGTGAAGGCGCCTTCATCCCGGCGCACCGTTGCTCTGCGGAAAAGCACGTCTAGCGAGCGTGCGAGTGAGACGCGGAAACAAATAGGGGCAGATGCAGAGTCTCGCGCTGCCTGAGAACGAACCGTTCGTCTGTGGGCACGTCCGCGAATTGATTGCTTGTTTGATACGGCGGCGGAGCCTGGCGGTAGAAACCGGAAGCAAAATATGACTCCGCGACAGGCATGGTGGGCGAAGCGAACGAGCGCGAGAGTGGCGCGGCGGAAATGAAAGGGGAAGGAAAGCCTTGGGAAAGAGAGGGAGTTGCGACATCTAGTGAGGGCGGCGGAAGTTGGGCAATTTCGCGTGCGTTGGGATGCTTGTTTCTTTGTGGTCGGGAAATATCGGTGCGACGAACGCCAACTCCCTTTGGGGCGACGTGGGCTTGACCTTTCGAAAGCGCTACTGGGGTGATACCTGTGTGCTCGGGATGAAACGTCTTCTCGTGGGTGTGCAGGTGTAGTTCAGGTTAGGAAGGAATCGGCTCACCGAACGAGTTACTGCCGGTGGGCTACGACGACGTGGGTGCGGGACACAGCTGTTAGGGAAACAAATGGCGGATCCCACGCAGAGATGGGAATCGCCGCAACGCGAAGCTTTCATCGTGGTATACCTGAGTGGAAATTAACTCGCGTGCAGCATTTTTCGAGACAGGTATTGTTTATGCATGGCGTGCTTGCTGATTATACAGAACGACGAGCTGTGGTGGGTGTGTCGAGAAATGCGAGAGATATAGGGAAACGTCCAAAGATTCAATCTCACCTGGCGAAGACGCCTCCAGCTTCAAGCGCAGGGAACGTGATACACTTAGCAATCCAGGGCTTCTCCAGTCGCGTCCCCTCCGCCCCAACCCCCACCCCCTAGCGAGTCGCTGCCCAGCCGATTCTTCTGTCGCAACCCGAAGAAACGAGCATTATTTTGTGTGACACGGCGCAAGGGGTCATAAACAGCAACAGCAGCCCACTACCGAAGCGCCTGAAGAGCCAAAGGAAGCTTGTCTTTAAAACAAATGTTAAGTCATCCTACTAGTCCCACATGCGGCGTCAAAGCCTAAAGCATAATAACAGGCACGCAGCAATTTTTAGGGCGCAGCCCTTTGGCGCCCGTCTGTGAGCTGAACCGCGTCGCCGTCGTAACCGAGTGAACGATGACAAGACCGAGTTGTAAAAGAAAGCAAAGAGAGTGTCGCGAAATTGTGAGGGGAGGCGGTTCACCGTGGCGGCACGAGCGCTCTCCGAAAGTGTGCGGTGGGGGATGGGAGGGGCAGTATGCTGTAAGGGGGAGAGTGTCGCGAAATTGTGAGGGGAGGGTGATTCACCGTGGCGGCGCGATCGCTTTCTGAAAGTGTGCGGTGGGGGTGGGGGAAGGCCCTATGCTGTGCCCGCACGAGACGCTCGTCTGCGCGACGCTGGCGAAAACGTGAGGGGGGCGTGCGCGTGCCGATGGTGTACGTTCCCTGTCTAAGACGCGGGTCTCGGTCCCTTCCTGAGATCCACTTCGTGCCGCCGATGCAGAGGCTCATGATCGTTGCCGTCGAGAAAACCCACGAGTGAGTGCTGCCTCAGCACACTGCGGCTGCACCCAAATATCGCATTAGGGAGTATCGTAATCGCCAGCCATTTTTTTTTTGTAATCTAACACTCTTGCGTGAATTATTGATGCGTTGACGAAGAGTCAATTTGCAGATGCTTCTTTCGAGGTGGCATTCTGAACCTCAAATAATTTATCCTCCTATTGATAGCTTCACTGGTTATAGCTCCTGGAGCATGATATTAGAGCTTGATTGTCATACCATTCATTTGAAAGTGGTTCGAAGCCAGTGCGATCTAAACTGCTGTGATTTACGCCGCTGAAATTTTCGAAAATAAATCAAGCTTCGATACGTATTTGATCAATGTAATGCCCTAGTATATATTTATTTTCGGCCAAATGCGTGATATTCTGGTCGGGCCAAATTACTGAGGAAGCCGCCTGCTTTTTACCAACCCAAGAGCTTACCAGTTACACTAAACCGCACACGGCACACACGGCGAGCCAAGATAAGCCAAGACAAGCCACCGGTGCTGACACTTACTGTCTTTGTTGTCACTGGTTCTGCAGGCATCGCTCAAATTCGTGCATATAAATCTTCGATAACGTATGGAGGAACTCAACGCGCCTCTGTTCACTGGCGCCACCTGGTCAGTGTAAAAGTAACTGCAGACTACAATGGGTAACTTTCCCTACCGAACTGATGCACTGAGAAATTTTGAAGTGAGTCAAGGAAAGTTTGAGCATATAAAAATTTTTATGTTTACATGCAATAAAGAAACGAGAAAACCTGGGTGTACAAGGAAAGAAATGAAAATAATAACAATAACCAACCACCGACAAGAAAAACGAACCATGAGCGTACATGTAGATTCTGCTCGGCAAGCCTGCAGACAAAATATGCACCGCCATGATGCGCAGAACACGGGAAAATACACCATTATGCAGATGATCAGTAGCGGCTGTAATTTGTTAGGTTTATTTTGGGGGTTGAGGCATTTTTGTCTGCGCTTTTCTCGGGAGTTTTTTTTTCTAATTTTATTTCATTTACCCCCCCCCCCCCCAACTCTTCCACAGGGGCCCTGGAGGAACAACCCGGTAAAGAAATGAATGATTGATAATTAACTGAAGTGCCCATATCAATCGGCTTTGGCCCGCTCTCCAACGTATTCGTCTGGCCGGTTACGGTGCTTTTTTTCTTTCGGTATTTTTAGGGCTGTCTCTATAGTTCTCGCTTTATTCGCCGCGTTACACGAGCCGGAGATAGTGAGGGCATACCCAGCATTTACTTGACGGATATAAATCTCCACAGATGATCCGACGATAATTCCCTCGGCTGAACTCAGCAAGAACGGGAGCGCTAGATAATTAGATTCCATTAGAATCCCTCCCAGCTGTTCTCTTAATATCTTTTTAGAATTTATTTTCACCGGGGTTGGCGCAGTGTTTGAGTACCGGATTTATTCCTGGTGCGTCAGAAATTTATCCGCATTTTCTTTTCTTTTCGTAACGGTGGTGGAACTCTTTTTTTTTTTTCATAAGTACTAGCGTATCACGTATCTAGCTATCAGCGCATACACCGATATAACGGACATATCCATTTTATAATCTACTCGGATGGGATCGACTATTTAATTATGAATTCTAAAAATGTGCATAAAATAGGGAGTAAACGCCTCGGTTTCGTATCGCGCTATCGGTTTTTTTTTTCTTTAGCCGCCACTTCAAGTTATGCTCAAGTCCTCGAACGTCAGAGGATAAAATGCGCTTATTTTAAGCCTGCATGGGCAGAGCTGACGGTATTCTTTCTTTCTCATCCTCCAGCTTTTCTTCTGGGAGTTAACTTTTCGCTTCGTAGCCGTTGCCTTGTTGGTTTGGCGTATATTTTTCTCATTCTCCTAAAACAATTTTCGAGGCTATGGCAGAGCAAAAGTGCTTTACTGGTTCGGATATGTATTTATATACATTTATGAGAACTCCTTAGCCCGAGTACTAAGGGTATTCTTCTCAGTCCTTTTTTAGGGGGAATACAGAAGCAAATTATCTTTTAAGTCGACATTCTAACATAGCTCTTTTTTTTTCGAAAATCAAGTACCAGCGTAGACATTGTCGGCGTTTCATAGTCGGCCGTACCGAAATTGCCATTGGCTGAGAAGTCAATATACTCGCCCACAGTTATCCTCCCATTGGCTGCGAACGCGGGCGTGCGTACTTTAAAGTTTCATAAAGACTGAACGCACCTTTCCACTCTACCACAAAAGAAGAAGAAGAAGAAAAAGAAGAAGAGAAAGAGAAAGAAAAAGAAAAAGAAAAAGAGAAAGAAAAAGGGAAAAAAAGAGAGAGAGAAAGAGAAAGAAAAGAGAGAAAGAGAGAAAGGAAAAGGAAAAGGAAAAGAAAAAGAAGAAGATGATGATGAAGAAGAAGAAGAAGAAGGAGAAGAAGAAGAAGATGATGATGAAGAAGAAGAAGAAAAGAAAAGAAAAGGAAGAATTAAGAAGAAGAAGAAGAAGAAGAAAAATAGAAATAAAAAGAAAGAAAAAGAAAAGAAAAAGAAGAAACACATTTATTTAACCACTGGTGTTTGGCTGATCCCCTGATTGGGTATGCATTAATAACAGAAGACAATAACGACAACAACATTTATATGCTAGAATAGCAGTTGGTTGACGATGGTGGCCGGCATTCTTGCGGCGACCGCGGCCGCCCGAGCGACCAGTGCAGCTTGAGCATCCTTGTTTGGGCTGCGCAACGCCTCCTCGCACTTCTCACACGTGGGACCGATGGCCTATCGGAAATTATTACCCATCTGCAATTCGCTTTTTCTTTTCTCCTGGTAACTTGTTACTGACACATTACTGACCATGAAGTTTTGTTATCCCTGTAAGGAAGAGTAAATGATTTCCTACCCATGTTTTATTCCCGATGCCGATTGCATGACGTCCGAAGATGCTTGAAAGTGGAGTTCGAGTGCCACGCACACGGTACGAGCGCTGTTTTATAAAAAAAAAATAATAACCTTGAGTTATACGTTATGTGGGATGATTGATTGATTGATTGATTGATTGATTGATTGATTGATTGATTGATTGATTGATTGATTGATTGTAGGGTTTAACGCGCCGACGCAATGGAGGCAATGAGGCGTGCCGTAGTGGACGGCTCCAGATTAATTTTGACTACCTGGGGATCTTTAGCGTGCGCTGAAATCTAGTACACAAGGGTGTTCTTGCTATTCGTCTCCGTCAGAAATGTGGGATGTTTTAACTGGATAGATGACTGTTAGCTTCAGAAAATAGGGTTTGATTCAAGGTTCACTTTGAAAAGCCAGGGCCTGCTGGTCTAGAAAACAAACTATTTATGCCACCAGAAAAGTGCGCTCTGGTTTCTGCTACCACAAAAGTATCATCATCATCGCCGCCATCGTGGTCGTCTTCATTAAAATCATAATTATCACCGTCATCGTCATCATTGAGTGTCTTGCTCCTCCACCTCCTTTAAGACACTTTTAAGCCTCTGGCTGCCGCAGTCATCTGGCTTAACCCTCGCAAACATCAAATTCTTAGACCCCCCACGTTATTGCTGCCCCATCGGGCCAATATAATATGGTACATCGCCTGCCTACTGGGGTAGAAAATATAGTGACAGTTAACACTGTGGCGGGATGACATGCTCATGAAGGGTAGAACACAGGAGTAAATAGGCTGTTCTAGTTAGGGCGAACACGTTCGTTTTGCATTTCCCAAAACTGCTATGGATAGTCATTTTTTTATAAAGGAAGGGAGGTTCCCTGGGAGTGTTTGCATTTCTGGGAATGTGTACAGTTCTAGGAATGTGTACAGTTCTGAAAATGTTCACAGTTCTGGGATTGTTTACAGTGCTGAGACCGTTTACAATTCTGGGAATGTTCACAGTTCTGAAGATGCTCACATTTTCTGGGAGTGTTTACATATCTGATAGCGGTAAAATTTCTGGGAATATATACAGTTCTGAGGACGTTTACAGTTCTGGAAACGCTTACACTTCTGGGAATGTGTACAGGTATGAGAATGTGCATGGTTCTGGGGGTGTTTACAGTACTGAGAACGTTTACAATCCTGGGAATGTTTACAGTTCTGAGAATGCTTACACTTCTGAAAGCGTTAAAATTTCGAGAATATTTACAGTTCTGAGAATGTTCACAGTTCTTGAAGTGTTTACAGTTCTGGAGATGCTTACACTTCTGGGAATGTGTACGGTTCTGGGAGTGTTTACAGTTCTAGGAGTGTCTACAGTTCTTAGAACGTTTACAATTCTGGGAATATTTGCATTTCTGAGAATGCTTACAGTTTTGGGAGTGTTTACACTTCTAAAAGCGTTAAAATTGCGGGAATATTTCCAGTTCTGAGGATGTTTACAGTTCTGGAAGTTTTTACAGTTCTGGAAACGCTTACACTTCTGGGAATGTGTACAATTATGGGAATGTGTACAGTTCCGGGAGTGTTTACAATTCTGAGAATCTTTACAGTCATGAAAACGCTTACCGTTCTAGAAATGTGCGCAGTTCTTGGAATGTTTACATATTTAACAGCGTTTACAGTTGTTGAGTCACGTGGCTTTCCCAAACCTTCATCCAGCTCAACCAGTCGCCTCGCCCTTCCCTAAATACTGCCTGGTGAATGCAACGCATCGCTCCGCGAATGCCAGCCGTTATACGTTTGTTCTCAGGCAGGGGAGAACTCACACTTGTTCTGCTGCCGTCCTCTGCCCACACTGCGATGTGCTAGAAACCCTCAAGCACCTGCTCTGTGAATTTGCTAGATTCAGTGCTCAAAGTGTGCCCCTCGCAGTGTCTTTGCGACTTCCGCTTTCCGAGGACATTCAGCCAAAGGACGTTCTAGGACCATGGACTTGTCCAAAACGTGATTTACGGGCTACAAAATCTCTGAACACAGGTCTAGAGCAGTCGCTGTGAAGAACTCGCCGTTTTTGTGCACATCGACTTCTTTAACATCATCGCCATCATCTTCATCACGTCATCAACTGGCGTAGCAACTTAGCCATTTTAGCCCGGCTAACATCGCCAGACTTCATTAAAGATTGTTCTCTCTCTCTTTCTCTACGTAGCTATCCGGGTGATGCTTCGAGGAAAGGCGCACGCCGAATGGAAAGTTGTCGTAAGCGGCGACAGGCGGACCGTAAAAGACGACCAGGTCTTCATCGATGACCGGGCCATCATCTGGGGCAAAGGTCAGTGTGAGCTTGCTCCTTTCAGCGGTACCATTACGCAGTTGGTGTTGTAGTAATAGTAATTAACGTTTATTGACATGAGATGGAGAGTAGGAGGGTGAGCTCAGTCTCCTCGGTACAGGAGGAAGTGAGCCCCACTGCTTCTAGGCTGTAATAACGACGGATTGCTGTTTCTCTGGCGATTATTGGATCAGTGCGGACTCCCATTGCTCGAGGGTTAGGTGTGGTAGGAAAGGTGAGTTGTGTGGGAAGTAAGGCTAAGGTGTAGGTGGGGAGGAGCAGGTTAAGGGGCTGCCATGTGGGTCGCGGATGTAAGGGGATGAGTGGGTGGGTATGGTGGGGTCGTAATTCCGGTTAGGAGCCTGCGCCAGATGTATACGCCTCATAGAAAGATAGGGAAGTGTGAGGGGGAGGATATCGCCCCCTGGAATGCTGGTAGTGGGCGAGGATGGCGCCGTATGAGGGTTCACCTGGGCAAAGGAGAGCTGGGGAGCAATCACAGTGTGATGATGAAGACCATAGAAAGTCCTTGCGGCAGTTTTGGCCTGAAGTGCACCGCATGGGCGAAAGGTTAGCCCAGCTATATTATGGAGCTCCTTCTGGGAAAAGCAGCTTCTAATCAACATGATGTTGCATCTATATTTATTTATTTCGCAAGCCATTTGGAATCTTTCAAAAACTGTCGTGGATGAACCCAGTCAACCAAGTGTCTCGGCCTAAACGACAGCTCCGGTTGCTTTGAGAAAGGACGACACCATTGGTTTGCAGAGATTTAACTTTATTGCATGTCTTGGTTGAGGGAAGGACGAGACCATTGTTTTGGAAAGAGTTCCTATTTTGAGGCAGCGACTACCGCATCTACAATTGTACCACACACAACACACAGACGTTGCTCGGCACCCTCGGCGTTGTCCTAGTGAACGAGCAGTGGGCGCCTCCAGTGCCTCCGGCGCTGGCGGCACGAAAGACGGACGTTGAGCCACTGTTCATTTTCACTTACTCACTTTTGGGGGCGCTAGCTGCATCCCCTATTTTCCTTTGCCAAAGCTTGTAAGCAAGATTAACGAAACGAGGTGTGTTTTGGAATTGTAGCTTAAGTAGTAGCAGTCGTTCTAAAAAATGTTTTTGCGCGCTCGGCAAGAAGACGTAAGTCAACCGTGTGTTAAGTTGTTATGCAGAAAAATTGGAAGTTTGGGTCTAGCAGCTTGGGGAAAACCCGAAAGTTTAGTAAGTTTCTGCGAGGGAAAGCTTGACGTCCAAGTAAAACGGAGCACTATGGCCCCAACTTAGTCTTACCAACTTTCTTCTTTATTTGGACAATACTGCAGGTCAAAGTTAGGCCCAAACAGGAGTTGGAAAATTATTAGATAGTATATCAGCCAAACGTATTCATGCAAACTCTAAAAGCAATTGTACAATTTCTAAGAAACATCACCAAAATATCAAAGGCAAAAAATTACTACACATGAAAACGCTGCTCAATTGATGCGTGCAGATTTGGCGAAGTAAATACAGGGGCACGGAGATTGTCCTATTCAGATATTTTTCGCGTGAAAAATGAATATTTTTAAGGTTCTGGGCGGGCGAACAAGGGGGTAAATTTAAAAGCGTTGTATTACCTGGTTGGCCGTTCCTTACTTGGAGTTGATCAATTCGCACTCGAGCTACAAACGGATTTCCACCTGGTTAGCTCAGTTGGTAGAGCGAGTCCCTAGAGAGGCAGTGGTTTTGGGTTCAAATATTAGACCACAACGAATTTTTCTTCTACTGCGAAATGGCTGACAAAGCTATATAGCTTGCCTTTGCCAATTTTTCTGTTTTCTCGCGAGATATCTATCTATGTATATGTATATATATATATATATATATATATATATATATATATATATATATATATATATATATATATATATATATATATATATATATATATATACATATATATATATATATATATATATATATATATATATATATATATATATATATATATATATATATATATATATATATATATATATATATATATATATATATCTTGTAATGAACCAACGTCCGATGCTTACGACGCCATGTTTATTCTCTGCCAGAACGCGCGCCCCGCTTCTTCTTCCTTCGCTTCCAGTCGGCCGCCGTCCTCCTTTGTTTGGTAGTGGATTGGCCGGTGACCTTGCCCTGAGGTTTTCCTTCGCAATGTTTCACGTCTGTACACTCGGCCACACTGCGAAGACGCCCCCCAGTGTAGAGACGTGAAACACTGCGAAGGAAAACCTCAGGGCAAGGTCACCGGCCAATCCACTACCAAACAAAGGAGGACGGCGGCCGACTGGAAGCGAAGGAAGAAGAAGCGGGGCGCGCGTTCTGGCAGAGAATAAACATGGCGTCGTAAGCATCGGACGTTGGTTTATTACAAGATATATATATATATATATATATATATATATATATATATATATATATATATATATATATATATATATATATATATATATATATATATATATATATATATATATATATATATATATATAATTATTAAACTTCTGTTTGTCGTTGCTCTTAATAGTGGGGCGCATTTCACCGTGTTTTCACTCGAGAACAACGAAGCCGAACTGCATGCCGTATTTACCATCCTGGTTCCCTCCCCCTGCTTTGCGGCGGCGTCGCAGACAAGACGGACGGCAGCCTTCCCATCCTTCCGCGCGGCCAGCACGCGTTCAGCTTCCGGTTCCAGCTGCCGGAGAGCAACCTGCCGTGCTCGTTCGAGTCCAAGCCCTGCACGGTGCGCTACTACGTCAAGGTGACCATGGACATACCGTACGCGTCACCGCCGCAGGGAATGAAGTACTTCACCATCATCGGACCGCACATCGACTGCATGGAGGAGCAGTATCTCGTGCGTTTCTCTCCCTCTGCGGCACCCGCATTCTTTCGTTTTTGCTTGCGTGGCACGGTTTTGAAATACCCTGTGTACAAAGGTTTCCTGAAACACTTCGCCTAAATAGAGATGCACTAAGTAATACGTTTCATAAGTGTAAATTAGCGGTTTATACGCTCAGTGTTCGTTCTCTGCACTCTGCGCTTCTGTTCCTAGCACACAGTTGTGCAATAAAAAGAATTCGTGTGGAATCATGGAAGCCCACTCCCAGCTCCTAAAGTATGTGATATTTTAAGTGGCTGATCTGCTGGTTCTGGCCGTACAAAATTCGTTCCATAACCTCTACCTTATATTACTTCCCAGTTTTAAGCTAATCATGTCCATGTTTCTTTAGATAATGAACACGGTTGGCCGTTTGATTTCCCCTTTCAAAAAAAGTCAATAAACAGCTTTCGGGCATTTGTTGCCCGAGAAATATTAGCGTCAGCGCCAAAAACAGAGCATCTGTCAAGGAAGTAATCTGTCCCTCAAACCTTAAATTGTAAGCCCAGCAGGAACTGACTCTTCTACAATGATACGGTCAACCCTTCTTTGTTTTTAAAGGAGACTTTTGTAGGAGTGAGTGTGTCACAATACTACAAGCGGATTTTCATGTATGTAGCTGACACCAGTGTAATTGCCACCATCGATGGTTTGAAACACAGAAACCGTTGGTGGGCCACGACAAGCGGGCAGTGTGCTGCCTCTGCTGCCAAAAGGGCGTGGTGAGCTTGCGTAGCGCCCTCGAACGGTCTGCTTACTGCTGCGGCGAAAGCCTACGCCTCAAGGCCGACATCGACAACCAGAGCGAGGAGGAGGTGCGCCTCAAGCTCAAGCTCATTCAGGTACGCGCATTCCTCAGATCTTCCGGGGGACACCCTAGTGTTCTCTTACGATGTGAGAGTGCGTGAACATCCCTTCCCTCTAAGTTTTTTTTGCCCCGTTTTTACCTACCTTTTGATCATCGTTCACCTTTTTTACGTTGCGTTTTCCTTCCTCTCTCCCTGAGAAACTTTAGCAATCGCCCTTGTTAGGCCTATTTTCAGGCTTAACGTTAGGTAACTTAAACTTTGAGCCTAAGGGCATGTTGTCTAACTTCGAACTTATTTTACATCATGCTGCGCGCATCGGTTGACGACGTTATACCAAAAAGCGTGACGTTAGGCTGTCGTGTATCCGCAACCCCCTTACGTGTGCTTCGCCACCAGTTCGATCGATTATATGTCAACGCTTTCCCCACCACCATTTTAAAACAGCGGAGATTTTGTATGTTGAGTGTTTTCGTCCATCTACTGTAGGTTGCGCTTCAATAGGAGCAAGTTCCCAAACCCGCCGGCGGCCTCTATCGCTGGGTCTGGGAACCGCCTCGCGGTCGTTTCGAGACCCACCGATGGAGGTCGCAGTGGTCTCGCAGGGGAGGGATCCTCCCTCTCCCGCTAGGAGAGAGAAAGGGGAAGAAGCCTCACCCCGCTGCCGTTTAGTTGCCGATTTGTTCGCTCGAACCGTAGAACTTGCGCGGCGACGGCGCCGTTGTTCTCGGGTGAGCACCTGTTTACGTTCGTGCCGTCTCAATAGACGCACAGCTCCGCTTCCCCAGCAGATTTAGCACTGCTTGTAACGTGGTTTAATTTTTCCTTCATCCCCATGACGCGTCGCACCTGATGAAAACGTTAGGCCGGTGTGTCCCCGCATTCGCAGGCAACGGGAATCTTTCTACAAAATCGTGGATTGACTTCTTGGTCGCGCAAATCTTGCCAAATGGACCGCGTGGTGCGCGAGGCATCCTCAGGTATAAATATTTTGATCAGAGGGGGAAGGAAGGGTCAGTTCTCCTGAGTGCTCAAAGACGTGACTGAATCAATCGGCAAGTCATGAATATTATTGCAGCCGTCATAAAGAGGTGTTCTTTCCGAAATACTTAGATCGGTTGAGTGTTTGCGTTGTTGAATTGCTTTGCCTGCTCAATGATCAACACCACCAGAAAAAAATGGGGTCATCTCTGATTGCTGTGAGCTACACAACTGCCCTCTTAAGAAATGAACTTTCTGCGGGATAGTCGGTAGTGAGTGAGGATAGCTGCAAAGGTTAGGAGGGAAGCAATGGGTGTTGGGGACAAAAATGATCAGGGGTCGCGGATAGGGAGGTCAGATGCCCAATGTACGTGACATCGGGCCATGGCATGGCCTCGTCACCCGCAGGCCCGTGTGGCCAGAGGTCCATACGATGTCGGTTGTGGGGAGTTTCGGTAGCCGTCGGAGAATTTGGAGTGCTTGAGCTGAGATGCGGTCACGGTAGGCTATTTGAGAATCAGTCATCATTTAGGTGTACTCGTGGTGTGTGGTTAAGCTACGGCGACTTCTACTGCCTCGCAGTTTGTAGTCAAGGTGGAGGCAGCAGTGACTTCTCGGTCCTGGTGGTCAGTCAAGGTGGCGCCGTAATGTCTGGGTTTACTGTAGGGGGTGGCATCGGTGCATCTATCAATGACCAGTTGGCTGTATGTCACCGCATGCAGAGCGCGGTGCACGTTACGTGGTAATGGTGCTATTTTGAGTTGTTCGCGAATGTGTGGTAGGAAACGTTGTTTCACGTCTTTCAGGGCTTTGGCTTAATAACCGATTTGATGTGAGGAGTTTCCGCTCGATGATTGTGACTTCGAGGCTACACATTTCAGTTGTTCGATTTGCTTCTTAGAGTTTACCCCACGTGTTGCTCATGCCTAAACTTGAGTTTCTTTGTCTATGTGCTGGGTAGGAGGCCAAGAGCCGTTTTCTGACTTTAATGAATGCAAATGTCCCGCTCTGCTTACTTAGGTGAGTTCGAGGAGCCGGTATGACGCATGGTATGTAAATTTTTGAGAAAGGTGATGACATACCTTCAGAAATGTGCTTGTACGATGCGTGTAGCATCTTTATATGTAAGGTAGAAACATGTATTAGCTGCTCGCTCTATTGAATGGCTGAGTTCAGTTTGTGTTCGTTGTAGAGGCAGATGGTGTGTGCACCCGAACCGTCATTTGGCTTCGCGAGGCCTACAATATGCAGAGAGGGGACAATCGCTATGGGATGTTTGGAAAGACAGAAGGCGGAATCCGCGATTTTCACGTGCGCGTCTTTTGTAGTGTGATTCATGACAGTAAGGAGCAATCATTTTTCCGGAGCTCAGGATATGCACATGCAGATATTCTTGAGTGGTGTTGAAAATTCTATGTAGGGCGTCCTGCTCGTTCCCAATGGAGCCAGTCAAGGTCCAGTGCGTTAATCGTCTGCGTAGATGGCATGTTTGATACGTGGTACAGGTGTCAGAAGTGGAGGAAGGGCCGTCACGGTTAAATTCAAGAGCTGCTGCAAAATCCCTAACTTTGGAGGTGTTTTATAGGGTTTGGCTGTGCATATTAAGGTGCGGATCTAGATGTCGTTGTTTACGGCTACTGGGCGATATTTGAAGAATGCCTTGACGTAGTCGCATGATCGGATACCGCAGTTGGTTGAAGCTGAAAGCATAGAATAGTGGGACACATTGCCACAGGCCCTTTTAATATCAAGGTTTAGCATTACATATTGTGTCGATAAGACGCGCAATCTACGCGGTTGTTTTTGATGTGAAACAGGATGTTTTGTTTTGAGAGTTCAGGTCGAAACCCAAACATCGTTGTAGGGAGAAGGCTGTTCCCATTTAAGTAGAAGGTGAATCGAATATGGACGAGTATTGCCCTTATTCGGCAGTCTAAGCACTCTTTTGAGAATATTTTTTAGGATACAGTGTGCTTTTCGTCTATCGAATTATTTGTAGGATAAATTCTTTTCCGATCCCCTTGGAATGCAGTGCACATGTCGAGGGTTCGACGTGTACCAAAGCATTCCTCAGATCACTTAGAGTACAGCTTCTCACTGTGCCAGCACTATTTGCCGAGTGCCCCATAGACACCCAGCAACGCTGTACATCCGCGCAGGAATGCATAATAGCTGAAGTTAACAGATTTATTTCTTATGATATTTGGTTAGACTTGCATGCTCCGTCTTTCTCCCAACAAGTGTGGAACGTGTCGTGGTTCCCTCACCTACACGCAGCACGTGGAGTTCTTCATCGACCGCGGCGTGCTAGGCGTGAACAAGGAAGCGTCGCACACGGTGCTCGAGTACCGGGGCGACCAGATCCAGCCGCACACGCGCCACAAGTTCGACAGCTCCAACAGCCTCGTGGTGCCCGTCATGCCGCCCACGCTCGTTGGTGTGTGCCGACTCCTGCAGATGTACTACGTACTCAAGGTGGGGGTACCAGCTGCTCCTCTCAGAAATTGTCTTGACGCAAAGGAAAGACGTGTTTGAGACATCTTTTAGATATACTCTCCCGTGATCTTTACATTACTTTGACACCCTTGAAGTACAAAGCTCTAGATCCCTATGTTTCAAGCAAGGGGTCCTGCAGATCTACTACGTACTCAAAGTGGAAGTACCAGCTCCTTCTCCCGGAAGTTGTCTTGGCGCAGTCAAAAGACGTCTTTAAGACATGTTTTATATATACTTTGCTGTGACTTTTACATTAATTGTACACCCTTGAATTCCGAAGCTTTAGATCTCTATGTTTCAAGCAACGTGTCAGGTACAGAAGAGCGTTCAGAAAATCTATTGTTAAGAAAATCACACCACAACCACGGAAGCGCGCACCGGGAAAGGGAAAGAGCAGTGCCGGAGGAGGGTTCCAATTAAGGGCATTGGACATTGGCAGAACGTTCTACACACGCCCAGTATACGTCGCCGCGTCGGCTTTGAGTTTCACTCCTCATTACTATGGGTGACGACGCACCAGGCTCTAGTCGTGGCTGGGAAACACCGAGAAAGTGAGCCTCGGCGGAAGACGCTAGAACAGTTTTAAATGCGCTCCCGTAGCCGCCGCCCGGAGGAAGCGACTATGTGTGAAGCTGCAGCAGCTACCCAACGAGAGCAACACAAAAGTGCAACAGAAAGTTCAACAGATTAAGAGACGCTTTCCGCCTTCACATTCCTAAAACGTTATAAGCATCACCCGCATTTTTTTTCAGCACTCTAATTTGTGCTCCGAATTTTGCGCCATTATTATTAATCAGGAGAAAAAATAAAACACGCATTCTGCGTGTTTTATCCTTCTTCGTGCCATCTCATGGGTTTGTGCTGTGCAGCTCGGTAGCTCATTTCCACTGCTCTTTTTGTGCTTGGCATTTCCAGTACTCTATCTCCACGCTGCATATATCCCTGTTCTCCACATACCACTACCCCTGTTCTCGTGTCTGTGCCTCATACCTTCTATCACTTGGTCGTCGCTCGACCAGTTCAACTCAGCCTGTATGTGACCGTACGCCATTAGTGCGTGGTATGAAAAGTCGTAGCAGCTTTCTCACACAACACCGTGCACCACGCCTATTCTATGGCTTTACCGACAGTTATTTCCCCTCGTTAGCAATATGAAACTTTACCCGTTTGGTGATGCATAGTAAACGATAGCACAGACAGTCTATCTGAAACTACTGGAAGAGTGAAAGCTTTGTTCGTACTTGTTACGGTAGGTCTTGTGTTTGTTGTGTGCGGTTCGGTCCAATTTTCCTTCTATAGTTTCGGTTTCTCGTATTGCACGTCCCTCTGTTAAAATATTTTGCTTTTCAAGGTGTTGCCTGGGAGCCATCTCCATTCAATCATGTCTGTGGGCTACTAAACGACAAAAGATAAAAATGGTAGCGTTGGAGCTCTCGTCAGGAGCGGGTACGATGTTCATGTCTCATGTAGTTGAAAGTCCTGCCTAGCAGGTTCAACGTGAATAAATATGGAAGCCAGCATGCTTGAGGAGAAAGTCTCGAACTTCCGTTATGGCTTTGGAGGGTTCTGAGTAGTGCGCCCATTGGTAGTAAAATAACTGCACCCAGTTGCCTAAATGTATACTTTTGCACAACCCGATAGGTAATTCGAAATTACACTTGTACGCTTCCAAACTGCTCTGCAAAAAGTTTTGGGCTCCAAATCTGTCCTTTTTTTCTGCGTCAAAACTTCTCAGAACCCTAAGCAGGCTAGGTCGGCACTGTTACTTGGTGCCGTTATAACGCTACTGTGGGTTTTTTTTTCTGATTTTTGTGATTATTTGTATTGTTTATGGTGTGTCATTTTGGTAAACACATGCGGCAATCGATGTTTTTCTATGGAATAGACCAGTCAGCTGCGCCCGTGTTCCAACGATTCTGTTACGCTACATTTGATGCGGAGTTGCCTTTGAAATCCAAAAGAACTAAAATAGTGAGAGTCCCGCCTAGTTGGCCATTTATAATGCTCACAGCACAAAAAACTGGAAACGGACAGAGTACACGGCAACAAACAAGCGGTTTTTTTATGGGCCTTTACCCTTTTCATTGTTGTTTTTTTTTTTTGCGCCGTGAGCATTCCTGTAAGAATTGACGGTGTGAAGGTACACATGTCTATCAGGGTTCGAAATTCTCAAATTGACATTTTACGTCCCCAGCCAAGACAACTTGGCTATGGGGAGCGCCTTAGTGAAGAAGAATGGGATAATTGATACCATCCAGGAATTTTTATTGTGGGCCATTATTTCGACAGATCAGTGTTTTTCGTCTCCATAAGAAGAACAGCCTCAATGTCAGGGAAGCGAGCCCGTAACGTCGTTTCCAGTTACTTTTTTTCTAACATTCTATGCAGATGGCTTCTGTAGTCCTTTTCAAGGCCTTTCTTCTCTGCTCCTGTAAAATTGCGCCCGAGCCTAACGCTTCTTCTGAGCAGTATAACCGAATATTTATCAAAAACATAAGGCTGCTCGCACGCTCTTAAAATGCATTTTCTTTGAATGCAGGTCTGGGTTGAAATGGAGAAATCCGGGGACGACCTGGTGATGAATTTCCCGATCACCATTGCCACGTGCCCGTTCCGTATTCCCAATTCGAAGCAGGAGCCGAACATTGATTACGGTACGTATATAAAAACCTTTTCCTCATGGAAATGGGCGATCCCTTTCATACCAAAATGTGAATGCTTTTAACTTTGCAGCGCACTTCTGTGCGTTATTTCCCGACACCTTTGTTATAGTCCCTGGAAATTTGGCTAGTCTGCTATTCGAGGCCTTCAGAGGGATCCTTTTGGTGATGAGAGCCTCGAGCAGACAACATCGGTCGACTGCAGCGCCCTCATATTAAACTGGCCCTCTAAAATCTAAAATGTTCTCTTTATAGCTTTTCCTAACCTGATTATTTCTTTGCATCGTTGTTTAGGTATCAATAAAATGGTTTAGGAATTTTTAAACTGTGAGCAGCTGTTGACGCCTCTGATCGCAGAGTGCAGACCAGTGCAGACGACCGAAGCTAATAACGGCGTGCAAGCAGAAGACGCTAATTTTCTTTCTTCAATTGCTCTAAAAAGTAATTCAGGCCAGAAAAGGTAAGGAAATAAATAAATTTGAAATAAAAAGTTATTAGAACAACAATTTGATATTTAAAATACCTTAATGGCAAACGCGGTGAGTGCGCTCAATGGTGCACTCTGAGGGCGCCGTGGTCGAACGGTGTGCTGCTTTTCCCGCGCTTTCATCACTGCGGCAACACCCCGCTGTAATGCAAAACTGGCCCGGGCACCACACTAGCCACATTTCTTGAGTATATAACGATATTGTAAATTTGTCAGCAACGCCTGAGAATCTATACATCGAACAAAATTTTAATAAGATATACCTTCTTAAGATATTCCCAAGAGGCAGTAGACACGGTGCGAGAGTATTTTTCGAGAACGGTGACTGAACTGTTCTCCTCAGAAATTCGAGTTGCTCATCGGCATACAAGTAGGGGGCGGAAACGAAAACCATCGGATACACACATCTGCGTCTATGTCAATACTAAGAAGATCCCAGTCGTAAACAGCATTAGAATCTTCGGCCTACAACTGCAATATAATGGTCACAACAAAGAGACAATCCTTCATTTGAAGAAGAGCCCTCAGCTTGCCATGAGACTCATTTTCAGAGTGGCAAACAAGAATAGAGGTATCAAGGAAGACAGGCTCATACGGCTCGTACAAACCTTCGTAATTATTAAAATCATCTACTACATTCCTTTTCTACAACTCAAAAATCACGAGAAAGTAAAAATTAATGGATCTAGTTTATAAACAAGCAATCTAATTGCCAGTTACCACGCCCAATGAACGCTTCGAGGCACTAGGCATCAACAAGTCGATTGCAGAACTATTTGAAGCGCAACAAACAGCCCAACTGGAACGCCTGTCTAAAAAACAAAACGGAAAGACGCAGTCTGCAGTCACTAGGAATCCGAAGCGGAAGTTCCCTCCAAATTTAAGGTGACCTCCCACACGAATTGCAAAACTACACTCGCATTCCGCCACTATCAAGAAATATGCACCAGGTCTAAACGTGGAAAGAAGACAAGCTCAGAGCACGAGCCCTTGAAAAACGTTTCCGAAACCATTGTGAGCCTCGGGAGATCGTCTACGTTGACGCTGCCGATTACTACGACCGCGGCTCTTGTCTTAACCTCATGGCAATTACAGTTGTCAGCAATGACAGAGTCACAGTGGCGTCAGCATCCACACCGGCCAAAGATCCCACTCAGGGCGAGGAAATTCCCATAGCCCTTGCTATATATTGTACCCGAGCAACCAAAATCATATGGGACTCGACGCCCGGCATTGTGAACTTCGCGAACGGCAGGATCTCCCTTATAGCAGCCTCGCTGTTAGAGAAGACTACTAACCAAATAAAAATTCTTTTGATATGGATATCGGCCCACTGCGGTCTACTGGGGAAGGAACTGGCCCACGCAACCGCTCAAACTCTAGCCACCCGAGCTGTGTTACGTGCGACCCAACCAAGACCGCCATCTTCCTCACAACAGAAAGCACAGGAAAGCCAAAACCAAGCACACGTTATTAGAGCACACAAAGACAGGCTAGTCACATACAGGGATATATTAAATCGCTCTAGGTTTTCCAGATGCAAATACCCACCGCCCAACCACACCCTTTCCAGGAAAGAGGCAGTCACGTGGCGACGGTTGCAGACAAACAATTTTCCAAGCCATGTTTCCTTCAACCGCTGCTATCCGGACCTTTACTCAAACCTCTGCACTTTGTGAAACAGCAGAGCAGACCTACAGCACATGATATGGTCCTGCCATGAGCTCCAAAAAATACTGCTGCCTATAATAGCAAGTCCGATATGAACACACTTACCAGATACAAAATTAAGACTGTAAAACAATGGGAGACTGTTCTGTTCAGCTTCACACCGGAGCCACGACTCACAGCAGTCCGGATGGCCGAAGCCGCCGCGAGGATCCAAGGAATTTTGGCTGACGGCTGAAAGATGGAGAACATCCAAGTCGTCTTGTCTACCCTTAAGAACTCATCTCGGACATCAAATAAAATCTCTCTCTCTCTCTGAAATACCTTTACGCTGAAGAGAACCACATAGGCAGCCAATGACGTTTCGAGCATGCTTGAAAAGAGTTGATTGTTAAAAATTCTTCTGCAGCACTTAGTACTTGTGCACGAAGTGTGTGCCGATATTTAGGTCCATAGTAGACAGATGGACTTGAAGGTGTGCAGAACAAAAACGGTTCACTTTAATTGTCGTGTCACTCAGGCCCATCCAAAGTGGGGTAACAAACAGTGTCAAACCACTTTAAGGTACACCTAGCCAGAATGTAAACTTCCATCAGATACTCCGGTAAGAAGCCCTTTTTTAGCCTGGTTGTACAAAGACTTTATGATTCATTTTACCCCGCACGGTGAGGGAATGGAATCGCCTTCTAGAAAAATTAGTGTCTATACATGATAACAAGTTATTCAAAGCTGCCCTATTCGCCCATTTTTCTGCTCTTTCATAGGTCTGGTATTTAGAAGCCTACATCATATGTAAACCACGTATATTTTTTTTATTGTTTTTAGTCATTATCTCATGTCTGCGTGTGTGACTTGTGCATTGCACATTTTCCCCCTCCCCTCTGTAACGTCCTCAGTGACCTTGGGGGTACTCAAAAATAAATAACTAAATGCGGTGCAAAATTAATCTTGTGAAACGCCAATTGCACTATTGCACTGCTTTTAGCTGTCAATAATGTCGGGTAGAGAAAACTTCCTAATTTTATATATGTTGCAGCGCATTTAAAACACTGCTGATCACGCAAGAACTCTTCGTATAACGTTACCATGCTACCGCGCATTTACGTGTGCACGTAAATTGATTTCAACGTCACAATTTGTACCCTTGCTACTGTGGTCTCGCATTCTTACTCTGGCTTCTTCTGGCTAGTGTGGGTGCGGGTTGCAGGTGTCTTCTTTAGGGGCTGCGTGTTTTGATAGCTTGAGGCCAGCTACACTATTCGCCCTCTATGCAACGTGTATACAACATTTTATTGTGAACTGACCCCATGATGCTCTGTGCACTTTGTAATTTGGCTACCTTTTTAGCCCATTACAGTCTTCGTTGCAGCTGTCGCTGCTATGCGCGATTTGTTTCATTTATTTGATTTGCCTTTGCGCATTTCTAGAGTATCGTTTATCTATTCCATATTTAATACTCACGGCAATGTTTCCTCAAAACTTTTATCATAGCATTCCTGCAAAATTTTCAGTGCACAGCATACACTTCTGGCGGAGACGCGCATAAATGGAAGCCGAGGTTGTGATAGATGTTTCTTTAGGTTTCTTCATTATTAGCACTTCCTTCAGTTCTTCTGCCCAAATATTCTCATAGTCGTTGGAAGATTCTCTTCCCCAAAGTCAACCTTCCTTAAGCACACCTACTCCTATGATTTAACCGTTGTTTGGGGCGCGGGGAGCACAACTTTTTCTATGATCACCCAGATTGAACTGAAATAAAATGCTGAATAACTTTTAAGTTTTTTATCACACATTTCTCACGGCGCCTCTCTGCACTTTTTTCCCTCACCAGCCGTGTGCTGCGACCACGTGGAAGGAGGATTGTACATCGGACCCGAGTTCCAGCTCGGCCAGGTTTACGACGGCACGCTGGGCGTGGAAGAAGGCGAGTCGGTTGTGCTGTACCGGCCCGTCTACGTGTCCATCCGGAATCCAACCCGAGGAAGCAGCGCCACAACAGGTAGTGCATCCGGTGCCACTTCTGGTTCATCCGGCTCTTCCAGTCAAGGTCACCACCACCATCAGCAGCAGCAAGCAGCCAGCAGTAGCGATGACCAGCAGTGGCATCATTCGAGAGCGTAACGCTCGTGTGCTCCCGGCAAGATGGCGGCGGCGACGGTTGTTCTCTTAGGTCCCCGACGCGTGCCAGACGATCGTCCTCCAAGCCTTCTATCTCCTGCATCCCGTTTTCCCACGTGAAAATGCGGCTTCGACTGTTAAGGACAGTTCCGACGAAGCGAGTGTCCGCGTGAAAGGAGATTGTAGCGCTGAAGCAAGAGTGCTAGATTGAGGCACAGAGCGGCTTCTGCGAATCAGGTTCCACTAGAGCACCACTAATGCCATCCTAACTAGGCACCGGAACTATGGGGTGCCACCACAACAAGCCAAAACCAATGTGAAGGAGTCACGGTCATGTTTATATAAGGCATGTGATCGACTATGTTTTCGGTGTTTTTGCAATCCATACACCGGCGCCATTGGATGACTCTAGCGGTAATGCGAATGGGAGCACATGTCTTGCTTGTTTTCGTTTCTTATCTCTATTGCTTTCGGTATGTAGCAAATTTTCCATTACGTAGTTAAACAGCGCAGTTTTTTGTTGCCCTCTATTGAATTTGTGATTTTGGTTTCCGACGCGTTTAAAATTTCTATCCCTTGTTTACTTTGTACCATCGTGGACCTCCCCTACAGCAAATAAAGAAAGAAAATTCAGCTTTGGCTTAACAAAAAGACATATTTTGTGAAAATGTGATTACGAACTTTTTTTGTACCGTCTTACTAGTCCTTCGGGAAGTGACATCCTCATCATTGTCGGCGTTGCTTTTGGCGATAAGGTCACTCTAAGTTGCCCTTTTGGTGGATCGCTAAGAGATCTGCCATCATCTGTACCGTCTATCAGAAATTTGAGGGAAAAGGGTACGCTAGGAACAGTATGCAAGTCCTTTGTAAACGTGTTCGCGCTTAAATTACCGGAAGTTGTGCTGCCACATATCTCCTTTCATGCGTACACCCGAATAAACCATTCAGGTTTTATTAGAGACAAAGATTTCCTTGGGCGGATGTGGGCTTTGTGGTAGCCTGTGCGTGCAAGCTGTCGCGGACCCACGTGTACTCTCGACGATATGCGCATTCACCTGTGACAGCGGTGTCTGAAGGTGTATTGTTCCATTGTAAAAGTAGCGAATGGTTTTACCATAACCGAGTGGTAACGTTACAGGGTATTTATATGCAGTTTTGGCAATGCTCTTGTAAACGCCGTTTCCGAGGTTAATTTCATACCGGATGCTAAGTCATTCTGCTGGTGATTTGTTCGTGCTGTCTGCGCATTGAAACTAAGTAGGTGAGGTAAACGTTTATACTTATCCGTCTGTGAAGAGGATCGTATAAGGTGAATACGAAGAATTAGATGTTGTGAGGTCAGCAAAAGTCAGTACTAGGAGTACTTAAACGGTAGCCGCGCAACTCCAAAGAGGACGTGTTCATTTCATCAAGAGCGGCCAGAGAAGCTTATTGATCACGTGGAGTGAGTTTTTCATCTATGACGGCGTCACGGACAATGAAACCGCCAGGCGCCGCGTTTGTTTGTGCAAGAGAATGACTCCTACGCCACGCTCAACTTTTCGCAAACATTTGCTGACTGTTTCTTGTTTAAGAGGATGAGACAATGATGCAACTTGAGTACCGCCTTACTGCGACGGCGACAACACAAGAAAGTACAAGACCGCGGACGAAAGAGAGCGGGGACAGCACATCAACCGACAAACGAAGAAGACAGCCTAAGCAGCAAGGCCGTTTCTGTGACATACTTTTCCCTTGAACTCCTTTGTGTAAAACAGGGGGCGAAACAACACAAGGGCTTCAGCGTGTGAAGTACGGTGATGTGAGTGCACCAAACGGACTGGCGTTTGACTTCGCAATTCTGTTCAATGGTTTATGACGTAGATGATGTCGTCAGAGGATCACTGTACCCTCGTAGACTGCTTAACATTTTTTGAGTTTGTCTATATATTGCTTCTGCAGGTGATGCCATGTTCATTAGGTGAAGAAAGACGCCTGCCGCATTGATAACCCCTATTTCGTACTACAGAAGTCCCCTTCTTCAGAAGAAAGAGAAAAATTAACTTCTAGAGTAGGCATGCTTGTTCCTTGTACTTGATAGCGAACATTACTCTGTACGCAAAATGAACACAGCGTTGGGTGTTCTTCGGCTTTGCACTGATGTTCGTTTGATCGCTGGATGTGAGCACACACGCTTGACGTCTGTCCTGGAGCACACCGTTGTTTTTATCAGAGCAGCATGTCAAAGCTTCACATTACCGTGCGTATTTTTTTATGGGTAACAGCGAAGATTAGTTCAAAATTAGCTAAGCCATACACTGGCCGCACAGTTCATAGCTGAAGCGCTTTGAGTTTTTTCCTCGTCAGGCAAAAGAAGAGCCTGCAGAGATTCCGAAAAAGTCAACAAATTTCACTATTCTGGAGCACAACCAGGAATGTTCTAAAAACGGGACTGGTACCAGAACTAAAACATCTACCCTGTGGGTACTTCCCAAAGTGTGCTAAAAAATCATAAGTTTCATCAGCATTGTGTAACAAAAGTAACAAACTCGAAAAGAAACCAGGAAAAATAGGCATTATCAGAAATTACGTAACCGTTCAACAAATCACATGGTCAAATACTCAAAATTGGGTTCACACCTGCGGACAAGAGGAAGCCTTAACATAGCCTTTTGGTCATTAAGTTAATGCTTTCCTACAAAAAAGTTCTGGTCCTAATAACCGATCTTCAATAGAGGCTACTAAAAACCACAATGGCGTTCTTCCATCAAACTAACCTTCTGACCAGGCCACATTCCGTTATGTTACAGTAGCACGCTCTAAAAGTATCTTAATATAAAAAATGCCACTGAAACGTTGACACGAACGCATCTTCTTCTCCACGACCTCGCCAAAATAATGCATCTAAGATTTAATTGCATATTGCTTAAAATCCTAGAACATCAGAAACGTGAATAGTTTAAAGCTGTTTTAGTCTTCTCCTAGCGGTGTCTCGTCAACTGCCTAAAGGAGGTTGCAAGCACAAGCAACACATTTAAACGCTTTACTCAGTACCGCTGCGACACTCTGCAAAAACCCCTATGAGTATTTTGTGTGTTTACTCAGCTGTAGGTGAAATTGTTATGGTGGTGTGCTGAAAATCATGAAATTGCTTTTCATTTTTGTGTTCCTGAAGTTTTGACGTCTGAGGTGTGTTTAACCTTTAGCGGAGTCACTTTTGTTGTATGCACCTGCAGTTTTGATGTGATTGCCCGTGATGTGAAGTTGTTATGGTAGCTCGAAAACTAAACAGGTAAAACCTGGTATGGCAAACAATGTTGTGTACGGAGGTGAGTGTGAAGTGCCGTGTTTATACCTTGTTGCTGTTCTCTCCCACTGCGCCGCAAACAGCGTGCTAATGTGTGTCGCGTTTTGTTCTGCAAAGTTTCTTTTCAGGTTGAAAATATCCCTGCTTCCTGAAGATGGAAAGGATACTATAATGCAGATATGTACGGAGTTGATAGCTAACCTGTTTCAGCGTTGTAATGTCTGACTCAGAAAGCACATGTACCAGTTAAATATTCGTTTCATCCAACTCTCTAGTTATAACAGCCGGAGCTTAGAGTTAGCCATTTCAAGCTAATTCACGTTTTATTCTATCATGTTGCACTGTGGTCAAGTCAGCAGTATACAAGCTAAGGTGAGTGGCGTTGAGTGTTTGTAGGCGGCAGCGTTGCTTTGCAGGGGATATTTTCACTTTGGAAAGCAACCTCACAATGAAAGAACACACTTTGCAATGTTGTAACCATGCACATGACGGGAATGTCTTTGCACGTTCTTTCGGTAAAACGTCACACTCGCGAAGTTTATGTGACGTTTCTTTCGATCATCCATACCTGGTAACCAAGGGAAAATTCAGTGGCCATTCAACTGTCTCTAAGAGTGTGTAAGCGTTCTAGCGCCTCGGTTACCCTACAGGTAAAACCCGTGCTGTAAATGAACTATACTCAAACATGTCACAATTTGTTCTACAGTGGCTAATTCGCCTTACTGGTGAGACATATGTGAAGTTCAATGCTTAGTTTTTCCTTTTTCCTTTTTCCATTTACACATTTTACAGATTACACATGCTCTGTTGGCCGCAATGAGGAAAAGTTCTGCCCAATCGATCTGTGGCCGGCTTTCACTGCTGTTCGGCTAGCGAATTCCTGCTTGCTCGCATGGAACGCGGGTTACACTCACGTGGTACCGATAGGCATCTATGCCTCTTTAGTTAATGTAGTTCAAGGATGCACCATGCAAATAAAACCAGCTTTTACCATTGAGCTCACAAATCCTTCCAGAAACTGTAGCTGCTCAGCCCCTAGTTTCATGAGAAACGACATCTTAACGAAGTCCAGATGACGTTTTCGAATATGAGCATTTCGACATATTCATGCCTTGTGGGCCGAGCATTACTTTTTTTTGTAACTACCTGTTCCTAACACGTTACAGGCAGCACATCATGCCGAAACGCTCAAAGCTGGATGAACATCAAAGTAAATATACATAATAGTGTAGAATATATGCGCATGTTTTGACAGCTCACATACTTAGGCTTTACACGTCGAAGGGTTAGCATGACATGAGACGAGAAGGCTTCACTGATAAGCTGTCTTTTCTATCAAAAGCCACCAAGAGGGGATACATGGTCAGGTAATCCACGTGCATACAACAAAGTACGTAATACTTCACTCCTTGCAACCCGAGGGAACGTTTTTATATGAAATTAACTAAAGCATAAACTTGCGACAACTGTTTAGCTAACCCTACGCAGTAGAATGGCTCACAAGGTAGCTTCAGTCCTGAAGGAGTGCTTGCACATTTATTAAAGTATGCGTTTAATTTGTGCAAATACGGCACAGTGGTAATAATATTATCGATATAGCAACCACCCCACCAAGACATGCTGAAAATGCTTAGAAGAAAAAAACTATATATACCCAAACATCAATACTGCTAAAAAAAACTAGTGCCTTCACCTCAGTGAAAGAATCGCTGCAGGGCCAATTCACGTGGCACGCTCTCTGTGCCAAATCGTGAGACGTCGATGCAGTTTAGCATACAGGAGCAATGGCCTCAGAATTTTCGCATTCTGAACATATTTTTGTTCAAGCAATGCGAAATTCTTGTAGCACTGAGGTGCCTTCCCAACAAACGTAGTCTTAGTCTTTACCAGCTTGTTTTATTTATTGCAGATAGCGTTCTTTAAACTTTACTGGAGCAGTGCTTTTTTCACGCTGCTGACAGTTCTAAACGAAGTTTTAACCGCTTTTATTTGCATCGGGATCGCATAGTTACCAACAGCAGTGAAAGCGGCTAAGCTCCAATGGCTTGTGGTCATACCAAACTTTACCTCAGGTGCATTTACCATTTAAAAGACATTCGATTTTTCCCTTGCGGACACGCGGAACCATGTATCTGGTCGTGAAGGCAGACGCGACATTCATCTTTGCTGTTTTTGGTCTAGAGATCTTTTGCCTTTGTCTCATACAGTGGGCCAGAGCTCTGCATCATCTAAGCGCTTAAACCTGCATTAAATCAAACCTTAACCCTGCTTCCCTTCTGAGCAATGCAAGACATTTTCCAGAATATAAAACAAAAAAATTTTCGTGCTTCTTCAAGATTTGATACGGTTAGTCTTCTATACCATTTCCACAAAATCTTATGGAAACTTCGTATCTTTTGAGCCATGATGCACGCCTTGATCGAGGAAAACATATACCTGCTGCGAGCTAAGCAGCTCCTCCACACCATCCTCATTGTCATTGTGATAACCGTAGTGACACCCTTTTGATGAGCCAGGATATGATACCCTGCTTACAAATTCGACTATTGCGGGCAAAATGAACTGTGAGTAGCATCAATATACCTTTCCCCATCTTGACACTGTTTTTCCACCACCTCCAGAGACCACCTCCGAAAAAGGCAGCGCTGATTGTACCATGTTTTGAAGAATTCTGAAGAACTTCATTCTGAAACATAGTGATCGCTTCACGCTAAACTTCACTATATCCAAGCTCATGTCTGCGCGATTTCAGTAGTGGGAAACATCATATGGCGGACAAATTGGTATTTCCTACTCTTACGCTTGATTCGAGCGTGAACGGGCTTCTGGTTTGAGGCACGATTTTACTAGTTTAAATCGAAAAAAACTCGTACTCACCAATAAACATCGAACAATGCCTCCAACACAAACATAGTAAAGCTTAACTTGCTCTCTCACCTGAATAAATATTGTCAGAAAACCGAGGCATCTATTTTAACAATGCATCTTGCAGTCAGGCACCTTTTATCCGTCACAGACCCAAGCAACTGACTGTGCGGTATAAAAAGTAACCTATATGAAAGCCACCGTTCGGCTTTCTTTCATTAGCTCTTCTTAATTAGTTTTCAGTGCCCGGCAACTTCAGCGAAAAAAACTTATACAGGTCGTGAACACCTCTGTTTCCCGACTGGCATGACTTCTGTGCGTCTGAAACTCTTCGTACATCTTGAAATGTTTTCGTTCTTTAACCATGTGGTTTTCCTGTTGTTTTTGTTGTCGAAATGTCATGACTGCCAGAGAAGGCCGAACGTCATCAGCCATGTGTTAACTCGTAAACAGTCCGCACAAAAACGGAAGAACGTGTAAAAGCTGCCTATTCCTGTAAATAAAATTCAAGCGAAAGCAGAAATTTCTTCTATCCAATTTCGGTGGGAATCAGTGGCTAGCCTAGAATGGGCTGGTATTGTCATATAAATGAGCAAGCTTTTTCTTAATGCACTCGTGGGACGAGCATGCTTTGTGCAATATTGCTGCCTCATAACTTGAAAAGTAATTGTTAGTAGCCGAAGATAACTTTTGTAGCATCGCGCACTTTCTTTTATCTTGTATTTTATTTTTGTACGAATGATTTTTATAGGAACCCTGCAGATGAAAGGTAAGTGGGGTTCCTGCTTGCGTACCTGCTGGTACTACGCAGGAAGTACTCAAAGTGCTTGGTACCGCTCCGTATGGACGATCAACATCCGGTACAGTTAGCAAATTGGTTTGAAGCAGCGTGTATACCGATCGTTAAACTGAGACCTTGGCGGACATTTCGAAACATAACACGTCCAGTTTCATTTGGATGGCGTCTGTGAAAGCCATTGTTGGTGGGTGGGTGGGTACTAGGGTACAACTTTAGAAACTACAGGAGAAAAAGCAGAGTATGTCGCACATCAAGCGCAATCTTCTGTCAAGACGCGCGCGCGGGCCTTGATGTTGCGTCAGTCGCTTCGGCAACGTGACACACTATATGAGCTATTGCCGTTTCTAACTTGTACCCAAGTATGCCACGTTCGAACCTTAGGCATTATTATTTCGTTTTTCTTTTCGTTTTTTTATTATCAGGAGGAGGCAAAAGCGCACTGTCCCAATAGCAACAAAACTCTAATTTGGCTACCTTTCGGATGACATTATGCAGACTGTTACAACAATGCGTTTGTCTACAATCGGGACAGCTGTTATTTGAAGAAGCAAACGTTAGGTGAGTTTCAAATTCTACCCTGAGGAATGCCACACCAAAGCTTTTCCCGTAAACTTATTCAGAAGTCGCTGTAATATGCAAAATGGTTGCAGAAGAGACCATTACTATTCCCGCTGTTCCCCCAGATAACATTTTCTTAACTAAATGAGTTTTTCAAGGTGTTTGTGCCAGCGCATTTTTGTTTTAAGCTTTTTTGATTAGTTTTGTATTTATTTTGTCGCCTGCCGGTAACGTAAGGCCGGAGTTTTAGGCAAGGTGGGATTGTGCGGAATAGCTAACATTAGCTTCTAGCTCTTGGATCAATGTTGGTGCAAGCGCAGATATCCTGATGCTGAATGAAAAGAACAGACAATGATTGAAACTAACAAGTGGTTTTCAAGCATTTAATCCCTTTTAATTTGGAAAAGGACGTCACAGGCATGCTGAACAGGATGAAGGGTTTTATGCTACAGTATTTTCATTTGCATGCCGTCGATATGTCCGCCTCCATCTGCCGTTTTTCTCTGCCTCAGCACTAAAGAACGTACGGCTTGCGAAAAGACTAAGCAACCTCTCTAAAATGTCATCAATTCAGTGTTTTTTGTTTGCTTTGTTTTGTTAGCATGTCTGTCTTTTTTTTTCGTCTCGTCGTCGTCGTCATTTCGCCTCGAACGAGCGAGCACCGCTTTGACACGCACGAGTTATCGGTGTCGCCGCGGAAGTAATCGTGACTGTATTTTGCTGTGCGGTTTACCACATGTCGGTTCTTTGCGAGAAATAAAAATTTAAAACACGGGTCCAAGACTTATTTCTTCTGGGCCATTACATTTCGCATCCGCACCGGAGTTACGTTGACTAATAGGACGAAGGTAGCTTTAGTGGCATCATCATCATCGCGGCAGATGATCATGATAATTTTGATGGCGATATGCTAAGTGAGTATGTAAGTGGCCACCGATTTTACAGTGCAACCGAGCTGAGCCCACGCTTGTCTGAGGGATTGTGCGCCAGTAACATGGGCTCGTTAGTCATGGAGCAGCCATTTTGAGCAGCCGACCAGTGTTGTAGCCACGATGGTCACGTGAGTCATGTGTGCGTACCCAGTCCCTCCTTCTCTAAATAAAAGAGAGAGAGAAGGCTTTAATGAGTATCTCCCTATAAAGTTTTACTACTTTACTACACTTGGACTACTACTACGGCTATGTACTCAGGCAAGAAGAGCAGTTGTTTAGATGGGGTTAGAGAATATGATGATAGGTACTGCCGCATTATGATTGCAATGGCCCTAGAGGCGGAATATTTGACGGCGAGAATATTTGACTCACAGTCTTGAGAGGAATTATACTCACTAAGAGGAGGTATTTAAAACAGTGCTACGCACCTTCATTAGTGGTTGTTTTGCGAATTGACGTCACTTTGTTAATATTCCGAGCAACTAAATTCTCGGCTGGTCTGTATCAATCACCCCATATTATTCGAACTAATCCACAACGGTGCGCCCCGCATGACAAGTGAAACCTTGGCGCGCAAAAGAGCCCTTACTTAAAGCGTTACTCCTAACGGGAATACAAAATTTCCCAACCCCCGAATTTCCCCGTACACGCTTCGAGACGTATTCTGTAAAGGCTGTCCCCCTCAAAGTGTCCACGTCACCGCTATACAGGCAGCATCACGTCCTTTATCCACAGCGTTCCCGAGACACCGAGGTTTTGCTGCGCGAACACTTTTCAAGGGAGCAGTGCGTTGAGCGGATGTTCGGGAAGCACACACCGCCCTGATCACTTCGTCTTCCCACATGGACACTGGATGCTGCGTTGGGAGGTGTCGCGTCTTCTTCTTCCTTCAGGAGACGGAACTGGCGCACGCAAGGTGAACCGGCCATATTATTGAGTCATTAGGTGGTGATCGGGCGGAGAAATTTCAGGCACATCTTTCCAGGCTAACAACTACCTGATCCAACGAAACGACCAACCAACCTACCAACCAACCTCCTCTGTGGCTGTGGCCACTTCGGTGGCCGACACAGCCGCGTCACGTGGCTTCGACACTACGGGGGGAGCATGGTGAGACCCGGTACACTGTGGAATAATTTGCACCCATTGGGGAAACCCTTAAGGGTGTTAATCACTGTCTATACCGAACACCTATACATCCTAGAATAAAAAACAAAGAAAAACACCCTTTAGGATGCTTTGCGTTTATAACAACCTCACACCCTAGCAAGAATGCAAGAATGCATCTATTTAAAAGGCGCTTTATTGTGGAGTACACTCTTTCAAAGGGTGCTTTTGTGTTTTGTTGGGTATAAGGGTGATAGTTATAGACAAAAAGGGTGTAAATAGGGGCTTTCCTCTTTATCCTCTCTCCTTTCTTGCACCGTAATTCAATCAGCACCGGGGAAGCGTCCGTTCTCTTCACCCCCTTTTGCTCAGTTCACAGCGGCCGATCTGTGATACGAAGAAACATGCATTACCACAAACTATGTCCTGCGATTCGTTTTCTTAGTGTTTTGGAACGATCGCGCGTCCGTGCAAGGTTATCTTATACCCTGTGTTTCAAGCGGAGCTCCCGTTCCCTCCTCTCATCTGACGCTCCAGGCAATCTTTTGTGATAAGGAAAGGGCACCACCTTGTCGTCACTAGCCTACACTGCTCTCGTTTGATCGATAATGTTCTCTATCTAGTTGGATGGTGCGGGGAAGGCGAATGTTTAGATATAAATGCATGCAGAACGGATACCACAGCAGTCTGTTGGCCCACGCTTAACACTGCGCATCACAATGTTGGTTGCTCGTTTAATGCTCGTCCTTTTCTTCTAGCTTAATGCGAGGCACAATTCACTCCAATAGCCTTCACCCAGTAAAAAAAAACCTTGCCGTGTTCTTTACTACTTTACGATACCAATTATGTCATTAAAAAATTACCCGTGGTTTAGCTCGGCTATGCCAGGATAGACGTAGCGTGGATTAAAGTTCAGCTGGTTATTCTTAGCTTTCCTGGTTGTCTAGGACTAGCTTGATTATCATGCTTAGTGCTGCTTCAATGACACACACACGGTATACGCATTGTGTGACACATGTGTATTTATCAAGAGGCTCCGGCGCAGCGTCAGCAATCGCACCAGAGCTAAGCTGTCGACGCGGCCCGAGCTCAAGGCATCCTGGAATAAGGACGCCTCTCTGACGCATTTTCTGGATTCAACTAAAGTTTATTCTCTCTCTCTCTCTCTCTCTCTCTCTCTCTCTCTCTCTCTCTCTCTCTCTCTCTCTCTCTCTCTCTCTCTAAGCTGTTTCCACAGGTGCACACCATTGTTGCTGTGACGCACGAGCCATCGGTTCCACACCCGGCCTCCCCTCGCATGATCATCAAGTGGACCGGGCCGCCACGTGCCGTGCATGCGCAGCACGGCTCTCCAGGAGCCACGCGAAACTGCTCAACCTCATCTAGTATAGCTCACGCTACAGAAAACATTGCCACCCCTTCCTAAAGAACGATGAGACATGCGCTAAAAGCTTTCTCACATCAAAATTGCGTCGAAAGTGCGTCCAGGGGCGGTATTCCCGAGTTTTGTCCCTCTTGCGTCCCTTTCAAAAGTGTCCCTTTTGGCGAGCCCTGATTGGCTAAAAGCAAACAACCGGAAGTGACGTCACGCAAGCGCGGCAAACCTATTGCCAACGCTTACTGCTTAACCGGAAGTACGTCACGAGGAAGGGGCGCAAAAGGGACGTTTTCAAAAGGTACAGTTACGAGAATACCGCCCCAGCCTTCGCTAAAATTGCGTCCAGTCGATCGTCAAACCTTCCAAGACCCACGAACAAAGGACGAACCCATGCCAGGATTGTTTGCGCACCAAGTAACAGCATCTATACGAACGGACTAAATGCATACCCATACGTGGTTTATGAGAGTGTACCCCTTATCCATGATCGATGCGTGTATTGTCTTACCTAGAAGCGTTCCTTTTTCGCTATTTTCAAGTAGCCGTTTTGACGCAATGGAAGCCCGGTTTCACGCACGCGCCGTGTGTGCAGAGATCTTGCCAGACCTTTCCGGTCGACCAACCGGTCTATGGAGAAATGCATTAATTTTGGGGGGGGACGCCACCGGTACCACTAAGAAAGGTTGGAGGGACAAGAGGCGTGCGTTTCGTACTCTCTGCGCCATGAAAGTTTACCAAAGGGCGCAAAACGGCTTACAATGAAGGCGCAAGGAGCAGCGAGTGCCGAAAGAGGCACGCAAGACGCTTGTCGTGTGCCAAAACAGTCTAGTTTACTTGATTATGTTTGCCCTACTGATGCTGCGTCGAGGTGCCAGAGTCCTTCGATGCTTTAAGCATCGAAAGACTCTGCCTAATGAATCGTCTGGTGGTGCCGACTGATCGCTGTGTGCACGAGCGCTGTTCAGGCGGCCCGTACACTTGCTGAACACGTGCTACCGTACCGTTGAGGTGCAGACTTCGGGAAATTGTAAGTTCCGAGGTACTGTGGCGATCAACGAGCCCGAGAACACTTCCAAGCGTGATGCAAGGGGTGGCTCTGCGCGAGCAACAGCGGCTAGCTGCCTGTGTCGTGTTACACGTGGAGCAAGGCTTCAGTTCTGTGACTTTCTTGGGCGCTGGTCGAACAACAATGACTCATCTTTAGGGAAAAAAATTCATCTGCGTTTTTGTAGCGTTGAGCAGCTTCGCGTGGCTCCTTGAGAGCCGTGCTGCGCAAGCGCGAGGAGCAGTGACGTCTCACGGCGCACAGCTGGTGCACCAGAGCCGCCGCCACCGCGACTGGGTTGGATTGGATTGGATTGGATTGGATTAGATTGGATCGGATTGGATTGGATTGGAAATATTTTAAGCAGCAGTAAGCATGATACTCAGCTAATCCTAGACAACCAGGAAACCTAAGAATAACCAGCTGAACCTCAGCTCACGCTACGTATATCCTGGCATAGCCGAGCTAAGCCACTGCTAATTTTTTCCGGTATTCTGGACTAGACAAAACTTTGTAATTCGGGGCTACATCTGTACGCGTTTGCTTCATCATGTAGAATTTTTCTTTTTTTCGTTGTTAAACGCTCTGCGCTTCCTGGGCACCATTTGCTCTACTTTTAAAGCAAAGCTTTACTCCTTTCGTCCAGCGATTTTGCGGCGGATGCGCAAGGTGACCTTTTGACCGGAGACACCCCCGGCGTCACACCCCTCGAAGCGCATCACGTGATTCGCCGAGACCGCTGTCGGCGCTGCTGCGGGCGCCGACAGCGGTCGCCACCGCCGCTGCGGCCGAGGCAGCCGACCACCCCGGCAGCCTCCCATGCATGGGCGCTGGGTCGTTTCGGCCTACGTGACTCGTCTTGCGCCCGGCGAAGAGGAACGGTGCATTTGCCCGGCCACCTTCTGCGAGCGTTGCACGAACCGAACGGTGTTGAGACGTGGTCGGCAATACAGCTAACTCAAAGGTTAACAAATCGAAACCAAGACTCAACCAGACTAGCCAAGGTTTTGCTTTGCATATCCAAGGTTAGCTGGGCTAAGCCGCAGCCATTTTTTACTTAACTTTATTTTGACTTTTTTCCTTGCATTAAATTGCGTGCCTTTTTTATGTACTTCTGTTTCCTCTCTCATTGTTGCCTTCACAATCTCTCACATTCACTTCACTGCATTGTAATCGTCCCATCTGGCGTAGCAAGCACTGCCGCTAGCAGAGCTGGCCTCTCCAGCCCACATTAAAGAGTTCTCTCTCTCTCTCTCTGGGTAAGCAAGCCTTATCAATTACCAAAATTAATAATTGATTTGTATTAGTTAAGGTTGAACAAGGATGGTCAAATAGCGTCGCGGCTGTGTCTACGGGTGGACGTGCATATATACTAAATACCAGTACGTAGCACGTAGACAGATTTTTCGTTTGTACTGAGCCGAGCAATGGTCACAAGATAGAAAAAAACGGACGGACTGCTGCTTCACGGGAACGCATGACAGCGGGGTTCGCACTTGCGGCCGCTTCTCTTGGTGGGGTTCCCGAAGTGTACAGCTTCGGGGAGCCGACGCAGAGGCGGCGACTATCGCTCACAAAAACGGTCTTTCATTTGGTTTTTACCACACGCATATGACAGCTAGCAGTACCACTTTTGACCGCGAATATAGTTCCATCACAACGATTACAGCGGGCAATTAGTAATTAGATTTTAAAATCGGATGAACTACGCCTCTTCTGCATGCATTCAACGATCCCACGATGTTCAAAAAAAGACGGCTGCGCAACTAGATAGGCTACGCGGCAATTAAAAGGTCCGTATATCAGCCTTGACCAACGCAGGCTCAGATGTCAATGGCCTCAAGCAGTCTTGCTAATGCACTTAAAGTTATACGTTCGACAGAGATATTGTCACGTTGCCAAATACGACGCAGTTGTCTTCAAGAAAAACAAGTTTATTGGAGCGAACTTGTGCTCCCCTAACTCAAATAATACACGAGTGGTGAAGCAGTAGTCAGCAAAGTGACGTACTCAAGCGAGCGTCGGAGATCGAATGCCGCCGCGTCTGCTCTGCAGGCTTTTATCTTTCGGCGGAAGTGTTTCTGGAACCGTCGATTCACATCCAGAACATTGTAGATCACAGAAGATTATTCTGGCCTCGTGACGCTAGGGCGAAACAGTCTGCTTATCTGAATGTGATAGCCCTTGCGGCATAAAAGTAAAGAATGGAAGACGCGCTTCGCTTGGAACGCAGATAACACAGCCGGGCGTGGCCCGGCAGTAAAAACAAACAATAAATAAACAAACCCATACCTGGTTCGCGGCAATATCAGTCCAATTGAGAAGGTGCCATGGAGAAGAAAATGTGGTTTATACCTCTGTCATACGAATCGGTAAAACACGAAAGCGAAATGAGCAGCGAAATCTGCAGCTGAGCATGATTTGCAGGTCGGGGGCTGCCTAGTGGGTGTGCTTGGCGAGCGGCGTCTGGCTGGCGGGTAACTTGGGCAAAGGTGTATTGGCCTCATTTCCGTGACAGCTATGACGTCAGTGCAATCTTGGTGTATCCTGTCATAAAACACTTTCGAGTCAAAATATAAAACCCGAAAACCAACAACCCTAAATATAACGTACTTTTTGGTTCTCAAGGTTGCTTCCCCGCAAGAAGACCCTGTGTGCAGGGGGGTGCACCCTTGCTCTGTTGTACTGGCCGCTTGCTCTGTTGTACTGGCGTCACTTCCGTGATGGATATGACGTCACTCAAATGTTTGTGTATCCCGAAATTAAACACTTTCGTGTTTAAAAAAACTACTTGAGAGAACATGACGGAAAGCGGCCAGCTTTCGCAAGCCAGCCTCTTCTAACACCGCATGCTCCAAAAGTAGGGCTCTTCTGACGTGCTGCATCATGGGAAATACACCCCAGGCTCGCGCAGCATTTAGTTGCTCCGGCTCGCTGTCAGAGCTGTACACCTGCCCAACCGCAGCCCTAAAGCGAAGCGAGAGCGAGATCTTAGGCGCAACGGTGAAAGTCCTTGGGAGCTGAGGCCATAACCCAAACTCTGACGTTAACTGTTTGCCTTTTTACCCCGCTACATTAACCAACCCATGGCCCGGGCACGATGAACTTTCGTATACGCGCCGAGTGAAGACTAGTTTTATCATTTATTCTCTCTCTCTCCCTCTCTCGCTTATCAGCTTATATGTGCAGGCCTACTGCCTCCTCCCGGTTGAAAAGACAAGGAAACGTTTAGTAGTTTGTGGCATTTTCGCGTGTCGTACTGTCGTCCTGTCGTAATCTCGTCGTGTCGTGATCCTGATGTTCTGTCATGTGTCGCATTCCTGTCCTAATTTGATATTTCGTCGTGCGGAATTCCGGTCTTGTCGTGATCTTGGTGTTCAATTAGCAGTTGCACAATGTTTGAATGTTATTGCCCATTTGTGAAGAGTAACGTAAATGGCCGTTCTGTTGTGATTATAGGAAATATTTGTCGTCGAGAAAATTCACTTTGTCGTTACGACAGAAACGTGTGTCGTAACAACAGATGGTTTTGTCCTAACAACAGAACTTCTGTTGTCACAACAAAGTTTTTTTGTAGCACGACAGGAATTCTTGTTAGGTTTTTGCGGTATTCCTGTTGTGGTTTTAGACTGGGCTCCCCCAAATTACAGCCCATCCCAGCCACCTCATCTGGCACTCCCCAAATTTTCTCGCTATCGTGCCTTCACTTCTCTTTTCCACGACACTACAACTCACATTTACCCCCCATCATTCTCGCACGACACCGTCTGCAACATTATAATTTGTGGCACGAAAAGTGACCTATACATGGTATTCACTGAAAAGGTTGGCGGTGAATTTCTTCGTTTGACAACATTGGGAACGGCCATGTTTACGCCGCTTCGGCACAGACATGGCGCGGCCTGTGCCACTGCGCCAGCACCTGGGAGAAAGCAAAAACACTGCATGCGTCGTCTGCCCCGTTTCAACCCGATTCTCGGCGGCAGGGTCAACTGGTAGGTATGCTATTAATCGCACTCACATTGAAGTCAAGGCATTACTTTACGTTCGGTGGCGGAACACCAAACACATTGGCAGCAGCGGCAGCAGGAGCACCGACAATGTTTCTGAGCCTCGCTGCGTAATCTTTGCAGATTAAAGAAACGCCACTGTGCCGTGACGTGCCGTCGCCGCAGGAAACCACTACGGCCAGGGTATCGCCGAACCGGGCCCAATCCGGACCGGGACATCGCCGCTACATCAGCGGGCGCTGTTTTCGAGTCTGCGTGCTCTAAGAAGCAAGCTGCGTACTCCGGCCGTCACATTGGCAGCAGCGGCAGCAGGAGCACCGACAATGTTTCTGAGCCTCGCTGCGTAATCTTTGCAGGTTGGTGTTTATCTTGACCTTACAACTTTATTCAAATTTGTTTCACTGCTGCTCTTGCTGCCAAAGTGTGACTATGTCTTCTAACGCGGTGGGTCAGAAATGCCAAGAAGCATTCACTGAGTCTGATGTGTCTATTGCATGTTAGTGAATGCGACTGCAGATACCACATTGGCAAGTGTGCTGGTATTTCAGCAAAGACAGTCAAAGCAAAGGGCGAAGTCTACTGCAAAGCTTGGCGCTGTGCGACGTGCAGAGGTGCAAAAATGCGCTCACAACCAGTTGAACAGTTGAGCAGCGATTCTGACATGCAAGATATAAGAATATGGCTCAAAACCATTAATGAAAAGCTAGATCAGGTACTCGAAGTGAAATCAACGGTCGAAAACATTGAGGATTCGCTGCAGTTCATGAGTGAGCAGTATGACGAACTCCTGGCCCGTACAGAGCAAAATGAACGGGCCGTCAAAGACATGCATCGCAGGCTAAACAAACTTGAAACTCGAGATAAAGAAATCGCTAAACTTGAATCTGCAGTTGACAATCTAGAGTGGAGGAGCCGACAACCGAACCTAGAATTTCATGGATTGGAGGTGACAAAAAATGAGGACTTGCTGGCTAAAATAAATGCGCTATCGGAGAAAATCGAGGTTCCACCCCTTTCGAAGGATGATGTAGTCACAATTCACCGCCTACCAGAGAGGCGAGATAACATCCCGGCCATAATCTGCTGTTTTGCCAAGCTTGCAGATCGAGAGAACTGGTGGCAAAACTGAAAGAAGCTTGTACGCTCCGATTACAGCCCATTCATACTAGAAAACTTGACACGAAGAACCCGTGCTCTGCTTTTCGAGGCCAAAAACTGGACGAAAGAGGCACATTTTAAGTATGAGTGGCACAACAACGGACGAGTGCTTGTAAGGAAGGCTGACCAAGACAAAGTTGCAGTTGTCACGTGTGTTGGTGACTTCAGCAAGCTGGTGTCATGACTTAGCTAAGCAAAATGAATCGTATATTTTGCCCCATGACTTTGAAACTGCTTTAGGGAGGACATATTTGAAATCCTTCAAATGTTTTCATCTGAATATGCAATCTATTACAAGTAAGGAGTCTAACCTAACTTCTTTGTTCCGGCAAGTAGGGCATGACTTTGATGTCACAATGTTAAGCGAAACGTGGTCTGCCGATGAATAAAATGTTTTCCGTCTTCCGTCTTACAAGACATTCTATATGAATCGCACATGCAGTCGTGGTAGCGGTGTTTGTATTTCAGTAAAACAGGGTTTCAATTGCGAATTGATCGAATAATTTTGTGTAGTCAAAAACGACTGTGAATTCCTCTGTGTTGAAGTAGATGGTATTGTACTTGCTGTCTGCTATCGGCCCCCGAGCGGGATGATACCACCTTTTCTTGATTTTCTCGAGTTATTCCTGGATTTTGTAGGTAGAAATAGGTTTGACGTCATCTTAGGTGGCGATTTGAATATAAATTTGATCGGGCACAATTTCACACAAATCAAATTAGATGTGCTGTTAACCTCTAGTGGTCTTTCAAATGTGATCAACCTTCCTACTAGAATAACGCCAACTTCATCGTCATTGACCGATCTTTTCATAACGAACATAAGTTCCGACAAATTAAGAAGTGGGGTAATTGCAGCGGAAATAAGTGATCACTTGCCGATATTTGTGTGCTCGTTAAAAAATATGCCACTCAAAAAACATCAACGAACACACCCATTTCAATGCATAAATGAAAAAAATCTTTCTCTATTCAGCGAAAAAATTTTGAGTGCAGTTTGGGAGAGTGTACTTAAAAAAAGTGATGCAAACAGGGCGTACGACGAATTCATGAAAATCCTCAAGCCTATTTACTCCGCATGTTTTCCTTTTGTGCTCCCGAAACAGAAACGAAAGGTTCGAAAGCCCTGGATTAATTCTGAGCTTGGCGCGAGAATACGAAAGAAAAATGTCTTGTACAACGAATTTATTAGAACAAGAAATCCAGTTTTGTTAAAGCAATTCAAAGTTTTCCGGAACCATTTAGATAAGGACTTAAAAAAAGCTCGACGTGACTATTACAGTAACATGTTCACACCAGCGCTTGGAAATACGGCAAAAATATGGAAAAAATTAAATTCTCTATTAAAACGGAATATTACCCAAGACACTACTCACACCATTAAGCAAAACAGCATCGAACTTTCAGGAAAGCCGCTTGCCGATGCCTTCAACCGTTATTTTATTGACGTTGTACAAAGTGGGAATGTACAAAACGACCTTGAAAACTTTCGGTACATAGATAACTCCATATTTCTTGATCCTGTAAGCTACCGGGAAGTCAGTGATGCAGTGTTAGGGTTCAACAATAGCAGCGCGCTTGATATCGATGACATACAAGTAAAACCCTTAAAATACGTTATCTCTTTTTTGACACCATACATTGCTCACATATTTAATTTGTCTATTCGCCAAGGTGTTTTTCCTTCAAAAATGCAGACCGCTCGGGTGACAGTGCTTCATAAAATGGGAGACAAAAATGATATGGGAAATTGCCGACCAGTACTGGAAATTACTTCCAGTACTCTCAAAATCACTTGAAAAACTTTTTCTAAAACGCTTGACTAGATTCGACCAAAAACATACCATAAAAGTCGATTGTCAATATGGGTTTCGTCAGGGCCTTGGAACAGAGCTTGCGCTTATAGATCAAAAAGAATATATCTTGTCTCAATTAGACCGGGGAAACGTGTTACTCGGTCTATTTATTGATTTAACAAAACCATTCGACCATATCAACAACAATTTGCTAATACGGAAGCTATAGCGCTACGGTATACGTGGTGTGGCAGCCTCCTTAATTAAATCTTACCTCAAAGATCGTAATCAAATCGTAGCCTTGGATGGCTTTTCGTCAGAACCTTGCCGAGTAAAAAGTGGGGTGCCGCAGGCAGCATTCTGGGACCCTTTCTTTTTAATATCTACGTAAACGATATTATTGGCATATCATCATGCGCTAAGTTTATCATCTATGCCGATGACACGAGTATATTCTTCCATTGTAAATCGGCGCACGAATTAATAGTAAATGCAAACTCAACTTTGCGGAAACTAGAATCATAGACAGAGCAAAATAGTTGAAAGATTAGCGGTCCAAAGACGAAAGCAATATTGTTCCGCGCCAGAAATAAGCCGGTAATAATTGACAATGTTATTTCTCTAAACTCTGCCTAAGTGGAGATAGTACCGTCAGTAAAAACACTGGGAGTCATATTTCATCCTGGGATGAGCATGTACCATTACTCGCTAAAAAATTGTCTCAAATAGTCGGCCTTCTATACCGCCATAAACATATTCTACCGCCTAAAATTATATTGCTCATATATAACACATTGTTTTCTTCAAGGTTAAACTATTGCCATTTGGTGTGGGGAACAACTACTCAGGTAAACTTGACAAAAATTCATCGGCTACAGAAAAAGGTCATTAGAATGCACGAAAACATTTCTTTCCGTCACCATACACAAACTTTATTCGAAAAATACAATGTATTGCCGGTAACCACAATATTCGACTACCGTCTGTGTAAGGTTTATAAACAACAAGTACAAATGGGCAGATCTTTCCTTAAACACCTGGCAAAACTAAAACCAAACGATATTGTGTACAATACGCGACACACAGAACATTGGAGCGTTTTGACATACAGGACACCTTACGGACAACAAATGCTCGAAAACCGACTACCAAGAATGCTCAACACATTTCTTTCTAGAAACATAGCATTAGAAGGTATCACCTTTAGGAATCTGCGCAATTTCTTCATCTTTCCCTGAGAATGTTGTTTGGTGGTGTATTTTGACGTGTGCTTGTTTTTTTTTTTTCCTCCGTGTAGAGGTTCCTCGCATTTTCTGTTCTTAGGTTGCCACTGACGAAAGCGGCAAATATATGTCTTTCCGTTGTGTTTAATGCTCTTTTTAATACAATCTTCGAGCCCACACTTTCTGTGGTTGTTTTCCCCGTGTCATTGTATTTTAGTGATTTTTTACTGTATTTAATGGCATTTATGCTGTATTTGAATGATGTTCCTGTGTCGCTATATTTTAATGATTTCCTACAAACCCGATTGCTGTAACGAACAGTATTGTTTGATTTTCGGACAACGTTTCCCAATGCTGTTCAAGCGGTCACTGGGGGAAAGGGGGAGGGGAGGTCTGCGGCTCCGTCAAGCTGGCATCTAGTCGGCTTTTTCTGCGGACCTCCAGCATCATGTATTTACTTGATGCGAATAAACATCAACTTCAACTTCAACAAGACGTGTGCTTAGCGCGGACAAGTAGCGCCATCTCGCGCAGCCCGACGTAACGAGATATGGCGCAGTCACATGGTTACAGTACGGGCAATTTAGCACTGGTCTACACAGTTTATAAATGATGCCTCTCCAAGACGCCCTTCATATGGACTGCACCCCCCTTCCACTCTCCCCACCCCTCTTTGCCCGCTGGCCACAGGCCTTCCTCTACATTTAAGATGGCAAGAATAACAACATGGGCCACAACGAACAAAGCATGGTTTTTGCTATCTTACACTCGCCTACCTTAGCAATCTTGGTGGCTTTTGCGTGGTAATACACATGGGATAGGTATATCGCGCGTTGATATTAGTTTTAGCAGTCCGTCTGTTTCGTCGTTTACGTAGTTACCGTGTTGACAGAGACCCGACTGCGCCTTCGTGCACGGAAGGGCGAGGAGGAAGAGCGACGAGGCGCACCCGGCCCCGGCGGCGAGGCATAGCGAGGGCCGGCCCGCGGAACTAATCCACCCTACCGCGACGAATGCACAAGTTCCCAGACGGGTACCGCTCAACACGGCAGTTACGTAAACGACGGAACAGACGGGCTGCTAAAACTCTCTATTAACAAGCTTTTTTCACTTTAATGATATGTTTTATACTATTTAGTGAATTGCAATCGAAATTGAAAAGGCGAACCACTAATTTTGGTGGTCGGCGTGCGACTAATGTTATAACCGGTATGACGCTTCGATTATCATTATAAGACCTACCACGGAGGGGATAGTGTGTGGACTTGTCGCACGAAGGAGTTCAAGCAGCGAATGCTGCAATGCATCTGGGACACACTGTTGTTGGTTCGGGACTGCCTCCAGCATCGACAGTCAGAGGTTATTACTTAGGATGTGTCTATAGAGTGCGTCCGACAATTATATAAGCACTAAACTATAGGGACGTCCACAATAAAAATGTCGCTCTGGCATTCCTCCGCTCTCCCTAATGTGACGTAACGGCACATAACTTGTCCAGAAAGATATCATTTAAAATACCGAAAACTAACTCAAGCCATAAAACTTATAATTGAAACTGAAGATGTAAAACTCGTTGTACGCCAACCTGCGGCCTTCGGTTGACAGCGTTAGAAATGGCAGCATAACGCTGTTAGGCTTAACGCCAGGCTGGCTCATGCCTGTGATTGATTGATTGATTGATTGATTGATTGATTGATTGATTGATTGATTGATTGATTGATTGATTGATTGATTGATTGATTGATTGATTGATTGATTGATTGATTGATTGATTGATTTATTGATTTATTGATTTATTGAAACTACCCACTGCACTGACTACGTTATTGAGCATCAGCAATTGCTTGCTTTGTGGGTATATCTGCGGTTGTTCGAGCCGCTTGCAACCCACTACGCCGCACATCACGAACACAGCAACAACCCCATCCTCCACTCCAAACACTGCGAAACATGGGAAAATTCAGAAGGAAGAATTGAGCCAAAGTTCCAACGGGTGCTTAGCGTTCTTTTTTTTTCTTTTATTGGAAAGAAATCTAGAAAAAATAATGCACGAAGTAATAGAAAGACAGCCAGTGGGGACTACGGACATCAATGATCGAGAACATCAGCCCCCATCGCCTGTCGGAGTCATTTGGCACCAAACGCGTGTTTGAACGTCAAGTGCCAGTGGTCTCTTCACCACCGTCACGCTAGGTGGTGCCCAGGGTGGAGTTGACCTGGAAGCAGAAATACACGTCGGTGGAGTCCCAGAACTCTTTTTGAAAAAACGTGTTGAGGTTCTTGATCAGATTGACCCGTTCGAACGGTCCACTCTCCCAACCGGGACACGTGCTGGACCTGTTGTCGAAGTCCAGGTCCACCGCGGCCACTCCGACCTGCTCGCCGACGAATTTGGCCATCGTGTTGCACACCTGTCACCATCAAAGAGCATCGTATAGTTAAAATGGGGCAAAACATTAAACGAAGGTTGCGTCTCAAAGCGGCCATAAAGACAAAATACAAATTTTCATCATTAAAAACACTGCTTTGTTCCGATATCAATGGTTCCACTTTAATAGAAAACTTCAAACAAAAAATGGCAGCATCTCCACTCCGTGGATGATGGTGACGGTGCGAAGTACGGGTACTCGAAATGACATCCAAGTTGCGCCCCGAGCGACATCCGATTTGCACCCCGACCGCGATTCGATTTGAGCCGTGAGTTGCACCTCGATTATCCCCTAAATGAAACTGCAACTCATGGCTCAAATCAAATTTCGCTTGATTTTCGCTTGACGGTGGTGTATGCACGGATGGACGCGGACGGACATTGGGAGGTCCTAAGGTACTGCGCACCGTTACAGGCGAGGGAGTAAGCCGTCTGACTCTCGTATACTAACTCACGGTCGTAGCCCAGTGGGTAAGACGACTGACACTAACTCGGTCTTGTCTACCAGACACAAGCTCGAATCCTGCCGGTGCCTGTGTGATTTTTCGTGATTGTAAATGCTATACGCACGGACGCGGACGGACATTGTGTGGTCCTAAGGTGTTCCGCACCAAATAATCGAGGTATTAATAAAGACGTGTGAGGCTGCCGCACGTACTTTCCAGCCAATTCTCCATGACGTCACAGAATCTTAGTGCGATTGCCGGCCGTCAACATTAGCCACCGCCAAAAAAACATGACCGGGCGATTGTGTGCTGGGACCACTGGTTCCATGTGGTCGCATCACTTCAATGCCACCATGCAGTTGACACGCTGGCAACCTTGATTTCAGTACTGGCCCACATTACGACACTCGTGCCCGTATTACGTCACTGTAGCGCGAAATTTGAAAGTTTTTGTTTCCTGCATTTTTTTCAGTTAAAATAGCATCTTTCGTGGCTGCAATGGAGCTGTGTGAGCCACGTCGGGGTAGCCTTTTTTTGTTATTGTTAAACAAAGCTGTACTTTGTCTTCATGACCCCTCTAAACTTGTGTTACCGCATAGTGCCATGCACTGTCAAGACACATTGAAATGCAACAAAGGAAGTGAGTGGCTAGCGGCACAAGGTGCGTATCCTGACGGCAGGCCGAGTGTATATATCCGGAGTAGTAGTAAGTTGCAGATTGTCCAACCCTGGTATGTAAACACTAGTGTCACTTAGCGTCACCGAATAAGCTACGCTTAAGAGTGCCGCCACTTCGTGCACCCGGAACGTATGGGGGCCATTTTGTTTCTGGCTTGAGTGTTGCCATCCCTTCCAACGAAACCGCCGCTGGTTGTGACGGGCAGAGTGTGACCGGCCGCTCTAGCGACCGCGCAGCACAGAGAGAGAGAGAGAGAGGTGAGGCGCCCAGAAACAAAATGGCTGCCCCCATATGTAAACAAATATCACGTGGTGCCGACCGACCAATGAAACTCCTGGCGGCACATAACAATGAGAAAAAAGAGTGCCGATACTCTAAAAGCCTTTACTTAGTGACGCTAGTGTCACTAGATAAGAAACAGAGCACCGTCGCTGAGGCACGCAAGTGAGCGACGGCGGCCATTTTGGTGTTTATCAGTGTTGCCACGTAGCCACTTCTACGGACTCACCGCTAACATTGAAGAGGTCATTTGTAAACAACACTGCCGAAGAACGTAGCAACACGGCATCTTCGGACGCGCTTCTGTAGCTGAAATGCTGCGACTCGAGTTATCTTTGTTTCGTGTTCGCAACGACGCCAGACCCGCCGCGGTGGCTCAGTGGCTACGGCGTTGCGCTGCTGAGCACGAGGTCGCGGGTTCGATTCCCGGCCGCGGCGGCCGCTTTTCTGATGGAGGCGAAAAGCAAAAACGCCCGTGTGTACGAGATTTCGGCGCACGTTAAAGATCCCCAGGTGGTCAAAATTAATCCGGAGCCCTCCACTACGGCGCGCCTCATCGCCCGCGTTGCGTCGGCGCGTTAAACCCCCACAATCAATCAATCGCAACGACGCCAGTAGCGCGCAGCAGTGGAGCAGGGAAGACAAGCTGAGACTGCTACCACAGTTCACCGACAGAAAATGCAAACAAGATGGCCGTGACCATGAACGGTCGCTGCGTAAACAAAGGTCACGTGATGCGAACTGACCAATGCTGACGGCGGCGGCGGCACGGGACAATAGGAGAAAAGAGGGCCAATAGTCTGTAACAATCTAGTGACACTAGTAAACACCATCACTCGGCGTGCGAGCATTTTATTTGGGGCCACCTCCGCGTTTCGAGCGCTCGCGCTACCGTTACCTTCGCCGCCGTGACAAGTCGGAGCGCCGCTTTCGTAGGAAAACTTGGAACATTCCGGAAAACTTGTTTCGCTGCCCTCTCAGCACAAAATTAAAAAAAAATCATTACCATTAAACCCGTTGAAGTTGGATGATCAGCGGTGTTGAAGAAACAGGGACGGGGGTCGCGGAACGTGCTCTCTCTAATGTTTGAATGGAACTGCTATTACAATTACGGTGATAGTATGGGCAGCTGCTAACAGCCACCTTTTCTTCATCTGTAATATTTCCAACATCCTCCCGGCCACGCGAGAAATGGAGGGAGTTGCTGAACATGCAGAAGAGTTCACTTTGCAGCGGTCATCCAGCGCCGCTGTGTAAGATGTAGCAATGTAGCAACTACGTTCGATGTATTTGTTCATGTCCACACGACGTCCGCTGAGATAAAAATCAATTTCATGTCCGCGTTAGCCGCACTATCGTAGTTCATTCTTCTGGTTCCAACCACGTTTCCACCGTCTGTGTCCCATTCAGTTTGTGGAATGGGACCAGGGTAAACGACTCGTCTTGACCAACGCCTGGGCCATCGTTTGGACTATATTCTGTCTTGAACAAGGAGATGACAGTACTCGTGGATGTGTCACGTGACATGTGTGTAGGATCGCTTGTCGTTTCTTGCAGAAACGACAAGCGATCTTTAATTAAACGCCTAACCTAGGCGCGATAGCGCGTGCCGTCACCCCGATTCAGACAGCAGGCCACTAATCAATCAATCAATCTCTTTATTATAGTGCCCAGGTACAGCCATAGCCTTTGTTCTGGCGCACTTAAGAAAGACAGACGACGACACAAATACATCCACGCGTGAGAAGAACAACAAAATACAAGCGAAGAAAAAAACTAGAATGAAGAATAAAGGTCATTTAACAAAATCAATGATTTCGGCAAACTAAAATTTGAACAATCACGAAACGATAAAACACAGTTTCATAAAAATTTGACGATACAAACGGGCAGATATGGATATATAGAACAGTAACAAAGGCGAGCAACATAAACGAAAATAGGGCAATGAAAATAGAATTAAAACTGGTCGGAACCAAGTCCGGGAGAGACAGTCAGAAGGTCGCACATGTATGACCGAAGGGGTGTATGAAACAGGTCAATATTATGGGAGTAGAGATTTTATGTTTCTTGAAGGCGGTACAATGTCATGCTACCGTCATGCTACCGTCATGCTAATCGTCATGCTACCGCTGAGGGACGGCATGGCTCAGGAGTTCAGTTCGTAAAAGAGTCTCCGCCGTCGGGTTCTATTTACTTTTTTTTTGTCTCTTCCATTTTTTTGCGAGGCCGATGTGGGTTTGACGGGCCGCGGTACTCCTCGCTTCATTTTCTTTTCTTTTGCTTTACTATCGGCTCCGAGGGTAGGGAGTGCGGGAGGTGATAGGTTCCGAACATGACAGGTGTAACATGAAGGGACATAAAGCGGAATGGGTCAGGGAACAAACGTGTGTTGAAGACATATTAGTAGAAATTAAGAAGAGGAAATAGGCGCGGGCGGGCCATGTAATGCGCAGGAAAGATAACCGTTGGTCATTAGGGAAACGGAGTGGATCCCTAGGGAAGGCAAGCGTGGCAGGGGGCGGCAGAAAGTTAGGTGGGCAGGTGAGATCAGGAAGTTTGCGGGGATAAATTGGTCGCAGTTAGCACAGGACCGGGATAAATGGAGATGAGAGGCCTTTGCACTGCAGTGGGCGTAGATAGGATGATAATGATGATTCTGATTATGATGATGATGTGGTGGTGGTGATGGTCGTGAAGGTTGCGTACAGCTTCACTACCTTTAAGTCTTACGCGTTAGTGTGAGCTTCCTTCGTTTTTTTTTCTTTCTTTCTTTGGCTTCCGTTCCTGCTCACAGCGTGGATGATCTTAACTGCCTGCACCTGAGAAGTGCGTATGACCCGTGGTCTCCCATTTCGCAGTAACCTGCGGCAGGTGTTTGCCAGGTTGACGCTGCTCCGCCCGGACCTCCGCCATCCCCTGCCCGCCGTCATCACTTCATCTGTACGTGCCTAGCGCAGCAGCTCGCTACGCACACGCTTTCTGTTACGAGCGAGGTAAACGCAGCCACACTCTCTACTTCTATCTAGCTCCTCTTCAACGTGGTCTTCACGCAAGCGGCATGTTCCGATGGAAGAGTTAACACGGCAGTGTCCGGGACTCACGAAGATTTCACTTATGTCATATCCGTCACGGAAGTGACGCTAGCACAACGAATCATGATGATGATTATTATGATGATGACGACCGCGACGCTTGCTTTTGGTTTCCCCTTTGTAGCAGGGAGATGGCGTGTCATCTGACAAAAAAAACTAATACACCTATGTTTTATACTGTTGGTTTAATACTGTCACTGCTTAGGGCAGGCACAAACAACTTATTAGGCACAAAATACTTTCTTTTACAGGTGGTATGTCCCCGGCAATAATCCCCCTCTGCTTTTCGTCCACCAGCATTCCAATCTTCTTTTCGCGTCCTCGACAGCCTTGAAGTTAACTTCCTCTGGGCTACCTTTAAATGGTAGAGCTGGAAGCCGAATATTTCCATCATGTAGATTCGGATGGATACCCTCGCATTCTAACATTATGTGCTGCCGCATAGTGCCTATTTCTTTTCCGTAGACCACGCATACCCCATCATTTTGTGGATACTTCCCCACAAAGCTCTTAGTTCGCAAGCAACCTGCTCTAGCATCAAGCAAGCGGCCTGTAAAGGGTACACAGGGACATCTTGCGGGGAAGCAACCTTTAGTACTAAAAAGTAGGTTATCCTTCGGGTTGTTCGTTTTCGTGTTTTATATTTTAACACGAAAGTGCTTAATGCCGGGATACACCAAGATTTGACTGACGTCATATCCGTCACGAAAATCAAGTCAAGTCAAACCGATTGGACATCTTTATGTGCTAATCTCAGTCATGAGAGAGGCATTCCGGCACTCTGGAAGCTTCAACGGAGCCTCACCCAAAAGGCAAAGAAAAGAACCCCCCTATTTTCTACCCTTGCCCTCACTGAAGACCCCAGGGAAGTGGAACGGCGTCTCATAACCACCTTTTTTCCACACGCCTCCACATCACCCCCTGAACCTCTCCCTGACATCCAAATTTTCCAACCAGACCAGAACCTTGACCTACCTTTCACAATGACTGAACTACAAACAGCCATTGGGCAAGGGCGCCCGAACTCCACACCCGCCATGATGGCGTAACATGGAAGCACCTTAGAAATCTGCCATCTGAAGCCCTCTCGCACCTGCTCTCCCAAATCAATGACCTCTGGGAACAAGGATGCATCCCTGACCATCTCAAGCTGACCTTGATATTTCCTATACCTAAACCGAGCAAGCCAACTGCAACTCAGGGGAACCTAAACAACCTAAGCCCCATTTCATTAACCCCGGTCATATACTAATTAATTGAGAGACTAATTAACAATCGCCTCATGCACTATTTGGAGCATGTGCAACCATACTTCCATCCCTCCCAAACAGGCTTTCGTCCCAATGTAAGCACACATGACAGCCTCTGGCTTCTGCGCAGAGTCATCAACAGATCCCACTACGCAAGAGGAAACCCAGACATTGTCATGGCCGTTGACTTACGCAAGGCGTTTGACAACGTCAGCCAAAAAGTCATTTTGGAGGAACTTGCAAAGGCCTATCCGAGTGTAAGAGCTCAAAAGTGGATACGTGTTTTCTTACAAGGTCGACCTATAAGACTCCATGGGTCACACCCTGTCTGGGAACCCACTACCTATTACCAGAGTCCTTCAATGTTTTACTGGTCACGAAACTTCGGCGCTCGTTTCATATAGGGACCGCGCGCGCCACTACAGGCGCCACCACCGCACGAAGGTCATCCAGCCGCCGCTTTCGCGGCGTATTGGCCTGCTCTTGGCGTGCAAACGCTCGCTCCTTTTGGTGTCTGCGCGCTTATTAAGTGTGTTTTTTTTTTTCGTAGTAGTTAGCGATGAATAGTCCAGTCATCACCTGCCTTCAATGGGGTTTTATTTTTCGTAGTAAATTACCGTAGACTTCGGCCACGAACGGAAACGGCTTCTGCGTGCTCTGGCACAAGCGCTACGCCGTCGTGTTTTCGGATTTTTAAATCTCTATTTCTTCTTTTCTTAAAGCAGAAGTTGCAAATACCACACATACGGTAGTTGCGTAGTCACGGACTGCTGCGGGCCTATCGATAATACCATAAAAAAACTAAAAGAAAACAAGTACACGTCGTTCAGACTACGCTTAATGAATCCGTTGATTGCTCTGGAATGCACAGAACGCTAAAAGAGATAGCCCAATAGTATTGTCGTTTCGATGAATGGGTACATACTTGTGAACATCTAAAAACGCTGCAGGAACGCGAAGCATCAAAACACGAAGAGGTATATGTTGCGCCATGTGTCTTTCCGCTTCCACGCTTTGCAATCCTTGCAAAAACAGGAAGCGAAAAAAGAATAATAAAACTGATTTTATCGCACGCAACAAAAATTCAATGTTACGAAGGGAGACAAAAGAGCGTCGTCCAGAGTACAAAAATTTATTTTTTCGCGCTGCGATGTGCAGCGCACGGAGGAAACAGAATATTGCCACGTAGCCAAGAACGACGCCAAGCTTTTCTGAACGAAGTTTATTAAAGCGAGCTCCTGTTCTACAGAAGACTAGAATGAAACACAAACGTCGAAGAAGCAGACCGCAGTGTTACGTGCACAGATGAACGTCAATAAAGAGAGTTGCACGGCGTTTGTTATGCCTGCATTACTCTCGGAACGTTATTAATTTCAGATACATGGAAATAGGCTCGAGAATATTGTCGAAGAAACAAAAAATCAAGTTAGCGACAAGGTGGCGCCCTTTCCACATCAAACAATATTGTCCGACGGGACGTACGATAAAAAGAGCAAACGGGTTGAAACGCCAGATAAAAAACTGGAATCGGCCACGCGCGGTTACAAAACAAACAAAACGAACCCTAAGGGGTAACTCACGGAAATATGAAAAGTAAAAGCACAAGGACGTCCCACAGCTTTTTTACACGCGAGCTGAGCCCAACATAATACAAGTTTGCAAACAGGTAATAAAGCACCGCTACAACCTGACTGATATGACAAAAATCCAGTTTTAAGTTAGCCTTCTACAATTCTAGGTCCACGATGCTCTCAAAAGGGTACATTGCTTTTTCCATTCTCACACACAGTGCATTTCCACACACTGTCGTACATTTGTAATTGAAGCTGAAATCTCGCGTTGCTTGCTTTGGAATGGCGCGCCTCCATTTCTCACGCAGCTCCCCGTCGCTCGGTCAAGAGAACAACGAAACATTTTCTGTGGTATCGTTGTAAGGAACGACATCCCGGGACGCAACACATGTTCGGCATCGTCGTTGCACTACTTAAGTCGCATCACAAGAGCGCGAAATGCACGTTACATTTTTTTTTCCGCACAAAACTAACACAACTCGCCGCGGCTCCGCCGTTCGAGCCAGCGCAACGCCGCCCGAGGAGTGACCTCAGTGAGCGGGTGGCGCCACCGTGCGGCGGGGAAACGCAGCATATGAAGCTCTCCCGTTGAGTTACGGAGCAGTTTCGTGACCAGTAAAGCATTGAAGGACTCTGCTACTACGTAGACCGCGGGGTCCCTCAAGGTTCGATTTTAGGACCAGTTCTATTTAATCTAGCCATGACTAGGGTGGCACGACAGTTGGAAGTCGACACGGCTGCCCGCTTTACCATTTATGCGGACGACGTCACAGTTTGGACTGAAGCAGCCGAACTTCGATTCTCATGAGGGCCAAACAATAGAACTGCAAGCCGCGGCGCATAGCCTCGAGCTGACTCTTCCCGACCTGGGACTCCAGCTGGCTCCCAAAAAGACTCAGCTCTTGGTGGTATACGGCTGCAAACCACCCTCTCAATCCGATGTGATAGAAGTTATAATAGGAAATAAAGTAATACAAGCCGCAACAGAACCCATCACCCTCCTCGGCCTACCAGTCGGAACAAAGAACAGCGCTGGAATATGGCTGCAGAGGTTGTAGCAAAAGTGGAAGGGTCTGCTCCACACCATCCGCAGACTTTCGAACAAGTACGGAGGAGCAACCCAAAAGGCCACCCTGACAATGACGAGAGCTGTCACAGTGAGCACTCTCACGTACGGCGCTCTCGCCTATGAACTCAACAAAAGCCACACAAGAGCCCTCCAAGTGTTGCACAGGGCAACCCTCCGAACCATCAGTGGTTTGCCTAAGCACACACCTAACCAGAAACTCGAACAGGCAGTTCCCCTTCCTCCCATTGAGGACATCATCAACGAAGCCAAGGCGCAGGCTGAATTCAAACGTCCTTCAACACACCAAGGACATGCACTTACTGCATGGGACGTGCGCAGCCCACCAACACCCTGCACTTTCCCCACCCCACTTGACCCATGGAGTCGCCCAGAAATCGTACCCACTACGCACAGCAAGCCGATTGGGCGCAACAATCCTGCACTGCGCCAACAACGCGTCCGACGCATTCAGATGACAAAACTCGAAAACGAAGTTGACATCTACACGGACGCTAGCGAAAGCTTAAATGTCATCGGACTGGCCTGGACATGCCCGTAGGTTTCTGCCCTCTCGGGGTATCATACCATGTTCAACAACCATGCCACGAGCCTTGAAGCAGAACTGCATGGCATTAACCATGCCATGACATTCCTTGCGTATGATACTGATTATCCGCTTCCTCCATCTATTCGTATCCTCACGGACTCGTATGCAGTGTTGTACACGTCCCTCTAAAATAGGAACGAAAGCTCGTTCCTCGTTCCTTCCCAATTTTGAAACGAGTTCCCGTTACAAGTTCCTTTATTGCGAAAGGAACGCGTTCCAGTTCCACTTCAAAAATTGGAACGTGTCGTTACATTAACGTTACAATTAGGTTTTTAAATTAAAATATAGTGTCGGATAATCCTGGGCCAAACTAAGCGAGAAATTCAAAACTAAAATCGAACTACGTATATTACACGAATATTAACACCGCCGGCAGCAGATTATCTGGAGATAAAAATAATCAAAAGAAAATCTCCTAGGCGATTTTTTTCAGCGAGCACCGGACAAACTCCAGACGGCTCTAGAACATTTTTGTGCACAATGTTTCGGTGCGGAAATTTCGGTGTACGGACATGTCGGTTACGGGCGTTTCGGCGCACGGACATTTCGGTGTACGGACATTTCGGTGCGCAATCTTTTCGGCGACCAAATTATCTGGTGCTTGCCTGTTTGCGACAGCCGCTATATTTTTATTTCCGCTCAACGTAGGTTATGGACAACCATCTGGAGCAGTGAATTTATTTTTTGATTGAAGCCATGTTTGATCTTTCCCAGGTATTTTTTACAAATTCTACATTTATATATTTTTGTTTAATATCTATTCCTGGGGGCACCTGTTATTCAGCCGATTGAAGTCTTCCGCACACGTGTTTTTTTTTTATTCACAACAGGTTGCAATTTATATTCGCTCTTTTTTAGCTAAGACAACCGCTGTTTACGATGGTCCGACGCCTTTTTTGTATTTTTTTAAATTAACACACCCTCAAATTACATAAATGACATGCACACTCTCAATATCCAAAACGTAACGTTAGCTAGCCCCCCAGAATGCAGAAAACCTTATGAAGGGCATTACGTAGGCTGGGCTGCCTTGCTAAAATGAAGTTGCGAACTCTGGTCTGGATATTGTCGTGGAGGAAGAACGGGCCTTTTTGAAAAAGCCTCAGCTTCTAATGTCCTACATGTTGATTAGGCGCGTACGGGTTGTGCGTACAAAGTCCACCCATTCTGTTCGGTTAAACCAACCTTCGTTTTATGTTTACATGCCTACATTCACCACATTTTAATTCTTTGTCCTAACGCCCCCACACCTCCTCCTCCCCCCCCCCCCCCCCCCCCCCGCGCCCACCTCCCCACGCTCGAATCTCGGTCAGATTTCTGTGTCAGTCATATTATTTTCGGTTTCCCCTCAAAATCCTACAGGCGTGGCGGAGTTCACGGTCTCCGAAGCCTCACCGCAGTGATACAGGAAAAAGCTTTACATTCACCCGGAGCTCACGAAACCTCTATAATGTGCAACAAAAAGCCACCCAAAAAGCCGCTGAGAACACAATGGCCACTATCGTTTGCTGGCTACGCCCTTCCGCGCGTCGCAGTCATGCCGATGGCACCCCCACTCCAGGAATCGCCCTTTCTTCGCCTTAAGTCGCCCCATTGGGAATTAACTCTTCAAGTCGCGCATATCATGGACGCCCGAGGCATCCCAAAATATAAGGAGCAAAAAAATATAAGGAGCAAAAAAATAGAATAGGCTAGTGTGACGAGAGCGGCAACAGTCGTTCAAGTTTTCGAAATACATTGCTTTCTCCCATTATAAGGAGCAAAAAAATAGAATAGGCTAGTGTGACGAGAGCGGCAAGAGTCGTTCAAGTTTTCGAAATCCAGTTCACTCAATGGTGAACCACAAGTGACACACCCCTCTCTCTACCATGGGGACTGGTAGCCGGGGGGACTCAGCTTTCCCCTCCCCTAAGTAACACCACCGTAAGGGCGATCGTTGGTTGGTTTGTTTTAAGTAGGACCGTCACCAAATGCATCTATTGCGAGATTGATTGAGAAAATAATTAAAACGGAAGGCGCACGCGCTTAATCTACCTCGTTTTTCTGTTGTTGTTTTTCGCGGATATTTTGCTGGGGGGGGGGGGGGGGAGAGGAAAAATGGACTAAAAGCAGCAGTGTCTTGCACAGTTGGGTGAAGTGAAAGCAAAGCGCTTTGGTAACACTTAAAGTAGCAGGGTTGTTCTCATGAATGTTAAAAAAAAAAAACGTTGAACGGATGCAAATTAAAAACGTTAATTTTTACCATCTACTACAGAAATTGGGTTTTACGCGCCAATGCTCCGCCAGGTTTTAGCGTTCGTTTCCATGCACGGCGGCGCAAGCACCTATCTCGAACGTAAAGTCACGAAATTACAATATTAAAGCTAAAATGTTCAAAGAATGCCTCGGACATTCCGTGACTCAAAATGTCTGCGCCAAGACGTCGTGCACCAAAATGTCCGACACCGAAATCTCCGGATCCCGTATTAGACAATCTTTCCCCGCCAGGGACCAATTCTATCGGCCAGACGCGCGTCCTGGCCTACCTATAGTATATGGCAAACGATGAAAGGTGAAAAGCATTCTCGCGGCTGCGCTATTCACCCGTGGAACGCCGCGTAAGTTCAACCACCATAAAAGTAAGCACAAGCTGCGGTCTGCTTCGTGGTTATTCTTCTGCCTTTCACCTTCGAGGAAGCACTTACGGCTGAAGGGCGGGCAAATTGACCAGCTTATAGGACGAGAAACACAGTAGCGACTTGTGGATTTTCGTACTCGAGCCTTGGCACCAAAAAAAAATTCCCGCGCCTTCCCGCAAGGGGAACACGAGTAAATGCAGAGCACTGGGGCCTCAGTACTGATTGAAGGCAGTGTTGCTTCCATCGCTTCTTCCGTGATGCTGGAGTAGCAGACACGAGTAAACGTGGGCACGAGCGTCAACCAAGGAAGGAAGGATCAACGCAGTGACTGAAACACGAGCGACCGCTAGCCGCTATATTTGCAGCGCGCGCAGTAGAGGGAGAGCAGTACGGGGGGGAGAGCGCGCATGCGCAAGCAGCGCGCGCCCTTCCAAGCCCCACCGCGCTGCTATCACGCACCTGTTACGCCGAGACCGCGACGGAGCGAACGGGCTGACTACGACGCATGCGCGCGCCAGCTGCTGTTGAGAGAGAGGAGGGAAGGAGAGGTGCACCTGCTGCGGACGCGGAACTGTTGACACCGTCCGACGCAGGAACAGGCGAGGCTAAGAAATGCTCTGCATTTAAACAGCCAAATGCTAGCGATGTAACGGCAGGAACGCCGTTCCTGCCGTTCCTTCAAAAACCTAACGAGTTCCCGTTACAGTTCCACCGACCCTTAATGGAACGGTGGCGTTCCTCCGTTCCTCCAAAAAGGAACTAGTTCCAGGAACGCCGTTCCTTGTAACGCCGTTCCGTACAACACTGCTCGTATGAAGCATTGGAAACAAAAAGATCTCACAAGACCACAAATTCCCTGGCACATCAGATGTTATACCAAGCGCAACTTTTGCAACGTAACAAAACACAAGTCCGCATTGACTGGGTACCGGGCCATGAACCCTCTTCCTCGGGAAACCAGGCGGCCCATGAGGTCGCACAGGAGAGTGCACATTTACAACCTCCACTGGCAACTAAGGAAGAGCCGGCATGGTCGCCTGCACCTCCAGCGGCGGTGCTACTCCGCCGGTATAAGAAGGACCGAAGAGAGCGGCTGAAAAACAGAACTCCAGCAGGACTTTTGAGCGCTTTGCCACCGCTACCTCGCTCCAGTGAAATCTTTCTCAACAAATTTCTCACCGGCGCAGCCTACACACCTGAAATGCATCGTAAATGGTACACTCCCCATTTACCCCCAAGATGCCCATACTGTCACACAAGTACCTCAGCAGACCTCACTCATCTCGTGTGGTCATGTCTTACTTTTGCCTAACACCGAACATTCACGGCACCATAACTGCACCCTGATCCCCACCAACTTGACAAAAAATTAATCCACCAAATAGCACTTTATTCTCCAAATAGCGGTCTGGCACGAGTTGTCTGAGCGGAGACCTCACCGGTCCTACTCACAATGGACTATTTTGCCTGGCCCACCAGTTGGGATGGACTCATTTCAAGCGTGAACCTGAAAAGAACTGAACCCCCATAAGCGTGAACACGATGCTACGCAGTGCAAGCCAAGAACTGTACTACTAGTCCCAGTGCTCTGACTACCCTCTCCCCTTTCCATTCCCCTGTTTAGACCAGCGGTATCCCGTTTTCAATAAAAGCTTTACTACTACTCTCCAGCGCTAACGGCGGTATTCCCCAAGGAATAGTCGCACGTCTCGGACACTATACGTACTGCGCAACACACTATAACAGGAAGTTGAACTTCAACTGGTTACCTCTGAAACTGCGGAGGCAAAATTTTAACTAAGAACGCTGAATACAAAAGTGGTGGGTAAGACTTGAGAATGCCGGAAGTTTTTTTTTTATATATCCTTTTCAAGCAAAGCAGGATAAGGCTAGAAGTACAAAAGTTGTGTTACAGACAAAGTGTTGCCTTCTGTACATGGAACTGGAGCCATACATTTTGCCGTGGCTGGGCGCCGTTAAAGCAAGGTTGTCGAGCGATAGCTAGGTTCTGGCGAAGCGGCGGTCAGGGAGCCATTTTTGTAGCAGCAAGTACCGCATCTACAATTGCACTACAGGCAACGCACAGACGCTGCCAACTGTGGAGTGTGGACAAAATTGTTCGAATGATAGCTCGTCTTTCGCGCAGACAGCGCGCAATGCGCACGCACATGTTCTGCTGACACGCATTCTTGCTCTTTCCACTTATCCCCCTCTCCGCACGCCCTCCACCCCCAGTACTAACGAGCGATCTTTCACTTTCTTTGACGACGCCACGGTGCACACGCACGGATGCAGAAAATTTGGTTGGGTAGCCATATATACAGCTACGCTGTTAAAAAACGACGAAAGAAGAGAAGTGACACGGAGAAGCGATTACTCCAAACTTACTCCCAGCTGAGGCTTATATGAAAAATTCACGCTTCTCCACGAAGTGAATCATGACGAGTGGGCGAAGCACTGGGGGTCGTTCTCACCGTAAATCACCCGTGAAAGTGCTTACTGCGGCTAAAACGATTTCCACTACAATACAATACAATTCAATTTCATTCAATCCTTTTCGATCCAATCCAGTTCAATTCAAATCCAATCCAATTTTCCTCGGGCATGCGCAGCACGGCCAGGAGCCCCCCCCCCCCCCTCTCTCTCTCTCTCTCTCTCTCTCTCTCTCTCTCTCTCTCTCTCTCTCTCTCTCTCTCTCTCTCTCTCTCTCTCTAACCATTTGTGAACCTTTTATTTTGTTCTTGTTAACCTTTTGTGAAACTTTTCTTCACAGATGTTTCTGTTTCGATTTACACGGTGCTGTGCCGTGAGCACGGACGCCGGACAAGCCTCGGCCCTAAGGTGCTTCGCCCCTAAATCTTTTCCATGTAAACCTAAATCACTACTTAAGGGTCTGAGACCTTTAGTAGTGACACCTATTCGGTAAAAAGAAATATCACACGGCACATGATCCATCAGCGACTGTCCGTGTCACGTATCTTCGTCCATCGTTCCCTTTTTCAGAGCTGTGAACATTTGGTTCAGTAGAGTACCGGCTCTCCCGAACTTCCATGATAATCATTTACAAGCCATAATGCCATAATCATTGGTTATGTGCCCCACAGTTCGGGGGGGGGGGGGGGGGGGACCGCGGGGGGGGGCATGTCAAAGATACCGGGCAGGCATCATAATCGAAGCTTTGAACTCACCTTCCAGCGCAACGAATCCTCTGTGTCGAATGCAACGCTCTCTTCAACCTTCCAGTGTTTGTTGAAGGTGACCCACGATTTGGCGTCTTCCTGGAATTGAATGTTCTTCCGAAAGACCGGATCTTCGCACACTGTCTGCACACAGAAAAGAAAGTGCAACTCCTTTGAAAAAGAAAAAAAAACAGTTCTGCGTGCGGAAACTTCACTTAAAAATTGTCTCCGTGTCCGGACAATTCGTCCAAATAACATAGCCGCGAAATAACACAATGTTCGGCGGCCCCGCATGGCGCCTCAAACTTTACCATTTCCGCGTTGTACCTTGCGCATAGATCGGTCAGAACGGCCACAACCACTCGATCTCCCCACTTAGCGTCACTAAGTAAAGGCTTTTAGAGCATCGGCACTCTTTTCTCTCATTGTTATGTGCCGCCAGGATTTTCATTGGTCAGTGGGCACCCCGTCATATTTGTTTACAAATGGGCGCAGCCATTTTGTTTCTGGGCGCTCTCTCTCTCTCTCTCTCTCTCTCTCTCTCTCTCTCTCTCTCTCTCTCTCTCTCTCTCTCTCTCTCTCTCTCTCTCTCTCTCTCTCTCTCTCTCTCTCTCTCTCTCTCTCTCTCTGCTGCGCGGACGCTAGAGCGGCCGGTCACACTCTGCCCGTCACAACTGGCGGCAGTTTCGTTGGGAGAGATGGCAACACTGCAAGCCAGAAACAAAATGGCCCCCAGCGCTACCGGGTGCACGAAGTGGCGGTACTTTTAAGCGTAGCTTATTGAGTGATGCCAGCGGGGAGATCGAGTAGCCCACTCTGACCGTTACAACCGGCGGTGGTTTCGTTGGGAGAGATGGCAACACTGCAAGCCAGAAACAAAATGGCCCCCAGACGCTTCCGGGTGCACGAAGTGTCGGTACTCTTAAGCGTAGCTTATTTAGGGACGCTATCCCCACGAAAAGGGGGAGATCGAGTTGCAGTGGTGTAACACAGCAAACCCAAACCGCTCGACCACGGAGGACAGCGGTCAGGTCGCATCGAACCGTGAAACGCCCACTTTGAAGTTTCCCGCAGCCAACGGTAAGCGCGTGGGACCTGCCTGCGCGTGACGCTTCTACCACCACACCCCCCCCCCCCACCTTCCTAAATGCACACTTACAAATTAAAGCCGTTCCACTTTATGTGAAGGCTGTCGGAAGCACAGAGCAGTGATTCGCCATTATGGACTGTAGCGCTACAGTTTCTAGAAGTAGCGCTCACTGCGACCACCCAATGCAATTCAAATTTCCCGCCTTCACAGTGCTCGCGCGACCCCTGCCTGACACTGCGTCAGTGGGAGTTCTGTTCTTTTTGTGCTTGCTTTTCCTCCCGTGCGTGCCGGCGTGGCACTGCCACTTTTTTTTCGCTTACTATCTCAAAAACCAACCCAACGAGCGTTCTTAACTAAATGAACGCGGGCGCTGCCGGTTAGTTAGGTATACTTTGCCTCACATGTACCTACAGTTTTCTTTGCGCTAAACGACGGGGAGATGTTAGACAAGCGCCAGCGGTTCACGAGTTTCGAACTCTTATGACTGTATAAACCACTTGGCTTTCGAAGCCTCTGGGTTACGCGTCTACGACGGAACGCCGTGTGGCTCTACTTGGGTCCAGCGAGCGAGCAACGGCGACAAGGGGAGCCCCTAAAGTGCTCTGCGCTTTAGGGGCCCTTAAGGGGGAGACAGACGCCCCGCGTGGCTAGCAGTAGACACGACTCGGAAACAACGCAGCGGTGGTGCAGAGGAGCATGACACGTTAGGCTGTAAGCATATTGCCTCCGTAGATGGCCATGTTTCAGTTCGCAATTGTGGGAAAATCGGCTTACAAAAATCACGCTTACCTCGGTGTCCTTAAAGTCAGCTTCGCCTCTGAGCGCAGAAGCATTGCTGGGAAGGCATCTTTTTACAGACTTTAATTGATATAAAAATACGGACGCCCTAATGCCGTTATTTTTAAAGACGATCTTTCTTGGGCTACTTAAACGCAGAAATTTTTGTCTCTCGGTATGTCTGTCTGTGTCTGTGACTCAATTCAGCCACCCGGCCAAAGTGAAACAAGGTGTGCAATAGTCTTACATACTCACAGCCAAATCTAAACGTCTAAGTCCGTTTTCCGTGTTCATACTTGTCAACGTTGTTGAACACCTTTATTAAAAATTTATGGTTTCTTGTTTTTGCGATAGTGAATTAAATACTACAACGGCAGAAAGCCGTCACCTGCTGTTGACCGCGCTACTAAAGCTGCTGGCGGCATTGAAGAACTCAAAGATCAACAGCAACAAAAGATCCCACCAGATAGAATCTACGTTCCGCTTGGAACACTTTTGGAGTAGGGCAACGTAGTTCTATAAACATTCTAGTAGGGTGCCTGAATTCACGCGCGTCTCTGTCGAACGGCAGCGATGCCATCGAGACACCCGACTTGAAGCAGTGGAACGCGGTTAATTCAAATTGACTTCAGTATACCTCTAGCGTGTTATCCTGGGATGAACGAGACGGGAGAGGAACTGCGTGAGAGGTGAGCGGGAAAGATAAGGGAGGCATTTACCTGGCAGGGGCGCCAGTCGAATATTGTCTTTCGTCTACATTTGCAACGACAGGAGCACATACGTAGCCATTTTAGATGCGACGCTAAGAGCATCTCTTGTCGGCGGCCCTGTCCTTGCTGCGTGCGTCCGTTGTTGTCCGCAGCCTTTCCACTCTCCCCCTCTCCTCTCCGATAGCGAACACTCTCTCGCGAGGGGCATTGGATTGGATTCGATTGGCTTGGCTTGACTTGGATTGGATTGGATTTGGATTAAAGTGGATTGTGTTGGATTGTGTTGCGTCATAGCCACGGCAGACGCACTGGCGCCGGCGCGTGCCGAGGTGAGAGCGAACACACGCTCTCAACATCTGCGGGTGTGCGGCCCAGTGCGCTCTCACTCCGCCGGTGGGCGGCGCTGCGCGCGGTGCTGCGCATGTGCAGTACTCTCTCTCTCTCCGCGGTCTCTTCTGCTTCGGGCGCGCTGCGATATAACCGGTGTGCCGCTCTCCGCTTGCGCTTGAACCCCCTCAGCGTCGCATCACACCAGAGTTCCCGCGAGGGGACGTGGGCGTAATTTTTTCATGAATGTTCTCGTACCTCACACTGAACACAAGTCGCCCGGGTTTCCGTCCAACACGTCTAGTTTTCGCACCACACGAGCGCGGTAACTGGGGGATTAGACACATGCCGCTTCCCGGTAAAACAAAGTTATCCTTGTGTAACTGTAAGTCCGCATTCAAGTAGTACAATCAAATGGCACTAAAAGCCCCATTCAATCGCCCATTAGGCTTACGTCCGCGCTTATTCGGCCTTCACACGACTAGGGTGAAAATTTGACACAAGCATCAAAAACCATCATTTCAAGCCTAAATTACTATTCTCAAGCAATGCATCACTTATACACCACTACGTGCACTCACAAGTGCCTACTACATCATATTATGCATCGCTACGTCTTACACGTTACATCCCGTTACATCATTTTCAAATCACATACATCACTACGCGCCAATTGCATGAACGGAAGAGGGGAAATTCAACAGAGAAAAGCGAAAGCGTTCATAAGGATTTAACGGGATAATGTGTTGCGGAATTGCTTTTGAACTGTTCCATAGTTTAGGAATCAGGCGTTCATCCGGTAATTCTTTCAGCCTTTCGTGAGCGTCAAGAAAACCTAGTGTGCAGGTGTGTTTATGCAAAAATGCAACCCGAGAAAAGTTGTTATGGTGGCCAGCTAGTCCAGGACAACCGGGAAACCTAAGAATAAGCAGCTGAACCTAGCTCACGCTACGTATATCCTGGCAAAGCTGAGCTAAGCCACTGCTATTTTTAGATGCGACTGCATCTCATTCACTCGCCTTGTTCCTCTATACGGCGTTGTTGTTGTCCGTCCACACCCCTCCCCCATTCTACTCACGGCGGAAGCTGCGCTCTCCGCCGCTCACCCCCTCTCCTCTCCGATAGCGAACACTCTCTCGCGAGGGTCATTGGAATTGGATTTGATTGGCTTGGCTTGCCTTGGCTTGGATTGGATTGGATTGGATTGGATTAAAGTGGATTGTGTTGGATTGTGTTGCGTCATAGCCGCGGCAGGGGGTTCACGGCACGTTTCACGCGATGGGAGAATCAAGCTAACGGAAACAACAACGGAACCCCCTATGCGTCGCATATACAGAGGGGTTCCCGCAAGGGGAGGTGGGAGTAATTTTACTTAAAGGGGCACTGACACAAAAATTTAGCATCTTGTTTTTTTCGTTGCGACAAGTAGCTAGTGACCTACTTATAACCTGTAGAAACCTCATTTGCTTCAGCGTGCGACGGTTGTTTAATTAGAGGGATTTTCAATGCGGCCAGTCGCAGTTTCGGTTTCAGAGAGTGCCGCGAAACGATGGATTTTGTGGATTTTGTGTGAACAAAGCTGACCACGTGACCGTCGGAGGGATATCACAGAGCAGAGCCGCCGTAGCACTGTCGAATCCGCATCGACGGCAGTTTCTGCGAATGCCCCCGCGTACTGATCTCGTGAGGCGCTTAATTAAAAAGCGACCGTGGATGTGACGCAGGCGCTGCGAGTGCAAATGCTACCGCGGCTAAAGAACGACGCGCGACGCTCGAGACGGTGGGTGGCAAGACGCGCGCTGGGAGCAGCCGGCCGGTCTGCCTACAGGTCCGCCTACAGATGTGTTCGGCTCAGCACTGCGGCGGATATTCGAGTGCCGCTCTCGTAAGCGGTGCAGATGACAATTTTTAATGCAACCCGCCATCGCATCATTAACTCCTTTCTCATGTAAGCCACTATGGTCGGGACTTGGGGACAATTTCGTGCAGCGGTAACAAGCTATCACTCGAGCTACCTGCGCCGGCCTGGGCCACTTCGCGGCCGTGGCCGCCGCCTGCACAGCGACCGTGCGGCTAGCTCAGTGGGCTTTTCGTGCCTCCGGCGCGTTTTCGCATCCAATGGTAATAAACAGTAATAGAAACAGAGTGCCTGGAATCGCTGTAGAACTTTGGTCGCGGCCAGCTGCCCGATTAGCTGACGAAATCACGGCGCCTCCGCCGCCAACGATCGGGTCGTTCGTTCTCGAGAGCAGAAGCTCCGCCCTCCGGCCCTCCGATTGGAGCGGCGAGCCGGGCGAGCCCGCGTAAAACGCCGGTAGTGCGGAAGCGGCAAACACAAACTCGTGACGTGTTTGGATGTTGTTTATTTACAATTGCGCGTGGTCCTCTGCTGGCTGCTCGGTTGCGTTTCGCACACTTCAAAATTGATTTTAAATATGTTCTAGGCTGTATTCGCCGCTGATATTTTGCAGATGATGTATATGTGTTCCCACCAATCTATCTCCGACGTTATCTAGCCTTCAAAATTTTGTGTCAGTGCCCCTTTAATATACAGCCTATTTGAGCTAAGTGCACAATTGTCAACATACTCCCGGCCACAAAACAGCCGTGGAAAAAACAATGCATTCCCCTAGGAGTCTCAAGGGTCGGTTTCCTGGCGGCTCAACCGCAGCGAGGTGGTCGCTCCACGACACTTCGCCCAAATAAGCTTCGCGATCGCTTCGCCATCCTAGGCATGGCTCCGCCGAGCCGGCACCTGTCAAGCCGTGACGTCACTGCGCCACACATGGTATAAAGGCTCGTGTGCAGAGTCGTCGTCCAGCTTGCACGTGGACTTGCGCCCCGTGAGGAGCTTACAAAAAAATTTATTTCTTTTGCAGTGTGCAGCCAGAAGTGGCGAAGACCGGAGATGCCGAGCGGAACGCGTTCCGCTCCCCGCTAGCAGACGACGCTCGCTTTCCTAGCGCAACTCGCAACCGCAGCTCCGCGGTGGCGAGAGTCTCGGCCGGCCGCCTTCTCTCCACGGCCGTGGCGGGGAGATACGGAACTGAAACTAAAGCGTGGCAAACTGTTCGCATGGCGATGCAGTGAAACATCCCCCTCGCGAGGGGCACGATCAAATGCAGAGCATTTCCGGGGGCGCACGACGTTAAGTAGTTTGCGTTACGTTAATGTTGTTGCACTTGTGGCAACTGCTGACGAGAGAGCGCTCGTCAGCAGTAAAATTGGCAGCCTCGGCGCACGTTGAGTCCGAGAGAGGGGAGAGAGTGTCCTTGAAACGTGCCTGGGCGCGCTATCGAATATTGATCGCGCCAATAGCGAAACGTCTGAGCCGGGCATGTCGAGGCGAGCGATGTGGACAACTACGGACGCCAAGAACGGGTGACATCGTGAGTTAAAGAAATGCTCTGCATTTAAAAATACCAAGTAGTAGTATGTTTGTGTTTTTTGGAGCAAAGAGTGTAAAGAGCTCCGAGACTTTATTAGGTAATCTTTCAATGCCGCAACTCTTCTTTGCCGTCTCTGGCTGGGGGTGGCTTTCACAAATGCTTATTAATGCACAATAGGAATGGCAGCAAGTGAGGAGTGCGAAACGTATGGCACGTTTTATGCGAGTGCCCACGCTACTCGCCTGAAAGAAAGAAGCTGTCGTGAGCACTGAGGAACCTGGACTCTCGGCGGCCATTTTCGGAGGAGCAGATTCTGCGCTACTGGCCCTCTCCGTCATCCGCTCAGAAGGCGACTAAGGAACATTTACGCTTTCCACGGGCGACGAACTTGAACACCCGACTATTGACTGAACGCCTCCAGTGTCTATCAGTGTCAGTGCTTCAGCGTTGTGCATACGTGTCTACTCCAACTTCTCTTCATTCTTTCTTTTCTCTTTTTTGCCTATTTTCCCTTTCCCCCGTGCAGGATAGCAAACTAGGTTCTAGCCAGGTTAACTTTCCTGCCTTCCTTCTACACCCTTCCTGCCTTCCTTTCAATGTCAGGTTCAGGCATAAAATATGTATGACATGAGTGTGGTATACTGCGTAAAAGAAACCTGCATATATGGGTATGAAGGGCTCGTAGACTAAAACAAGAAGATGCTCATAATGGCGGATAATTATGGCTGGGACGTGACATCCCCAGGAGCCTCGGAGCGTGATGCGCCAACGAGGCTCCCTGTGCACACGAAAGAATCATCAGAACCTCCATCAAGGATGAGAGGGTCTCAAGCCACGCCCTGTGTGATAGGAGTTTTAAAAAGTTGATATCCTCAAGATAGGTTAAAACATTTTGTAGGTAAACATTGGTTCACTCCTAGGAAAAGTGGAGGGTGTAGTGGAATGTTGTATGTGTAGATTTTAGGGAATGGTCGTTTTCTCGCGGCATTGCCGGATGCGCACTCAACTGACACGTGGATCACGGAAAGCCGTTCCCCACACTTGTCACAAACTGGTGGGACCGTGCCATTCAAAAGATATGCGTGTGGGCGTCAGTGGGGCCTATTCGCAATCTGCACATGGACATTTCCGTGGACCTGTCGTGTTTTTCAGCGAGGCATTTACCTATGTATGGTTTTATTGTGTGTAGTTTGTTATGTGATGCTTTGTTCCATTCCTGCTACCATCGTTCTCGGAGGCTATATAACAGTCTTCTTGTCTAAATACGGCACCAGAGGTTCATCCACGCCAGTGCGAAGAGCAGGCGCTGCCGAAGCATATTGGTCGGCAATTTTGCTTCCGCAAATACTGCTGTATCCCGGCACCCAGACCACTATAATCGTCATATTTGAAGCATAGGCCGACGTTATCTTCCTAATGACTCGGTTTAAAATAGTATTTCGTAGCGCAAGCTACAGTGGCCGTGGTTGTGCAGTTCGCGTGGACCCTGAAGGGACGTGCGGCGCAAGCGCGAGGAGCATTGAAATTGGATTGGATTAAAATTGGATTGTATTGGATGTGATTGTAAATCCAATCCAATTAGAGTACGGGTGCGTAGAGAATTGGGTCTGCACATTTGCCGGTCTGCGCATTCCAGAGGAGTGACGTCATAGCCGCGGCAGACGCACTGGCGCCGGCGCGTGCCCAGCTGTGCGCCTCCGTTGCGCAGTAGCCAAGTCTGACGCTGCGCCGGAGCCGCTTGGTAGCCGTTTCGCTTGGCTCCTGGAGAGCCTGCAGCGCATGCGCGAGGAGCAGTGACTGGATTGGATTGGATTGGATTGGTTGCTACAGTCGGCCGAAGGCTGCTTTCCCGTTTAATGAGAGTTTTGATGTCTTCCCTTTACAATGAAGATGGCTGCGAAGCTGGGCACTTTCGCCAGACAAGTGCCGACCATTTTCGTATTTTGTTCTCGAACGCAGCTATAATACCAGCGCCACGGACTAAACGCGCCGAAAAGGCACCTTGGCCAAAGCACAGCACACATTAGAGAGTTATAGCAAAGCGGATAACCGGTCCCGGTGCGGCGCCCGGTCAAGGCTGATCCACACGAGGGACTAAATCGCTCTTTCGGACATCACGTGATACGACGTCACCAATTTGTGCGAATCGCCGTTGTACCGCGCAAGACGACGGCATTCGCAAAGGTTTTAAGTGCAGAGCACTTTAGGGTCACGCCTTGTCATCGTAGCTCGTTCGCTGTCACGCTGTCTAGCCGCGGCCGCAATCAGGCTGCGTAGCGGCGTAACGGATCAAAACAGAGGCCTCGAAAAAAAAAACAAGCGGTTTATATAGTTATAACCATTCGAAACTCCTAAACCACTGGCGCTTGTCATACACTTCCCCGATGTTTAGCGCAAAGAAAACTGCACATACATTTGAGGCAAAATCTCTGTAAATAACCGCCAAAGCGCCCCCCCCCCCTCCCCCCGCCTCCATTTAGTTAGGAACGCCTGTTGGGTCGGTTTCTACGAGAGTAAGCGAAAAAAGCGCCCGCCAAAAAACGACGCGTTCCAAACGTGCGACATGAAAGCAAGCAAAAAATTAGCAGTGACTTAGCTCGGCTATGCCGGGATATTCGTAGCGTGAGCTAAGGTTCAGCTGGTTATTCCTAGGTTTACTCGTTTTCTAAGATTAGCTTATTATCATGCTTACTGCTGCTAAAACGATTTCCAATCCAATCCAATCCAATTCAATTCAATCCAATCCAATCCAACCACGGCGGCGGTGGCGGCTCCGGCGCGCCAGCTGTGCGCCGTGAGAGGTCACTGCTCCTCGCGCATGCGCAGCACGTCTCTCCAGGAGCCACGCGAAACGGGTCAACCTCGGCCAATGTAGCTCACGCTAAAAAAAAGAACAGAACTTCCGCTTCTGCCGTTCCAGGCAGGGGGCGCCCTAGCCCTGCGAATGCGGGAAATTTGAATTGCATTGGACAAAACCTCTGTTCAGTTCATCAAGAGAGGAGTGGGACAGGGAGGGGTGGTAGCAATGAGCGTATAACGGCACCACAGCCCCTCTGGCACGTTGATCACTTCTCTGCCCTTCCGACCGCTTTTACGCTCAGTGGAACTGCTTTTTTTTTTCTTTTTAATCCCGATATCGGGCAACCTCCACGGCATGTGGGCGGGGTGTGGTTCACTGCGCCAACAGAGAGTGGCGAACATGCCGCGCCGGTTTCGAAGCGCTCGAAGGCGCCGATCTATCACCCCCGGCGGCGTACGCTTAGGATTACCATCGCGACGCATACGTCATCCCCGCTTTTACTAGCCATTGGTATGACTCTTACTAGTGCAATACTAGCCATCATTACCGTTTTTTAACACGGAAGCGTTTTATTCCGGGGTTCACGAAGATTTCACTAACGTCATATCCGTCACGGAAGTGACGCCAGTGCAACGAAGCAAGCGGCCTGTAAAGGGCGCACCCCTGCACAGAGGGACTTCCTGCGGGGAAGCAACCTTTGGTACTAAAGAGCACGTTACAGTTAGGGTTGTTCGTTTTCGAGTGTTATATTTTAACACGAAAGTGTTTTATGCCGGGATACACCAACATTTCACTGACGTCATATCCATCACAAAGATGACGCCAGTACACCTTTGGCGAAGCGACTCGCCAGCAGAACGTCGTTCGCCAAGCACACCCACAAGACAGCCGCCGACCCGCAAACCATGCTCAGCTGCAGATTTCGCTGTACATTTCACTTTCGTGTTTTACCGATTCCACAGAGGCATCAGCCACACTTTTTTTTTCACTGATCAGGAACTATATGTACGGCAAGAGTTCCGTTCCGGCAAGTGGTGGGGATGCGAACGACTCCGGCGGCTGCGTTCCGGCGGCATGCATTCCGGCAGCATGCATTCCGACCCGCATGCATTCCGGCGGCGTGCATGCGGGTGGCGCTGCTCTCGCGGGGCTAAAATATTTCGTGCATGTTTGTGCGTTTCAACATTTGGTCGCAGCCAAGCGGCACCTGCGCCCAACGCTCTTCGTTGGAGAGTTCAGATCCGTCCGCTGCGCCGGCCGGCCGTGTGGATGTGCTCTGAGCTGCACCGGCTCGACCAAGGCTTGGACCGGACATTCAACGCCGATCAGCCCACAGACTTTAGACCGACGCCACTGGGCATGCGCAGGGGGGCGAAGCAAGTCGTACACAAGCGCCGGTGCACTAACCGAGTAGCGTAGGCGTAAATGGGACCAGGTCTCCGCTCCACTGTAACTCTTTCTTCTTACTGACACTACCGAATACAATGACACCACAGCTCATTGAACGTACCTTCTTGGTGTCGACGAAGTCCCTTTTTTTAGAATATAGTTTGTCGGGCAGACATGGATAGTAGATGGCGAAGTTTCCGATAGCCGGGTTCCTTCTGTCGGGGAACCTCATTTTTTCCCGCGTAGCACCCGCCGTCAGCATTATCGAGTAATGGGCGTCTATGCCTGCTTTCTTAAAGCTCAGCAGGTACTCCACATGTTCAGCCTGCAAAAAGAGTATTAAAAGAACAATCACTCTCCTCGTGCTAGACAGGAAAATTCTGTGTCCTGATGCGTTGTCCAATGCCTATTGTCACGTGACCCTCTAACGCCAAAGACAAAAGGAGCCATGGAGGCGAAAATACAAGTTTTGTTCATTAAAAGCCTGCAATACATGCTTCAAAAGCATGATCACAATGATACCAGTTTTATTTCAAACTTCAAACAAATAATTGAGATATTAAAGGGACCCTGCAACAATTTCGATAAGCGCTTTCACTCTTTCCTTCGCGTCTGGAACCACTGCGAAAACTGTAGGTATCGCCAGCATGGAGTGGCACTGTGTGATTTGCTCGTCACAGCAGATACGCCTTCCATTTCTGCTTTGTTGTTGTGGCTTCTTTTTAGTTGCTATCGAAAAGTGTTCATTGCTGAAACTGAAGGAAAACCGGCCAACAGCGGCTACATGGCCTTAGTGACGTAATTCGAACCGTCAAAGAACGTCAAGGACAGGAAAGAGAAAAATCTTTTGAGCGAGTCTACAACTTCTCTGATGGCCATAGAGCAGTAATTTTTGGCTGAGGTACTTTGCGACCCCCTAATCTAAGTACTGGGTATGTTGTGTGATTACGTTTTGCAAGCATTTAGGATTTCAAAAAAAAAGTTGAAAAAAAAAAGTGTTGCAGGGTCCCTTTAAAGGAAACAGGTGAATCAGCGGCGACTCCGCCGTTTTCTCGCGCAGTCCTCAAGACGTCACAGAATCTTGTTTGTGCAATTGACGGTCGCCGACACAAGCCACCACTAGTGTCACTAGATAAGATAGAGTACCGTCACTAAGGCGCGCAAGAGACCAACGGCGGCCATTTTGGTGTTTATCAATGTTGCCAGATTGCCGCTTGCGCGGCCTCACCGCTAACTTTGACGAGGTCATTCGTAAACAAAACTGCCTAAGACGCAGCAACACGGCATCTTCGGGCACACCCCTGCAGCTGAAAGGGACCCTGCAACACTTTCTTCAATTTTTTTTTTTTTGAAATCTTAAATGCTGGCAGAACGTAGTCACTCAACACACCCAGTACTTAGATTAGGGGGTTGCAAAGTACCTCAGCCAAAAATTACTGCTCTATGCCCATCAGATAACTTGTAAACTCACTCAAAAGATTTTTCGTTCTTTCCCGGTCTTTACATTCTTCGACGGCTCGGATTACGTCACTAAGGCCATGCAGCGGCTGTTGGCCGGTTTTTCTTCAGTTGCAGCAAAGAACGCTTTTGATAGCAACTTTCTAAAAAAAAGCTACGAGAACAAAGCAAAAATAGGAGGCGTATCTGGTTCGACGAGCAAATCGCGCAGTGCCGCTCCGTGCTGGCGATAACTATAGCTTTCGCAGTGGTTCCAGACGCCAAGAAAAATGCCCAAAACCGAACACGAAACCACGTAAAGACCTATGAGATGCCGAAAGAACACACAGAGAATTTTTCATGGAATTCTTGACAAACATGCGGGTGAAAAGTGCTGAAAAAAGGGAATTTGTGAACCTACAAATGGGAACGATTTTTTACAGTACAGAACATCACTGTTCAAATATGCAGTGCAGTAGATCTTTCGCTCTAAAAGAGTAAGCGTTCTTGATGTAGTTAAGCTCACCATTGTCGAGGAATTCTGGTGGTTGTAGTTTCTCTTCTTACCATCGAAGTAGTTGTGAGGGGGATGTAGCTGGCATGCAGTCTTAAAACCGGACACCGGCACTACTTTCTCTCTCAATGCCCATAGATGTCCGTAGGTCAAAATGGCATCCGGCGTGTGCACGGTTCTACAGTTTTTAAAACAAAAAAAACATTCGTTGAAACTTAGGTAGAACATTTTCTACATGCAGCGAGAAATGCAGCAAACACCTCGTTAGTGACCGAAACGTTGCGCATAATAAAAATGCCCACCTTCGTTCACCGAATGTCGACAAACGGCGAGGATTAGGTTTTAACACGAAAGTGTTTTGTTCCGGGCTACGCGAAGATTTCACTGACGTCATATCCGTCACGGAAGTGGCGCCCGTACAACGGAGCGAGCAGCCTGTAAAGGGTGCACCCCTGCACACAGGGTCTTCTTGCGGGGAAGCAACCTTTAGTACTAAAGAGTTCGTTATACATAGGGTTGTTTGTTTTCGGGTTTTATATTTTAACACGAAAGTTTTTTTATGCCGGAATATACACCAAGATTTCACTGACGTCATATCCGTCATGGAAATGACGCCAGTACGCCTTTGCCGAAGCGACCCGCCAGCAGTATGGCGCTCCCCAAGCACACCCACAAAACAGCCGCCGACCCGCAGATTATGCTCAGCTGCAGATTTTGCTGTACATTTCACTTTCGTGTTTTACTGATTCCTACGACAGAGGAATCGACCGCAGTCTTTTGTTATTATAAAAGAGTAAGCTTGGTGACGGTGGAGTTCAAAGCGCCGAAGCAACACCTATAAAGGCGTGCCGTATAAGAGGGTTACGGATTAACGTTGACCACCTGAGAGGCATCTTTGACGTGCACCGAAGTCTTGACACACTGGCTTTTTCATTTTTCGCTGCATTTCACAAAATAAGCTAAGCATGTACACAAGAGAATACCGAACGCCACACCCACGAGAACAATGAGAGGTTGAAGTGAATTTACGTACCAAGAGCAGCAACGGTAAGCCGATGCGTATGCGAATTCGTTTCTTCAAAAAAAAAATCGGGAATAGAATATTTTGCCATTATCACTGCTGCATTCCAGTTCACTGGAACTTATTGCGGGAGGGCCTGACAAATTTTATTATCAATGCCAGCTTAGTTTATTGTAATTGTCTTTTTAGATGCGACGCATCTCTTTCACTCGCCTTGTCCCTCCGGTGTCGTTCGGCGTAGTCCGCATTCCTCCCCCATTCTCCTCGCCGCGCCAGATGCGCGCTAGCGCCTCTCTCACCGCACCGCCATCTGCGTGTTAGCGCTCGCCGGCGCTCGCTCCGTCGCCGTGCCAGCTGTGCGTGGGTGCGGGTTAGCGCGTATATATAGCTTGCGCTCGGTTAACACATGCGCATGCGCTGCTATGCGCTGCTCTCTCTCATTCCGCTGCATATAAACGCGGTAACTGCGCCGCTCCGCTCAGTCGTTCCGCCGCCGCTCCGCCGATGACATCCTCCAATGACCACCGATGATTTAAATGGAGACTAACAGGCCTGCTATCGCGACGGTCGGCGCAACCGTAAAATTTACACCATCTTCCCGCGAGGGGAACCATGGGGTAGATGCGACGCACTGGGGGTGAACATGCTGCGTAAAATATGGACACACAACAACAATGGACACTAACATAACGGAAACGCAACGGAAACCCCCGATGCGTCGCATCTACCCCATGGTTCCCCTCGCGGAAAGATGGTGTAAATTTTTTGTTCGTTATGTGTACAGGTGTTTTCAGCTTAGCTCGCACTGTTGATGTTTATTTTATTTACCCTTGCAACAAGTCATGTCTGCTGTCTTGCTGTCTGTACTGCTGTATGAATTAAATGTAGTGAAACTGACATTTTTAATCTATCTAAACTCGGTGATGACCTGACATCCAACAGTATCCGGAAATAAATAAATAGAATTAGAAATACGTAACTAAATTGCGACTAAATTGCTTTTGTGGGCGTCGTCCGCGTCTCGCCACCCGTTCTACGTTGAATCCTCACACGTCCTCGTCCAATTGTGCTGCCGCGTTTTAAATTCAAAGCAATTAACTGCTTTGTTACGAACTACGGCTACCCATAAAACATTGCGCTTATTTGACATTGACGAAGACGAAGCAACGGTGGAACGCAAGATGCCCACATACGAAAGCGCAACTATCAACCGGCATTCATTTTCCGACCCTATTGGAAAACATTGTAAACGTAAACGTATAAAGAAAAACACCCAAAACCACCGCACAAAACCCTATCTGTGTTCAACTCTTGATAGTTGTAATCGTCGCCTATTTTTCTCGCGGTCTCACTCAGAGCTGGCCACACGCGCCCACCTCCCCCCTCTCTCTCACTCACTGCCACACGGGGAGCGTCTTTCTGCAAAAATTGAATTTCCTTGTTTTTGTAGCGCAAGCTACACTACGCTGCCTCGGGCAGTCTTCGCGGGGTGACCAGTTTTGCCCTTGAGCGCTAGAGGTCAAACCACATCCACTTCCGCAAGCGCCGGGCACGGAACAGCGGCCCGATAACGGGGAGAGATAGGCGAGGAGGGAAACTAAAACGGAAGATTGGGCGACTTGGTACATGTTCATAGTAACAGCGCTAACGACACGAGATAAAGAGGGCACAAACACGGCACTAACAACTGAGTTTTATTGCTTAGGCCAGTGTCTTTTATACACACACGGGCCCTCGTCTCTTTGTCTCGTGTCGTTAGCGCTGTTACTATGAACATGAGGAGGGAAAGGAGACGTTCAGGGGACCCGTGCCAGGGACGTGGTGGAGGAAGGCGAGGAGGCCGCCATCGCAGCGTTAAGCACGTGCAAGGAAGGAAGGCCACGTGCGGCGCAGAACCTTGCGCGATAGAAGAAGACGAATATCCAGCTGTGGTCCCTCGCATAGAGTTTCTTAAAGTATACACTAGAGAGGAAACTGGCGCTAGCGTCTATGCGGCTCACATCAAGGTCGTCTGTGTCGTCATGGGCAGCCAATATACATCGCGCTCGCCTTAGTTTCATCATTGGCTTGGATTGAAACGTTTTAGTTACCGCAAGTTTAAACAAAGTGTCGCAGGATCGCGAAGAATAGTGTGCAATTCATAATGTGGAAAATAAAATCAGGCTGTTTTAAACTAAGGAGAAAGGAAGTAAAGCGTATTTTTGCCGGAACGGTTGTGCCTGCTATTCCGCAGGCCAAGGTTTTAGTTACGAACAATGTTAATATCTGGGGGGAAAACTCATTAGAGACTCTGATTTTATTAATTTTACCATTATCTCAAATAATAACTTGTTTGAAGAGTTCGGAAAGTTTTTTGAGCGTGCCTATGAAAACTGCCTTCGTGGTGAACCGGTGCACCGCGACCGCCAGCTAGTTTAAGAAGAAAAATGAAAACGTGGAGTTAAACAGTCGTGGACGATGACAAGATAGGACGCAAACAAGCGCCCGTATCTGCCGTATCTTCCCTTCGTCGAAGTACGTTTTGTTTCTTCTTTTCGTCGGCTAGAAATTTCGCGGCGGCATATTACCCGCTCAGTCATACGTCCTCTCTAGTACACTTACTAGGAAACTCTATGGTCCCTCGTACAGAGACGAGGCCGTAAACAACGCCGTGAGGCGAAAAAGTGGAAAAACGCTGCTGTTGCGTACAGCTTCACTCCCGGGTCGCTCTGCTGTGGGAGCGTGTCAATATTAGATGCAACGCATCTCATGCTCGCCCCTCTGTCCTAGCTTCCTGGGTCTGTCCGGCGTTGTCCGCACAGCTGCGCCTCTCCTCCTCTCCTCTCTCCGATAGCGAACACTCTCTCCCAAACAGCTGCGGGTTGGCGCAGCGCGCTCTCACTCCGTTGCTAGGCGCCGGTGGGCGGCGCTGCGCGCGCTGCGCATGTGCCGTACTCTCTCTCTCCGCGCTCTCCTCTCCTTCGGGCTCTGTGAATATAAAGAGGCATGCCGCGCTCCGACGGTCTCAGTTGACGGTCGTCCGTGTTACGCTTGCACTCTTTCGCAGTACTCGACGATTGCTTGATGCAATCGTCGAGCCCCTAACTGTGCACTTTACGGACCACAAGGCACTCATTCTCGTCTGCAATAAAGACCGTACCTGAGCATACGTGTGCTGCATGTGCATTGCATGGTGAAAATGGAAAATTACGCCCACCTCCCCCTTCGCGTGAGAATCCCTGCTATAAGCGTAATCAATACGACGGAAAACGACAATGGAACCCCCCATGAGATGCGTTGCATCACACCAGGGTTCCCGCGAGGGGAGGTGGGCGTAATTTTTTGTTGTCTCTACGAACTGTGTTTCTCATTTGCATTTTTTGCAATGATCGGCCAACTGCCCACGCGCTTGTAGCTACGCGCATGCGTTCTTGTGCTCTCGCGGCCGCTCGTTGAGGCACCTTCCTGTTTCTCCTATATAGGACCTCCCGCAGTCCAACTCAAATTTTGTACAAAACTTGTGATTCGCACCTAACGAAGGTAGGTAAGAGCAAAAAATACTCCGCTAAACGCCTGAAAAATCTCACTGCCTTAGGGGAGTTTATGCAATAGCCTACTCCCTTTTAGGGGAGTAAGCAAAAGTCCTTATACGGAGTGCGCTACAGGACAAGCTGTTTACTCCCTATCCGGAGTATTTCCGTTTAGAGTGCAGCACTTCATCGGGGAGCCATGGCGCATGCGTCAGCCAGCCATCGGTGCTTCTAAAAAACAAGGAAATTCGGCTTTAGCAGAAACACTCTCCCCCTGTGACAGTGAGGGAGAGAGAGGAGCAGGCGGCGCATGGGACAGGCTCCGAGTGAGACCGCGAGAAAAACACGAGACGATTACAACAACTATTACGATTTAACACAGGGTTTTGTGTTGTGGTTCTGAGTTTTCTTTCTATGTTTACGTTTCCAATGTTGTCCGATAGGGTCGGGAAAAAAAAGGACAGTTGACAGTTGTAGTCGAGGGTTTGACGGCATACCGTCTGGTCAGGAAACATGCTTGAAATGGTTTACTGGTCATTGACCGAAGTCAAAATTTACAAATGGCATGCACTACGGCTCCCTTGTTCACACTTGAACAAGGGAGCCGTGCTGGTCCCGAAACGTCATTTGTATATTTTGACCTTGGTCAGTGACCAGTAAACCATTTCAAACAGTTGATAGTTGGGCTTTCGTGTGTCCTTGTTCACACTTGAACAAGAGAGCCGTGCTGGTCCCGAAACGTCATTTGTATATTTTGACCTTGGTGAGCGACCAGTAAACCATTTCAAACAGTTGCTAGTTGGGCTTTCATGTGTTCTTGTTCACACTTGAACAAGGGAGCCGTGCTGGTCCCGAAACGTCATTTGTATATTTTGACCTTGGTCAGTGACCAGTAAACCATTTCAAACAGTTAATAGTTGGGCTTTCGTGTGTGTGCACCTTGTGTTCCGCCGCCCTTCGTCTTCGTCAATGTCAATTTAGCGCAGTGTTTTATATATAATGTGCCAACTAGACCAGACGCCAGCTCTCATTGAACTACGGCGTCCATGCACACCAACTGGACGAGGCACGGAACACAGAGAGGCCGTCTGCTCCCAGGATGCATATCAGGGCAATGAAGCCTCGAACTTTCCCCAAATTTCTCAAGGAAGCCCTAATAAACAATTAGCAAGGGGGCTGAAAGAAAACAGGATAAAGTTCGCGACCATCCAGCGGCATACGCGCCGTCCTGTAATTCGTTCAGCGGATAGGTGTGACACCGCAAACCAAATGTCTCTAACACAAAACGCGTAAACCACCCCCTTTTCGGCTCCGGCTATTTCCCTCTACTGCGTTCCACGAAAGACTGAAAATTAAAAACCGCTAGCCAGCATTTCTTGAACGATGTAATCTGTTTCACTGTTGCCAATGTTCTATTTGTTTTGTTTTTTTAATATAAATGCAATTCATGGCAGTGCACAGTCACTGCTGTAACTGCGGTTATTTCACAAAATCAATTTATCGCAAAAAATATTCCCAAACCTTCGTCGAGCAAAACAATGCTCGCCAACTCACTCCTCACTCAACTAAAACAATAGTTACCCAAGGCCGGTTTTTCCGCATCTAGAATACACATGTGGACATAAGTTTCTCACAGGCAGTATACAGTATGGCTACACAGGGCACCTTGTACGTCGAACGAGAGGTGCACAGGTACTAAAACTAACTAACCAACAAACTAAGAAACAAACTAACTCACTCATTCTCACTCACTGACCCTATCAGTCACTGCTTTCTAGACGCGGCTATACCTAGAAAGTACAGAAAAACATAGGCGCAAAAGTAGGCACAAATGTAGGCACAAACGCAGCTGACCAGAAAGATACTTACTGCAAGTAATCTTTGATACGGTCGTTGATCTCCGTACTGAAAACTTGAACTGCGAGTGCTGTGTACCGTACGGATGACGCCGAATTCGGCGAAGAAAACGCCTTCATAAACTGTGCAAGAGAGAGAGAGAGAGAGAGAAAAGGCGAGTACAGTTGATTGGAAGAGACAGCGGACACTATTTTATTAGCAAAACGGTATTGCTGGAGAGAACGGCGTCGCGATACGTTAGCACGCACTCCGGGCGACGGCATCGGCGCTATAGATAAGCTGGTTTATCCTATCCGGTGGCTCTCAGCGATGCTATCATAAATAGAAGCCTGTGAATGGAGTGAGAGACACCCTGGCGGGAGAGCTCCTTTAATTGTTTTTTTATGCAAAATTTCAGTGCGTTTACGGGGTAATCTCAGGGCGAAAGCCTGAAATCTCTGTGCTGCGTACCAAAAAAAAAAAAAAAAAAGGTGGAGCAAGGCTGGAGAAACAGCGGAGTTTTATTTATTTATGTATATTCTGCCGGTCTCTACTGAGACCATAGAAGGTGGGGACAGTGTTCAGATACAAAGAACAAGTAAAAAAATAAGGGGTAGCAACATTGAACTTTAGCAATTTACGGTACATAATATTTATACCTCGTACTATACATGTGAATTTTTATGATGAATAGAATAAAAATTTCAACATTCTGCACTACATGCCCAGCAATGATGATGATGATGATGGTTTGAGTTTAATGGCGCAAGGCCGATAAGGGCAAAGAGCGCCAGAGAAGAAGTTATTTAATGGTTGAGGAAATACTAAAACCTGTGAGTAGAAGTAAAAGAGACGCAAAACAAAAGACAGTGGAGAAGGCTGGTGTATAGGGCCAGGATGATTACATGTGATATGACAAGACCTGCAGAAATTTTTACCTCAGCTAAAAACTTAAGAACACGTTGACTGGAAAACATTGGTTCGTCGGCTAAGAAGTATGATGGGTGCGGTGGAATGTGTCGTCTGTATAATTCAGGGAAATGTTTGTGTCGTGTTGTGTCAAGTGCCTTGCGTGTGATTAGTATGTGGACTGCGGATAGGTCCCTTCCACAGCTGCTACACACGGGTCGCGAAGATCCAGTGAGCAGGTGGGAGTGCGTTACATGTGTATGACCCATCCGAAGCCTAGCCAGGGCGACTTCAGTGTATCTGTTGTTTGTGTCAGTCGTACACTCTTAGAAAAAAAGGTAGAAAAAGGGAGAGAAATGCGGGTTTTCTCCCCAGCCCAGCGAGTCTCTCCCTTTAGCTCATCACACGTAGCGCCCTCTGTACAGTCTCTACGAAACACGGACACGGTGAGCGTACATTCTCCCCTGTCGTCTGCGATCTCCCGTCGGCGTCGACGCCGATAACGAAACCGTTCTTCGTTGCACAACGGCTTTCGCCGATCGGGCGTACGCGATTATTCTGTGCAACATCGCCCCTTCAATGTGGTGCTTCCGTGTCCTCTCATTGTATCACCATGTACTCGCCACGCAAACGCACGCTTCTCCAGCCGTGTGCGTCGCGCACATTCCGTGGTAGCCGCTGCATGCTTGCCAGGTACGACTCGCCTGCGCCCAGTTCAGCGTTACCACCGCATTTTTGGACGCTTTCTACTCACTCCCAAGGGTAAAAGAGGGCAGCGATTATAATAAACTACCCATTTCTTCATCAACGAGCTCGGACAGCAGCATATTGATGCATCAGTGACCAACAACCAATTGAACGTTATTCCGTCACGTCTATACATAGGACACGCGGGTCTTCTACGGCAACTGGACTTCTACGGCCCTCAGCTCGCTCGCCTCTCCCGCCGTAGATACCGTCGGGCCCGTATCCAACTCGACCTTTCCCAAGAGCACGCGTGGCGTCTTCTCCAGACGAACACCTTCCCCAATCCTGAAAAACTCAACCTTGAGAAGGGAAGTTACCCAATGAAGCCAAACGGCCACAGAGGAGAGCTATACAGCTTCCTCAGAAACTTCGCAGTTGAAGAAAAACTCGTCCTGGTCCAGGATTCGAACCCGGGACCACCACTTAACCGGAGAAGTACCTCTACCAACTGTGCTAACCAGGAGGCTTGTCGTTTGTATCGCGAGAACGAATTGATCAACGACTCGCAGTAATTACTCCTGGTTAGCTCAGTTGGTAGAGCGACTGCTCCGGTTAAGTCGTGGTGCCGGGTTCGAATCCTGGACCAGGACGAATTTTTCTTCAACTGCGAAGTTTCTGATGAAGCTGTATAGCTCTCCTTTGTAGCCGTATGGCTGCATTCAGGTGGATGTCATACTTTCCTTCGCAGAAACTTACTCCACTTCGGGGATTTCCCCTAAATCTGGTCGATTAAAACTCAACCATCTTTATTCCCCTCCCCAGAATGCCCTGCGTGCAGTGCCCTCGCCACCCTTCCTCACATCCTGGGGGGATGTCCGAAAGACCTTCGTACACCAATTACTTGGGAAGAGCAGTGGGAGAAGGTGCTGGGGAGCACAGACCAAGAGGTGCAAACCGCTATAGTCAACAGAGCATTCGAAGCCGTCACTCGGCACAAGCTGGGGGCCACTACAGACCCTTACACGAACAGGCCGCTCAATAAAGTGTTTCTATCCCTCTCTCGAATCATTGCGCACTCACCTTCAGAACGTCGAAAACCATACGAATTGTCTGCGGCTGGTAGTCCACCCAACGAGTATCCTGCTGATTCCGCCACTTGTCGCGGATGTTGAACACGGCGGTGTCGTGGATGTTGTGGTCCGCGAAAAAGCGGAGCCAAAGCTCGAACAACGATTTGTTGTGGCCCAGGATATCCTTGGCCTTTCTAGAAACAGCAAACCAAAATTGGCAGCAGAAAACTAAGCCGCGAACATAACGCGGAAGCAGCAACTGTAAACTACAACCTATAATTTGAGTATTAATTGAAGCATCCTCATCATCGTCATCATCATCATCAGCCTGGTTGGGTCCACTGCACGGCGAAGGCTCCTTGCAAAGATCTCCAGCCACGTCTATTGAGGGCTAGCTCAGTCCACTCTTTCCCGCCAATTTTTTGTACGTCATCCCTCCGTCGAATCCTTGGCCGACCCCTACTGCGCTTAGGGTGGTGTACCGGCAGCCACGCCATTAAATGGATGGTACCCTCGTGCGCATGACGTGACCCGTCCATGCACATTCTCTACACTTAATTTGAGCTAGAATATCTTCCACGCCAATTTCTTCTCTAATCCACGCAGCCTTTTTTTCTTATCCGTAAGCGTGATCCCTAGCATTCTTCTTTCCATAGCTCGCTGGCCCGATCTAAGTTTCCTTTCAAGTCATTTAGTCAGCATCATCGTCATCATCAGCAGCAGCAGCCTATCTACGCCCACTGCAGAGCAAAGGCCCTTCCATGGATCTCCAATTGTCCCTGCGCTGTGCTGACTGCGACCACTTTATCCGCAAACTTCTTGATCTCATCTTCCCGTCTAACTTTCTGGCGCCCCCTGCAACGCTTGCCTTCTCTAGGTATCCACTCTGTTACCTTTAGGGACCAATGGTTCCCTTGCTTTCGCATTACATGCCCTTCCCACACCCATTTCTTCCTAATTTCTACTAATATGTCCTGAACACGCGTTTGTTCCCTGACCCACACCGCTCTCCTTGTTCCTTAATGTTACACATATCGTATTTCGTTCCATTGCTCGCTGAGTCGTTCTCAATTTAAGTTGAACCCTCTTAGTGAGCCTCCAAGTTCCTGCCCCGTAGGCGAGTACCGGTAAGATGCAGCTGTCTTCAGGTACAATGGTAGGCTTCCATTCATAATATGAGAATGCCTGCCCAATGCACTCCACCCAATTCTTATCCTCCTAATTATCTCTGCCTCATGGTAGTGATATGGGTTCACAACTTAGCTTAAGTAGGTATATTCGCTTACCACTTCTACGTCCTCGCCACCTATCTCAAACCTCTGTGCGCTCTCGCCAGGCTGTTAAGCATCACTTCAGTTTACTGCATATTAAATTTCAGGCCCACGAATCTACTCTGCTTGTACAGTGCGGTAAGCATGCTTTTCAATTCGTCCCCCGAGTTACTTAGCAAGGCAACGTCATCAGAAAATCTGAGGTTACTGAGGTATTCCCCATTGTTCCTTATTCCCATCTGTTCCCAATCCAATGTTCTTAATAGGTCTTGTAAACATGCTGCGAATAACATCGGAGAGATTGTGCCTCCTTGTATGACGCCCTAACTCATTTTTACTGCTGTTTATTTTATTACTGCTTGTTTGATTTAATTACTGCTTATTTTATTTATTACTGCTAAGTATTTTACTGTTCTCCTTATGGAGGACGATGGTAGCTGTGGACACATTGAGATATCCTCTAGCATTCATCTTATATAATGCTCGTCTACACCCTGGTTCCGTAATGCCTGAGTACTGCTGAGGTTTCGACCAAGTCAAATGCTGTTTCATAACCTATGACGGCTATATATAGGGGCTCAGTATACTCCGCGCACTTCTCTATCGCCTGATTGGCCGTGTGAATATGGTCCATTGTTGAATAGCCTTTAAGAAACCCTGCTTGTTCTTTAGGTTGACTGAAATCTAAGGTGGCATAAATTCTGTTAGCGATTGCCTTGGTAAGTACCTTATAGACGACTGACAGTAAGCTGATCGGCCTATTTTTCAAGTCCTTCATGTCACCTTTCTTATGAATGTTTGCGTGCTTCCAAGATTCCGGTGCACTCGCGGTCATTAGGCATTGCGTATTGTTATGACCGGGTTGCGGACCCGGCGCACCCAAGCTCGGACGTCGGCGCTTATCAGCGCGTTTTCGTCGCCAGTCCCATCATCGCCGTGGGCTTCATCGGTACCGGCTCATGCCACGTGCGAATCCGCATTGAACACATGTGGTTCATCAGCCCTGCGTCAGCCGCACACCTTCAACTCTCTACAGCGGCGTAACAAAGGAGGCGATTTCGGCCGCGCGGACCCCACGTGACTGTTGTTTGTGAGGTGAGCACGATTCGTCAACCTCGCGCCATTTCCGCACGTGCAACTCTGATTGAATGAAGGCCGCAGCGGGACAATGGAGGCGACCTTGGTTGGCAGTAGAGCCACTAGATCAGGTTTCAGAGTGTCGGCACTCTTTTCTGTCATTGTTTTAAGCCACCGACAGCGGCCATTGGTCGAACCGCGTCGCGTGACATTTGCTTACCCCGGGAAGACCCATGGGCGCTGACATCTTGCTTGATTGTGGGGTTTAACGCGCCGACGCAACGCAGGCGATCTTTAACGTGCGCCGAAATCTCGTACACGCGGACATTCTTGCTTTTCGCCGCCGTCAGAAAAGCGGCCGCCGCAGCCGGGAATTGAACCCGTGACCTCGTGCTCAGCAGCGCAACTCCTTAGCCACTGAGCCAGCGTGGCGGGTCGCTGACATTTTGGGGGCTCTGTGTTGCCGCGTGCGCACTCTTCAATAAGTCGTGATTTTCGGAGCGTAGTGCGGTTGTATGGTGTCAGGTTCGGGACAATAATAATAAGAGAATGAAAAACTTTCGACGAGACTAAGTTCTATTGCTCCAAGCTCCTCAAAATACCCACAACAGAAACGGATACAGAGATGAAAGCATAATAAAAGGAAAGCCTGGCTAAGGACAGAAAGTACGTGCTTGTCACCGCCAGTGGTCCTCCGCACTTCACTTCCTGGTAGCACAGTCATGGGGTGACATCTCGTTGCTGAAGGCTGGGCAACGCACCCCGAGCTCCCGTCGCTGAAGAGCCAACGCAACTCTCTCGAAACGTCGCTGCTTTCTGGCGATGTCGACGGGACAACTTGCTTGCGGGAGAGGGCGTCAGGTGTTCCTTTGTGAAGGACCTCTTAGACGTGGCCCGGGTCAGGGCTCCCGGCCGCCAGCATTCCGGTCTCTCTTCACGATCTTCCCTCTGTCCGCCACCACGAGATCGCCTCCGCCACCGGCCGCTGTCGCTGGCAGCCTTCCACTGGCCGGCTCGTGAGTGGGGCTGAATAACCGACGCTGATGATAATAGTGTTCTAGGCGGGTTTGGAGCTCACCCCACGGCGCTCGTTTTGGTTATTATGGTCGTCTTTATTTGATCAGCCCTTGTACATGTCCTTGCGATTTCTTCGCGTGACAATGGCACGTTGAGAGTGAGTTGTCAATGCCCCAGACAGGGTAGCGATGCCGTGCTGCTCTGTACTGGGCTGTTTCAACCGACGGGAAGGTGGAAAACGCATGCACCGCTTCCCCCCGAGAAATAACGACAGTGGCCTAGCGTAACCTATAGCCTGCTGAAAAGCGTAGCTTCATTAGTGACTCTAGAGTAAACTAGAGTCACTAAATAAGGTACACTAGCGTGACCGGGTCTGACCCTATCGCATCGGCAAGCTGTCTCTAAGTCTTCGAAAAGTAAACACAGCTGTCATGGTTGCCAAGCGGCGTCCAGACCAATTCCGCCCGTCAATGTCAGCCGCAATGGGGCGCATAAAGCTGGCCACCCTGGCGTCAGGCACCAATATGGCTGCCGCCGTGCGTCAGTGTCGGTACTCTTGAGTGTAGTTCTTTTAGTGGTTCTAGTTGGCAGTGCGGACCGTGAAAGCTTAAACTCGACGAGTGTCGTGACTCGAGATATCAGGTACGCATCGCGCTTGGACAAAAGATATCCTTATCTCAGTGGCGCCAACGCATCCTCTCCCTCGTGGTCACGTGGGCAAGCAAGCGGGCCGGCTTCTGGCGTGGGAGGAGTGTGTGTGTTTCGATTTGTGCGTCCGTATTTGGACGAGACTTTTCGGAGTTGAATTTACTAGAACTCTTCGAACTCTGGGGACTTTTGCTTGAACAAAAAGGCGGTGTTGCGAGCCGCTTAGTGTTGCTGGCTGTGCGATTCGACCGAGGCAAAGATTCCGATCTTGTACTCTTAATGTAAATACTTGTATACAGTTTTGTCCTCTTTATCAGCACGCATCGGGCTCCTCTTCAACGTCTCCGGACACCAGTCACGCTACCAAGAAGGATTCCCGAACCCTGATCGACAACAACCGGTAACAGCGGTGGGATGAAATTACAACACTATTCAGGTTTGCCAGTTTTTCAAGTACAATTTCTCCGCCATCCTTCAAGAGGTCTGCTGTTATCTGATCCTCACCAGGTGCTTTGCCCCCTTTCATTTCTTTCAAAGCCTTCCTTACTTCTTCGGTCGTTACTGGTGGGATGTCTATCTCCTCTGAGCTACTGTCTTGTTCGGCATTATCCTGGATGTCCCGGCTACTGTACAGGTCCCTATAGAACTCCTCGCCTACTATAACTATTTCATCCCTATTTGTGATGACATTGCCTTGCTTGTCGTTAAGTGCATACATCTGGTATTTCCCGATGGCTATACGCCTCTTCACTGCTTTTAGGCTGCCTCCTTTCTTTACAGCATGCTAAATCCTCTCCATTTTATACTTCCGCATGTCAGCTGTCTTACCCTTATTGATTACGAAAGCTTCGCTAGTTCTGTTATGTCAGCTGGGGTGGAGATTGTCATGCTTTGCCGTTTCCTATTTTGTCTCCTGGGGAAGTTTAGCAGTATACCCTGTCTAGCGATCCTACCTCCGACTTCTACTGCACACTCCGTGATAATGCGTGTAAGGTTGTCGCTGGCTTCCTGCGTCGTAGACTCTGCTTTCTGGGTTAGAGCTAAATGTCGGTTCTGCAGCGCGATCCTGAATTCTTAAACTTCACGTCTTACTGTTAGCTCATTGATCGGCTTATTCTGTAATAGGTAGTTACTTCCTCAAATCTAGCCTAATTCGAGATCTTGCCATACGGTGGCGAGCACTTTCACATCCTGCCCAACGCTACGGTTATCGCATAGTATGAAGTCTATTTCATTTTTTATGCTCTTCATTCGGGCTCCTCCACATCCACTTCCGGCTCACCCGTTTGCTCAAGAAGGTATTCATGATGCGTAGATTATTCTGTTCTGCGAACTCGACTAGTAGGTCCCCTCTGTTATTCGTATACAACCCAGACCATAGTTCCCAACTGCCTTGTCTCCAGACTGCTTCTTGCCTACTTTAGCATGGAAGTCTCCCATAACTACGGTATAGCCGGTATTCATTGAAAAGTTTAGCTGTCAATTTCTTCATTTGGCAACACTGAAATGGCCACGGACATGGCCGAAGCGCCACAAACATGGCGCGCCTTATGCCACCGCGGCCGCACGCCGAAGAAGAAAAATAACACCGGCGTGCGTCGTCTGCTCCGTTTCAACCCGATTCTCAACGGTGGTGCCGAAAGAGTTGTTATTTATCGCACTCACATTTGAGTCGAGGCATTAATTTGCATTCGGCGGGCTAGAGGTTTGAATGTCCAACCCATATCATGCGCTTAGCACGGACACGGACAAGTACCTCCATCTCGCGGAGCCCGACGTAACCAGTGACGGCGCATTCACATGGTTGCCTGCACGCGCGCCTCGCTATTGAATACCGGCACTACTGTCTCTCTTCTTTGGCCATTACCGCTTCCACATCTACATAGAAGCGCTCAACTGGCTGGTCGTCGTGATTGGATGTAAGCGCGTAGCCCTGCACAACCTTGAATTTGAACCTCTTACTTAGCCTGATGACAATGCCGGCTCATCATCATCATCATCATCATCATCATCAGCCTATCTACACCCACTGAAGGGCAAAGGCCTATCCCATGTATCTCCAATTATCCAAGACTTGTGCTAACTGGGACCAATTTACACCCGCATAAAGAAAATGTTTAACGTTTCGGCCGAGGGACTTCAGGGACTTGGGGTTTGTACGGGGCTACCACCCCCAAGCTCAGGAAAACAAAATACCTTAACATAAATACCCGAGAAAGTGGAGAGGCAACAGCCCCGCCGGTGGTGTGGTGGTCACCGCACCAGACGGGTATTCTGGCGGCAGTGGGTTCGGATCCCACCAGGCTGGCATTTTTTCTCCACTTTCAGCCTTTCCAAATTCTTTATCTGTTTCAGAGACCTACCACATCCTCCCCTTTGCTTTCCGAGGTTTTCTATATATATATATATATATATATATATATATATATATATATTGTGAGCATTTGTGTCTAAGCTACAATAGTGCTCGCTTCAAGGACACATGGAAGGTGCCTGCTACTTTCGTGTCCAATCCACCTTGCACCCCGTCTGCTTCTCACGACCATTATCATCACCATGTCGCACCTCATCGGTTTCTCATACCCATCCACATCATCATTCCTCGGGCTGGTATTCTCGGTTGCCTCTCGGAATAAACGCGCCGTTCCGACTGACTCTGCGACGTCTCTTCTGGGTAACAACTGCCTTTGACGTCTCCCTCAATATATAAGAAAACTTTCAACAAGGTAAAAGCACGATTGTTGCCAACGTTTCAGCAAAGAGACTTGCTTTCGTCAGGGGCCTGACGAAAGCAAGTTTCTTTGCTGTGCTTACCAACAAACGTGGTGGTGAAGCTCATGCGGAACAGGGGTCGTGGCAATACGTGCACGTATTATAATTGTACACTACGCCAGGTTTCGCAGGCGTCAACCTTTACGCGTATATGTTATCGTTACTTGCATCTCGGAGGTCAGTACGAGCTGTAATTCGTTGCCACGTCGAGCAGCTCTCGCTGTACGAAACCCATATAGGGGTGTCTAAATGATCACTCACTCTTCCCAGCAGAAGGCGACGCCAAGGCGACTCTTGACGTACGTCTTCGCCGTGTTAAGCAAGTGCGGGCCGGAGCCTTCGTTAAACTGGTGGGTGATGTTATGTTTCCCAAACATGCTGAATTCCCCGGAGAGTCTGGTAGCGCAGACACTCTCGTAGTAGATAAGATCGCAAACGCCATCCTCCGGGAAGGTCAGAGGGGCCTTCAGGATCGTTGAACCAAAGGTGCGCGTCACACAGATGAACCAGCCGCGGGGGAGGCCCGGAGCTGCAACAGCAAGCATCATCATCATCATGATATGTTTCCTTACGGGGAAATTCACCAGGGGTGTATTCGCCTGTTTTGTCCCTTTTGTGTCCGTTTCAAAAGCGTCCGTTTTGAGCAGGCTCTCATTGGCTAAAAGCGAACGCCAGGATGTGACGCCATGCAAACACGGCGGGGCTATGAGCCGAGGCTTTTTGGAGCCACTTGGAACAGACGATTTGGAGCAGGCGATTTTTCGACGCATTGGTGTTGGTTCGCTGGCGGAACAATGAACACATAAACGATAGTTCGAAATAGGTTTAGTGGTTTAAAATGTCTTTACAAAAACAGTTTCGCAAAAGTCAACTCAAAGCCCGCCTACAACTCGAAGTAAATAGCAATAAAACGGACGCAAAACGAACGTTTTCAAAACGGACCATTACGAGGATACTGTTCCTGATCACACTCCTATGGGACGTATACTAATTCATGACCTATGGGCTCAAAGGCACCGTGTAGCGATGCAAACATTTTTACAGATTCAAAGTAAACGAGCAACACATTTTGGTTATCCAGTTTTAACAAGATTGTGCTAGCTGTCTGGCAAGTGAGCTTTTTATTGGTTTGTTTCGATACAGAGGTGATAGCTCCAAACAATCGAAATAGGCGGCTTGGGTCATTTTCGTGGATCTGCGAAACCGTTCGCACTGGTGCACGATATTTTTTAAGCCCGTGGGCCACAAAGTAGTGAATCCAGGCCCATAGGAGTGTTAACAGGTGAATCTCCCCCTTGAGGGCCCCTTGCGGGGTGTTACGTAAGGAGAGGGGACGAAGGCAAAACAATATTACAGATATAAGAATGCAGACAATATTACAGACAACAATGCAGACATACAGACATGAAAAGAATGTAAAGGCAGAGACATGTGAAGTTTTTGCGTAGTGAAGACCTCTGGTGTTGACAAACTAAAACGGCATCTAAATTCCTTTCATTCCGCCATCCAGTCCGCGGTTGAATGCGAACGTGACGGCTCCATCCCTTTCCTTGATGTTCAAGTGACGAGGAGAAGCAAGAGTCGGGAGTTCTCTCCTCATGGGAAACCGACGCGCGGTGGTCGCCACCAGTTTAATTTGGAACCCCTCCCTTATATCCCACAACCTTTGATTTAGCTGTATTGTCGACCACGCCTCAAAGCCGTTCGGTTCCATGCGACTCTCACAGGAGGAGGCCGGGAGAACGCGGCGTTCATTCATGGCTAACGTACCGTTCCTCTTCGCCGGGCGCGAGACGAGTCACGTTGCCCGAAATGACCCAGCGCCGCATGCATGGGAGGCAGCGGGGGTGGTTGGCTTCCTCGGCCGCTGCGGCGGTGGCGACCGCTGTCAGCGCCCGCAGGCGCCAACAGCTAAGGTCCCTGTATTTTTCGAAATACAGGGGGGCCTTACCAACAGCGAGCCCGGCGAATCACGCGATGCGCTTCGAGGGGTGTGTCGCCGGGGGGGGGGGGGGGGGGGGGGGGTGCCTCCAATCAAAAGGTCATTTACGCATCCTCCAAGAAATCGTTGGACGAAAGTAGTTAAGCTTAGCTTTAAAAATAAAAGGAAAATAAATAATCGGCGAATACGTCCCCGCAATCGCCTACTATTAGCGTTGGGAATCGCCCACAGTGTGGCACGCTCGTACGCATAAGTAGGTAGGGGGATACGGCCCGTTCGCCACGTGGCTAGTCGTAGGCCGGTTGGTAATCGGCTGTTTCGTAACAGAGGAACCTTCGTCATAGGTCGGTGCAACAAATTGAAAAGTGCGTGATACGTGCGACAAAATGAATGTCCACCTTTTTTTTTATTACGCTCACATGGGTCTAAGCGAAGTAGGTAAAACGGTTAAATACTCAAAACAGGGAAGTGGGGCGGACAGACAGCAGAACAAGGAAGGCATCTTGGAAGAAGGTCCAGAAAGAAAAAATTTCCCCCCTTTTCATTTTTGCGCCCGCCTTGTGTGTCGTTGAACGCCACAAGTGCTTGGGGATAAATCACTACACACTACCCAGAAAGGATATGAACCACGTGCTTTCAGCCTAACATGTCTTCTTTTTTTTGCTTTTTTTTTCGAATGTACATCCGGGAACCTTCAGCAATAAATGCCAGTCAGAGTGGACAAGTAGCTGGTGCAACTTGGTTCGGCCAGAATAAAGATACAAGGTTAACGACCGTAGGCAGAAAGGGGATCGGCGGTGTCGTAACCCAGTATAGATGACATATCGGAAGAGAGGCCACGAAGACTCCGTGCCCCCATTTCATTGCTGCGGCCGGCTTGTTCGTCCTTGAGAGCTGCCTTGAGACCCACATCAGGACAAAAAATAAGCAATGGCTTAGCTCGGCTATGCCAGGATATACAGTCGCGCATGACCTACACCGCTCATTAGTATTCACAGCTTTACATGACCGTTGTCTGGCACCCGGCGTTAAAGACCAAGTGCGCATTAGGAGAACAACGTCCTACTGAATCAATTGATTGATTGATTGTAGGGTTTAACGCGCCGACGCAACGCAGGCGATGAGGCGCGCCGTAGTGGAGGGCTCCGGATTAATTTTGACCGCCTGGGGATCTTTAACGTGCGCCGAAATCTCGTACACACGGGCGTTTTTGCTTTTCGCTTCCATCAGAAAAGCGACCGCCGCGGCCGGGAATCGAACCCGCGACCTCGTGCTCAGCAGCGCAACGCCTTAGCCACCCTACTGAATCGAGCCTTATCCTAACGTATATGCCCATAGTCATTGTTTTGACGATATAATCGTCTGAATACTAATGAGCGGTGTAGGTCATAGTGAGCGCGACTGTACGCAGCGTGAGCTAAGGTTCAGCTGGTTATTCTTAGGTTTCCTGGTTTTCTAGGATTAGCTGATTATCATGCTTAATGCTGCTAAAATGATATCCAATTCAATCCAATCCAGTCCAGTCCAATCAAGTCCAGTCGTGGTGGCGGCGGCTTCGGCGCACCAGCTGTGCGCCGTGAGACGTCACTGCTCCTCGCGCATGCGCAGCACGGCTGTCCAGCAGCCACGCGAAACTGCTCAACCTCGGCCAGTGTAGCTTACGTTACAAAAATGGCACGAAACTTTGTAACGCCCAGTGCTACTCAGACAGGCTGAGCGCGTCACGTGATCTCAGACAAAATGTTTCTTTTTTTTCCCCTCTTATTAGCAGTGCATGCCACTCAGAATAGACAATGGCACTAACGTTGTTCGAGCCTAAAATCGCTTCCCACTTTTCCGCATTCTTTGCTCCTTCAGGGTAGCCGCCAGGAATATTGCCTTTTTTTGTTGTAAAAAGATGGACCAACAGTTCATCTAATAGTTCATTTGGTCTAGTAGTCCGAATGTTTTTCCCGCGTAATCATAGGCACTTCCGTTTTGGTTCCTTATTGGTTTATTACAAGTATTAGTACCGGCTATTTAACTGGCGAAGGTGGAATTAGTTACCTATTTGCCCAGCTCCAACGCGCCTTATAACCGCATGCGCGTTGTATTTGGGTACAAACGGTAAGTTTTTTTTTTTCTGTATGTCACCTAAATCGGGTGCGCCTTGGAATTGGGGCACGTTCGAATTGGGTAAATACGGTATAAGGACAGACTTTTTTATGCCACTTATAAAATGGATAATAAGAGATTACTTAAGTTATCACCATTTACACAATTCTACAAAAACACCGCAAGCTCGGTTTCCCGCCCCTGGGACGAACTTTCCTCTGTGACAAACTGACCAAGCGAATTATTACGAAACACCATGCTACGATGCACGTGCGTACCACCACCTGAGTGCGAGGCTAGGTTTTCCTTTCACTCGAAAGAATGGTCTATAGAGACTTCAACGTATTCGTCTGGGAAGCTGCATTTCATATCAATGGGCTTTTTTTTTTTGCAACTTTGTAGTTCCCGTGGGCCCAAATGAGCTACCAAAAAGCGACGCAAAAAACATTGTCTTTGAAAAACATGGCACCGAAAAAAAAAAACATGCCGGAAGGAATAGCGATGTACTGGGCATATAAAATCGAATGAAGACGAATCAATGTTGAAAGGTCCTTGTTTGCCGGAGATTGCAAAGCACTTAGAAGGTGACACCTGGAAAAGAAACACCACGCGCTTTGTCACGGGCACTTACGTATAGGGGTCACTTTAGTGAAGGGCTTCTTCGTCCTTTGTGTCGTGGTGGTGGTAGTTTCTGCATTGGCTGGAGAAAAAACGGGCGTTAGTTTCAGGGCGTTTCTGATATATTTCCGTAAGCTTACAAACAAAGCTCATTGTTAAAAGGTATACGTAAGGAAAATGTCCGGGACCACTGAACAATCCCATCAGTGAAAAAGCTTCATCTTTTCATTTCATTGTGGCTAAAACCCTTTGGTACTGTGTTCTGTGTAAGAGACCCGAATATAAACCCAGTTACACCTCAGAGAACCGTCTAATTATCGCCCGTTGAGGCGGTGTTTCATCCTGGTCGCTAACACTTCCAGCGATCGCAAGTAAAGCGATTTTCCGATGAACACTGTTCCATACCTGACCCTTAAATTGGCTAGCGACACAAAATGCAACTTTCGTTAACTTGAAATCAAGAGTCATTCTCCAGCTTCTTAACAAAAAAAGATAACACGTACTTAAAAACTTTCAAATTTCCCGCTACACGATATCAGAAGTGACCTAGTCTTGAAAGCAGTAAAAATGCGTTATCAAAGCGTTCACTGCGCGTTAGCACTCAAGTGACATAACAAAACGGAACTAGAGGAGCCACCACTGGCGCACAGTTATGCGTAATAAGTGCAGAGCACTTTATGGGCTTGCCTTGTCGTGTTAGCTCGCTAACCGTCGATACAACTGCCGGAATCAGGCGGTGCAGTGAGATAACGGACTTAAGTAGAGCTTTCTGTGCCGGCGTCAGGGAGTCACGCTGAAGCCCGTTCTACATGGTGCGATTTTCTCTGCGAATTCGCAGATGTGGCGCCGCTCGTGCGGCAAAACGACCTTTTTTCGTTTCTGCGGCGAAGTGCCAAATGTTTAGAACGGTCGAACGCCGCTCGTGCGGCTCGTGCTGCGTAGGGGCTGGCCTTGCGGCCAATAAGAACACAGCTAGGTGAATGTAACGGCATCCCTGGTTGCATGCTTAGCAACCAGATGGAGTTACTTGTCTAAGCGCGGCATAAGCGTGGGCGCACCAAAACGACCAAAACAAACGCACGCGCGTTCACAACAAGATGTCGCGCGCCTTTTTTAATGAATGCTTAATCGGTGTTCGTGCAAGTGGCGGACATCACAGCAGGAACGAAGTACAGAAGAACCCAAGAAGAACTGTCTGAGGTAAACCAAGGTGTGCTGGGCACGTACAAAAACGGACCCAGGGTGGCTTGTTGTGTTCGTACTCTGCTATGTGTGCGTATATTGCGAAATAATTGGCGATTGTTGTACGAAACCGCAAACGAACTCATATTTACTGCAATGCAGTCTAAAGAAACTTGAAGAGGAAGTAAAATAAAACTTTTTTTAAATCACAAGATTTGCTCTCGGCTGGTCTGCAAACACAGTGCCTCTGAAATGCGAAAATCGCGACGTTCGCAGGCCATGTAGACGACATTTCCAGGCATTGTCAACTTCGCAAGTACCCGCCGCGGTGGCTCAGTGGCTAAGGCGTTGCGCTGCTGAGCACGAGGTCGCGGGTTCGATTCCCGGCCGCGGCGGCCGCTTTTCTGATGGAGGCGAAAAGCAAAAACGCCCGTGTGTACGAGATTTCGGCGCACGTTAAAGATCCCCAGGTGGTCAAAATTAATCCGGAGCCCTCCACTACGGCGCGCCTCATCGCCTGCGTTGCGTCGGTGCGTTAAACCCTACAATCAATCAAATCAAATCAACTTCGCAAGTGCGAATGTTCGTACCACTGAATTCGCAGGCAAAAAACGCACCATGTAGAACGGGCTTAAGGCTTCGAAAACCACGCGGTTTAAATAGTCATAACCGTTCGAACCTCGTGAACTGCTGGCGCTTGTCAAACATCTCCCCGTTATTTAGCGCAAAGAAAACTGCAGGTACATTTCAGGCAAAATCTGTGTATATAACCGGTAGCCCCCGCGTTCCTTTAGTTGGGAACGCTCGTTCCGTTCGTTTTTACGTTAGTAAGCAAACAAAGCGGCCGCGAAAGAAAGAAATTGCGTGTTCGAAATGCCGCAGAAAGGCTCTAGCCGCGCAAAAAAAATGGCGCGTTAGAAATGCCGCCGAAAGGCCCCAGCCGTGCAAAAAAAAAGATTACGCGTACGAAATCACGCAACACAGCTCCAGCATACGAAATTAAAGCAAGCGAAAAAAAGAACAGGACTCCCGCTGGCGCAGTTTCAGGCAGGGGGCTGGCGAGCGCTGCGAAAGCGGGAAATTTGAAATGTAGCAGTGAGCGGATAACGGCACTGCAGCCCATTATGGCGCATCACTGCTCTGAACTTCCGACTGCTTTCACATTGAGTGGAACGGCTTTAATTTTGGCTTTGTTCTGCAGCCGCTAATTTCAGAAACAAGTTTCCTGAAACGACAATGAGGTCCCAGTGTGGTCTATTTAATTAACCAAGCATTTGTTTTGTTTTCGGGCCTCTTTAAAAATCCCGCACCGACTTAAGTCTTTGGAGAAGAAATGCTGCCTATTGACGTATTACGTATAACCACGTAATTCAATTTTTTTAACACTAAATTCTTTTATTCCGGGACACACAAAGATTTAAGTGACGACATATTCGTCAAGGAAATGACGCCAGTACAACGAAGCAAGTGGCCTGTAAAGGGTGCACCCCTGCACGCAAGGTCTCCTTGCGGAAAAGCAACCTTTAGTATTAAGAGTACGTTATACTTAGGGTTGTTCGTTTTCGGGTTTTATATTTTAACACGAAAATGTTTTATGTCGGGATACACCAAGATTTCACTGACGTCATATCCGTCACAAAAATGACGCCAGTACACCTTTGCCAAAGCGCATTTGCCAAAGCACACCCACAAGACAGCCCAACAAATTATGCTCTTTCGCTGCAGCGGACTGTGAGGTCACCAAACGATCCGCTGGCAACCTGTTCGGTTTCGTTCGAATGGTTTGCGAGTGCGTGTGGTTCCATTCGGGTTTACGCAGTCCTCCAGCGCGTGCAATTTAGCGTCTAATGTTGATAAGTCGGACGGTGTCATACCGACAAACATAAATAGCGATGTGCAAGTTAATAAAGATGCAGAATAAACATTCAACTGATCCTGTGAAGGCAGCCTTTCCTATTCTTTTAGGCGGTTTCTGAATCACCCGTTCAAACCTAAAGGGATCGGGTTATGAAAAAACGGCATTGTCACGTTTAGGCATTGCAAGGCGCGACATTACAGAATTAGGAAATTTTAGCGCCAGGATAAAACTTTTTTCGCCAATTTATTTGGAAATGTCTTGTTGTTAGAGCAAAATTAAAAGGCTGGCTTAGAAGCTAGGGGACAACCTACGCACATTTCCGAGCCCCCATCACCTCCCTCCTCCCCCCCCCCCCCCCCCAAAAAAAAAAAAAAGACGACGAGGACTCCAGAGAAGAACATGGACGGGACAGGTGCCAGGTATCAACTGAATATTACAAACAAAACATGAAACCATGAAATCGCCGCATCCAAAAAACACGTACTTCTGCGCACATCGCATTGCGATGCTTACGATAATCAAGTTCTTTTGTAGGGCACGCTACACTACGCTACCTCGGGCAGTTTTGCCCTTGAACGCTAGAGGTCAAACCACACCCCCTTCAGCAACCCGGCACGAAGCAGCGGCACGATGACGGGGAGAGAGAGGGTAGGAGGGTAAGAAGACGTGCGCGGTACGTGGCGGAGGAAGGCGAGGGAGCCGCCGCCGCAGCGATAAGCGCGCGCCACGAAGGAAGGCCACGAGGCCACGTGCGGCGCAGAACCGGCTGCAATGGAGGAAGGCGAACATCCAGCTGTGGTCCCTCGTACAGCCGCGAGGCTTAAACAACGCCGTGAGGCGAAAGAGAAAAAAAAAACGCTGCTGTTGCGTACAGCTGCGCTACCTTCAAGTGGTACGCTTTAGTGTGTGCTTCCTTCATTTTTTAGGAGCACATGTATGTTGGGTGTTGCGATTTTGCAGTTGCATGTTTTGTTTTGTAATATTCAGTTGATGTCTAGGGCTTGTCCAACCTGTGTTTGTCCCTGGTGTTCCCGTCTCTTTTTCCTTTTATTTTTTTTCGCTATAAGTTACGCCAGTACCAAATTGCCCAACCTTCCGCTCTAATACGTCACAAAAAGCGGATGCTTGTCCCCCTAACTCCCGGGACATACGCCCAGCAAGCGCCCTCAGCGGGAGCGTAGACCAGTGGTTCTCAAATGGGGGTCCGCGGACTGCAGGGGGTCCGCGAGAGCATTTGAGGGGTCCGCCAAGCCTCGCTCAAAGCCACCCCCCCCCCCCCTTCCGCCATATTTTTCTCGATTTTGCTAACTAGCACTTTCTTGCAATGCAAAAAGGTGGCTTCGCCACATTACGTGTACGCTTAGTTTCTCCGCGTAGCACATATTTTAGCATCTGCTTTTTGCACAGCACGCCAGCTATGAGAAGAAAAGAAACAGACACAGAAAAGGCAGACTTTTAGATTCAAGAGCAAATTGTTCAGCATTATGACGCGCATCGTCATTAACGTCATGCAGAAAAGGCGGGAATCGGGTAAGTGTGTGGGCGACGTAAGCTGCAAGTACAAATTGTCTGACATTACGACACCGATCAACATATGCTCCATCGCGGGGTCCCCCGTCACTTTCGCAAGCCCCAGAGGGGTCCCCGGGGCAGTAACGGCTGAGAACCACTGGCGTAGACTCTGCCAAACGCGAAGTTTTTCAGCGGCTCTGGCGTACCGGCAGTTGCGTTGGTAGTTGCTTCCACAGCAGTGTTCGGGACGCTTGTTGTCTCTGCTTCGCTGCCTTTATGGCTGGCGACTTCGCCGGAATCGGTTGTAGGTAGTGTAGGGAGGACAGCGTGGGGGCTTGGGCGACGACTGCCGCTGCCACCACCACCAGCAGGACCCTGGCCGCTACTGCTGGCAGCATCGTCGCCTCCCGCTGAAATTCGTGAGGTTACTGTAAATGCAAGTCTTTCTTGGAATGTATATATATGTATATATTATTGCCAGTGCTATTCGGCTACCAGAAGATGCTTTATAGCGCCGAATGAGGTGATTGTAATTTTTGTATACTACAGTAATGAAGAAATCAAAGCCGAGAAAAAAATCCGTCGCGATCGCCTTCATCACCACATTCGACGATATAAAGCACCTTCTAGTAGCCGAATAGCGCTGGCAATAGGGACTGCATATTTGATGTGTGTTCTTACGGAATCCTTCGTCCCATATATTTCTGTTCTGCACAACTATATATATATATATATATATATATATATATATATATATATATATATATATATATATATATATATATATATATATATATATATATATATATATATATATATATATATATATATATATATACGATAGAGAGGTCAAACTGAAAAACATAACATTTATAACATTTAGAATAAATGTTATGTCTTTCAGTTTGACTTCTCTATCGTACAGCTAACCTCATAGCCAGGAACGTTTTCTCTTAACTATATATATAATATGCAGTCCTTATTGCCAGTGCTATTCGCCTCCTTGAAGGTGCTTTATAGCGCCGAATAAGGTGATTGTCATTTTTGTATATGATACATGAATGAAGAAATCAAAGTCTAGAAAGAATCCGTCGCGATCGCCTCCATCATTACATTCGACGATATAAAGCACCTTCTAGTAGCCGAATAGCGCTGGCAATAGGGACTGCATATTTGGTGTGTGTTCTTACGGAATCCTTCGTCCCATATATTTCTGTTCTGCACAAATATATATATATACACGATAGAGAGGTCAAACTGAAAAACATAACATTTATAACATTTAGTATAAATGTTATGTTTTTCAGTTTGACTTCTCTATCGTACTGCTAACCTCATAGCCAGGAACCTTTTCTCTTAACTATATATATAATATGCAGTCCTTATTGCCAGTGCTATTCGCCTCTTTGAAGGTGCTTTAGAGCGCCGAATAAGGTGATTGTCATTTTTGCACATGATACATGACTGAAGAAATCAAAGTCGAGAAAAAATGCGCCAGGATCGGAAATAGTAAAGACCGAGACACATGAAAAACATTAAAAAAAATGAAAGTGTACTGACGTTTCGGGAAGAGGAAGGAGTGTATACGTTTGTGAATACGTGGGTTAGTGACCTTGCTTCTTCGGAGGGCCCCGTAGTGACTCGTGGTAACGCAGCAGGGGCAAATCACACATCTTTACACTGTGAAATAAATCCGTTAGGGTGGAGTCCACCATTATTGATGTCTAGCATTTTGGTTCCGTTTCAAAGTCAGTCACGCTAGCCTTAAATCAAAACCTGCATGTAACGAAAACCTGCATTTGGTGAAAATTTTTCGAATTCTTGTCAACTTCTTTATATCTAGGTTTAACTGTATTTTTATTCATAGTTTTTTTTTTTGCGAAAGTACGTGCATAACGCGACAGAACCAGTGTCGGAGAAAGGCAAGATAACGCGGGACTACTAAAACAAAAGTTGTCAATTTTTGAGCTGTTTAAACTGTTTAAGAACAATGAACGAAACAGCCTCAATCAGATGGCGAGCAGGGTAGTGCGAAGGCGGGAAAATTGAATCCAATTGAGAAAACTTTTATTGCACTTATTGCGATCACCCTGGGAAGAGTAAGGGGGCGAGGAAAACGCGTGAGGGGTGGTAGGACGAGCAAGGAGACGATGTAACGCGGCAGTTGTGTCAGTGCTTTACGAGGCGATCTTTCCAATGAACCGATCGAGCATTTTGTCTTCATCGCCCCTTGAAATGGTTGGTTCAAATCGAATTTTCTGCGCACCCGTTTAAACAGGCCATGAAGACCAAACACAACCTTGTTCAGTTTGAAAGAGCTTCTCGTACTCCGTCAGCTCTATTTCAGACACAAAAGACGTTTCTTAACATTGAAAATATTTCGAATTTCGCGCCACACGACCTCACCAGTGGCGCCTTAGCAGCAGTGACACAATAGCGGCCAGCACTAAACGATAGCAATAAGGCATTTAACTTCACGTTATTCACGTAATCCGATCAAACGAGCCATGTTTTTCGGCGCTGGCTGTTGTAGGCGGCCCCCAATCGCACAAACGAGATCCTGTGACGTCATAAGGACCCGCCGAGAAAGGGGCTGGTGAACACGCTGGTGAGTCGCCACTTCTTCGTCGGTTCTTTTTTTTAGAGAGTTTTAGCATAGCAGCTACTGGAGGCTCACGCTACTACGGCGGGTTAACGGGGCGCAACCGCGCATGCGCGCGCGGGGAGGGCGCGAAGGTCGCCCCTCAGCGAAACTAACGCGCGGTCAAGGCGAGGGCCGGCCCGCGGTACTAGTTCACCCTACCAGAACGAATCCGAAAGCGCCCGGTCGAGTCCCGGTACCCGCCGACGTAGCGTTAGCGGTCGCTACCCGCTATACTAAAACTATAATCTAGATTAGCGTCACCAGATAAGCTACCGAGTAATGTCACTGAGGCACGCAAGTGAGCAACGGCGGCCATTTTGGTGTTTATCAGTGTTGCCAGATTGCCGCGTCTGCGGCCTCACCGCTAACTTTGACGAGGTCATTTGTAAACAACACTGGCGAAGACGCAGCAACACGGCATCTTCGGACACACTTCTGTAGCTGAAAGGCTACGAAACGCGTTATCTTTGATTCACGTTCGGAACGACGCCAGTCGCGCGCAGCCGCAGAGCACGGAGGAAAAGCTGAGAATACCACAGTTGACCGGCAGAAAACGCATAAGCCACAAAATGGCGGTGACAATATATGAACCGTCGCAGCGTAAACAAATGTCACGTGGCGCGAACTGACCAATGATCACAGCGGCGGCATGGAACAATAGGAGAAAAGAGTGCCGATAATACTCTGTAACCTCATCTAGTGACACTAATCTAGACTATTTTTTCTAAGTACGCCATGAAATCTGTCGTCATTGTGATTGGGACAAAGCAGCCTTTTTATAGAATCACTTTCGTATTTTGCCTTCCTGACCCCTTGAACCAAGCGCGACACCACTTTTTATCGCTTTTGGCACGTGTTATGGTTCAGAAAGGCTCCGCGCAAAGACAGGCCCACTTTCGGGGCGCTCACCGGTCTCCATGGACGTATTCGTAAGGAGCACCACGATGCCGATTAGGAGCGCCATATTGAGAAAGCCGCACACCATGGTCATCACCCACTTGGGATCTTGATCGTCAAGCCTGCGCCGAGAAGGGTAGCGCATTAACGAGAAACGCCTCACCGCTTTGTGATGGTGCTTTTTTTACCCTCACTAAAGCGGCAAGGGCAGATATAGCGTCACTGAATAAGCTACTCTTAAGAGTACCGCCACTTCGTGCACCCGGAAGCGTCTGGGCGCCATTTTGTCTCTGGCTTGCAGTGTTGCCATCTCACCCAACGAAACCGCCGCCGGTTGTGACGGGCAGAGTGTGACCGGCCGCTCTAGCGTCCGTGCATCAGAGAGAGAGAGAGAGAGAGAGAGAGAGAGAGAGGAGAGGCGCCCAGAAACAAAATGGCTGCGCCCATATGTAAACGCATATCACGTGGTGCCGACCGACCAATGAAAATCCTTGCGGCACATAACAATGAGAAAAAAGAGTGCCGATACTCCAAAAGCCTTTATTTAGTGACGCTAGATCAGCCGCTTCCGCGCGCGTCCAACCCGCTAGATATTTTTCCGCGCCGTGTCAAAAACCAGATCGCTCGGATGCACGTGTGTCTGTCGCTTAAAGGCCAACTGCAACTGCACTCACTTTTTTATTTGCCCGAATTTGATCCAGACAAGAAGTTTATGCTCGTCAAATCATCGTGTCGAAACCCTAATCCTCGTAAGCACAGTTCACACTAGGTACCGTCGTTCAAAGTAGCTCTGAGCGACGACGTTTGTACCTGGAGGAGAGCCGCCGAAGCAAGGTCCGAGCGGCCTGTCACGGAGACGGCGAACCTATCCAGTAGGGCTAGCGCTTCTCCGGCGACTGGCACGACGCACTGCTGTGCACAGAAATGCGTTCGCCGGGTGTTTCTCTGATATACCGCCGCACTGTACCGCTGTCGGCATCACATGTTCAAAACTAACCGCATAGGTAGCAGTATCCGCCATTTTGTAATGCAATAAAAGAGATTAGGTGCCTACAAACTATTCATAACTAATCAGAGCGCGAAAGACGAGACAGACAGAAGAGTAACCACAGGACAAGCGCTGTCCTATTCTGTCTGTCTCGTCTTTCGCGCTGTGATTATGAACATCTACCAACTCGCCCAACGTGCAATTGGCCTAGAAACTATACGTGCGTTTGCGATGCGTCTGTAACGAGCAAAACTTTTAACAGCGGATCTGTTTAAGCTTGACCCTGTCGCAGCTCAAAACTCGGCGCGGCAACATGGAGAGGAGGAAATGCGAGGTCAAGAAGTGTGAGGGGAAGTGGCGGGGAGGCAAGAAGCCAACAAGCAGGTGTGAGTCGCGGAGCAGGGGCGGTGTTATCGTGTTTGTTCGTTTTGAAAACGTCCGTTTTGCGTCCGTTTTATTGTGACGTACGTACTTCCGGTTGTAGGTGGGCTTTGGGTTGACTTCTTTGCGCAACTGTTCTTGTAAACACATTTTAAACGACTAAACCTATTTTAAACTATCTGTTATGTGTTTATTGTTCCGCCAACGAACCAACAACAAGGCGACGAAAAATCGTCTGCTCCTAATCGTCTGCTCCGAGAAGCCACCGCTCATAGCTCCGCCGTGCTTGCATGGCGTCACATTCGGGTGTTCGCTTTTAGACAATCAGGGCTTGCTCTAAACGGACACTTTTGAAACGGACACAAAACGGGCAAAACAGGAGAATAACGCCCCTGATCAGTCGGGAGGCGCGCGTCAGGGATAGGTGACCGGTAAAAAGCACAAAGGCTCATGGGTACATTGTTTTCTCCGGCGGAGTGCCACCACTTCCGGAGTGCCACCACTTCCGGGACCTCTCCTGGCCTCCCGTATGCCGTCGGCTTTGACGAGTGTGTGTGCTTGTTGTTTATCTGTTTCCACTGTTTCCACCGGGGAAGAAACGACCATGCATTGCGAATTCCATAAATAACAACGATTGACCCTACTAGAGGTTTATCTGACAGGTAAGCACGCTGCGACACGTAAAAACGTTCACGCGCGCCTGAAAGCCGCCGGCGTACGGGAGGGCAGATCTCGAACCGGAAGTGGGGGTGCAGACGACGTACCCGTGAGCCTTTGCGCTTTTTACCGGTCACTAGTGATGACGTGAACTCTGAATAGCAGGAGTCCTCCATTTTGCGGCCGCCGCCAGATATAGCAGGCCGTCCCGTATATATTTATATATTATTACATACTATATTCTTCGTTGCTGTACTCTTCGTATTTTTGTGATGTGTAGCTGAAAATTAATTACCGTAATTACCCGATTCTAACGCGCACCTTTTTTCCGGAAAAGTAGGTCGAAAAATCGCATGCGCGTTAGAATCGGATACGAAACCGAAACTTTTTTCGTTTTTTTTGCCAGGAAAATCGGGTGCGCGTAAGAATCGGGGGCGCGTTAGAATCGGGTAATTACGGTATTTAAATTGTCTTATACTGTGTTCATGCTTCCTCTCAAGGCTGTATTATGGTCTGCTTCGCTCTTGGGTAGGCGAAGTAGATGCAACAGCTAGAGATGCAAAAGTTTTTCAGACGCGTTGTATATATTTGTTTTGTCCAAGCAGCTATAAATAAAGCTCTAGGCGAAGCCTATTACAGCAAGCAATTCTTCAAGCACGCGCGCAAAGCATTATGAAATTGGAAATGGCAATTAATGCTTTAAATGGCAAATAACTACCGGATTTGTTGCCATGTATGTCGCCTCATTGCGCCTGTCAGTGCATGCTTCAAAAGGTAACCACACGCAGCGACGGTGACGAGCGGCGCAAAAATCGTAACTCAATGGGTGCAGCGAACGGATAGTGTGGCGACAGCGGCAAGCCGCATGCACATGCCTCAAGGACGCTCGGTCGCTTTTTGCCGGCTGTAAGCAGCCCGCAAGAGGGCGCCAGCCACGATATAGTGAACTGTAGCGACGAGGGACGATGACGGAGGACATTGGCAGCAGTATAATATTTTTTTTTTTCGCTTGTCGCTGTCGCCCACACTATCCGTTTGTTGTACCTAGAGTTGCTCTTTTCGGGTCGCTTGTCGCCGTCGCTGCATGTGTTCACCATTGGGTCATTCGATGACAAATGCCCCAGCCCTAAAATCGACCATCACGGATTTGCTCAGTAAAAATTGTGGGTCATCCTCGTATGGCCCACAATGCTCCCTGATTTTGTCCAAAAAAAACTGTTCTTTTTCTAGCTGCCCTTTTACATCCGGGGTTTAAATCAAACTTACGTCTGTGAAAAAATTCATGAAAAGTAACTTCTCTTACAATGGCCACCATGTTTTGTGAACATCATGTTGAGGCCCTGGGCTGGTCTAGGCCGCATTTTAAGAATATGTTTTTTTACACGTATTTTTAAAATACGTTTAATCTGTCCTGCTGCCTCGTTACACAGGGTACCAGTAAATGCCAGCACGTGGCAGATAGCGTGGTAATCATTGCGGGAGATTCGAACATTAAGAGAAGCAGCGCTGCCGTGATGATAGGGGTAGAAGGGGATAAGCTCCCTTCTCCTACCAAGGGCCGCCTACTCTAAGAGTGAACTGGAACATTTCAGAGAACTCTACCCTAACGACATTTGGAATTGCTTTTGCTTCTCAAATTGCGCTCTGGAGAAAATGGCCAGAATACCTTGTCTGACAAGCTCTCATTGGGGATCGCCTACATTTTACGGGACGTTCCTAAAGACTACGGTTGATTCATTTGAAAAAGTTTTAAAAAACTGTGGTTGATTCCTCTGTCATAGGAACCAGTCAAAAATGAAAGTGAAATGTGCAGGGAAATCTGCAGCTGAGCATGATTTTCGGGTCAGCGGCTGTCTTGTCGGTGTGCTTGGCGAGCGACGTCCTGCTGGCGGGTCGCTTCTGCAAAGGTGTACTGGCGTCATTTCCGTGACGGATATGACGTCAGTGAAATCGTGGGGTATCACGGCATAAAACACTTTAGTGTTAATATATAAAACCTGAAAACGAACAACCCGAAGTATTAAGTTCGCTTTAGTGCTAAAGGTTGCTTCCCCGCAAGAAGACTCCGTGTGCAGGGGTGCACCCTTTACAGGCCACTTGCTTCGTTGTACTGGCGTCACTTGCGTGACGGTTATGACGTAAGTGAAATCTTCGTGAATACCGGAATGAAACACGGTCGTGCTAAAATATATTTGTTGAGTGAGTGTGAGTGAGTAGCGTCCAGGTTTGCCGAGGTATGTCGGTAACGTTAATAACGATCTCAAACTGCACTCTAAAGCGATACTTGAGGCTAAACACTGTTCATAAAGGCGTTGATTTTGAAATTGGGCTTTTATAGGCACTCTAAAACACCATAAAAGCCATTCTTAACGTGTAATTCATGCTCGTGTGTCAAAGTGGCGCGATGGGAGCGCAAAGAACCGAATAGGCATTTGCTTAAAATATGGTTGCGGTAATGCATATAGTAGTACAAATAGTTTGAGCCCTGCCCGTGCGCGTTTTTCTTTTTCCTTCTAAAATCATGCGCCCCACCGTGTAACGACGACCATGGTTGAACGCGAAGCTTTCTCGGGAGGGATTTTCGTAGTTGTCATCTGAGTTTAGACTTTGAATCCCACGCAATTTGGACGTTTGATGGCTGCGGCTTTGACTTTGACCATTATTCCCCTTTGATTTCGCACGAAGGAAGAAGCTTCGCGTTAAGCCGTCGTCGTCGCTATAGACGAAGTGGTGCATGATAATGGCGCAACCGAATAGATGTCGGCTTCATAACGGGAGGGTCTTAGGCTCGATTCCGACCGCGGGAATCGTTTTTTTTAACAGCGAAGCTGTTTAGCACATTGTAATTTTTCGTGTCCGTGGTTAAAAATACCAAGAAATTGCCCAACGCTCGTGTCTGCGTGCCTTGCGACGACAGCCAACCGTCCCCTGCGCATGTTTGTCAAGCCAAGCCTCACTGTGACCGCCGAGCGTCCCCGGCGCACGTCTGTCAAGCCCAGCATACCCACTCAGGGAGATTGGCCAAGAATACAAAAAAAAAAACTCCAGCGTTCCGTAGTAGTGGCAACACTTGCTGGTAACAGGAAAGACACGTCATAGCGTAGCCCCTCCAGGGTAATGTTCAATGATCATCGCTTCCAAAAAATTAAAGAGACACTTATTTTGCAACAACGATGGAGTAAAGGTCGTTGCGGCAGTGAAGAAGAAGCAAACCGGCTTCAATCGTGGACCTAAACCTTTGTGATGAACGTGAAGGTTGCGCCCAGCTTTGTTAGTGTGAGTTTTATTTTGCATTCATCACCCACGGCCACGACCGTCGTCAGAGAATGTTGGCTTTCCTGCAGTGCGTTTTCGACGCGACATACGCCACCGGTGCGAAGTAGAAAGCTTCGCTTTTAAAAAAGCGATATGATAACCTAGGTGCCGACTAACCGAAGCTGCTTTTCGATGGTGGTTTTGCAAATGTGGTCCCGCTTTTTTTTTTTTTACTCCCAATGGTACACGCTAGCAGTTATTTTGATGCAAAAATAACTGTCGGGTGGTCTACTTCATCTCGGTTGATAGCGACGCGACGACAGAACTCCGCATAACTCCGTCAGCTCGGGCAAACGTTAGTGGACGTTCTTCTGTGAAAATCACGACGCGAAATGCGACGCTATCACGCGCATTTGGAGGCTGTCGTAACTGGCCGCTGCTACTGGCGTGCCCGCTTCCGTTCCATCACCTACGTCACGTCCTTCCGCCGCTAATGGCGGCCTTATTTTTCCGTCTCGGTTCCGAAAACACCAATCTTCAAGAACAGGTTTAGTTGCGGGCATTTGCGTTCGCACTCTTTTCATGTGTGGTATTAGATGACGCTCTTTTTCTGTTGTCGAAAATTTGAGTGCAGTTCCCCTCCCATTAGAGGGTATCGCGTTTAAAGCACGTAATCTATTGCTAAGAAGGAACAGATTTCAGCACGGTTTTGTTTGGTGATCCTACCTGCCATCATTTTGATATTTGTATCAAGATATAGTCGACTACACTAACTAAAGGTTTACAGTTCTGCTATGCACTCTAACCAACCGCATCACTGAGAACTATAGCTAGAGTGCAAAACTACATCTGTAAATAAAGGCGAAATCTCGCAAAGCGCCACTCTAAGGTACAACCTACGAGTGAGAGGATCAGCTTCGTTTCAATAAATAACAAGATTTAGGATAAGAATTTGTATTTTCAACTTACTTGAACTCTTCACCAGTCGTGGCTACTACGAAAATAAAAGCAACACAACGATTGCGCAATTACAAACAGCAAAAATCGAAGAACACCACTTGAGCCGAAATTATACACTCCGCCTTTATTACCATACAGCAGACGCTTCGTTATCACAACATTTTCTGTGTGTTGCCAATTTTTAGAGTTACTGGTAAAGGTTTGCCTGAATGAACCTAATTTGAACAAAGTTCATTTGAAGAAGGTTAATTTGAACTAAGCTCATCTGAACGAAGCCGACACGCACTGTGTCCAATACAAATTTGTTGGAATAGAAAATTTTCCACAGAATTTTTTAACGAACCTTGTTTTATTGTGTGCCGCGTTTCTGTATCTTCCTCGTTCGTCTTCGTCGGGTCGCTGAGACAAACTTTTCATTTCCCGGTGACATATCTACCTTGATAGCAAGTGGCGCTTTTCATGTCACTAGTTTTACCGTTTTTGGTCTAGCTCGTGCAGAAGTCAACCACTTATATAACGGCTAACCTATCGCACCATAGCTTAAAGGGGCCATGCAGATAAAACACACGTTTGGTTCATGCGAAAGATTGCCTCGTTAGAATCATACTGACACCACTTTTAACGCACACTTCGCTTAAATAAGCTGTATAATCAGGAAAAAAGGGAATGGCCATGCTACCCACTAGCTCATTTCCCGCAACAGAACCTCTTATGTCATATGCCCAGCTGTGCGATTGGCTGAGGCCGGCAAAAGCAAACGCAAATTAGGCACGGCTTTTAATCTTGCCAAACGAGTTATTTGCGCTTAAATGTAATGCACATTCATTTCACAGCGGTAATAAGGGTGCGGCAAACAAGGAAAGTTGCGAAAATACGCATAAGCATAGAAGTACCGATCCGCACTGCTGTTGGTACTGGGCGCACTATGCTTGTTTTAGCTGCACAGCAGCCCTCTGCTTTGGAGTTGTCTTACACGACACTGGCCGATTGGCGTAAGCGACGTTGCCTTGCGTGACCCTGTTCGTCGAGTATACCCCATGTTTCACGAAACGAAATTTCTACAGTAACAAAAACAAGCCTGGTGCAAATACGGTCAAAAACAAAGCAACGGCGGGCAACGCTCGGCGGCTGACTATGGTAGCGCCATCTGGGAGGACTGACGGTAAGCAAGGCTACAGGGCCTAATGACGCACTGGAAGTTCGTTTGAATACCCGCCCTTGTGACTTCATGGCAGACGTCACGAAAACACAAGATTTGGCGGGAGAATTAGAATTTTAACCTAAAGTGATTAATTTCTCAGTGAATGCGGCATCGCTTACTGCCGGACAAGCGCTGGGGGCACTATAAAACACGAAATCTTCCGAATGAAACAAACTTGTATTTTGTCTGCATGGCCCCTTTAAATCAGAACAAACCCGTGTTGGCTGCTGTTTCCTCGATGAACAAGAACTTAAGTGGGCTGTGACCAATATGCTGCCGATGCGTAAGACAGAATTCGTCACACATTTGACCACCTTCTAATGTCAATAAAGCACATCATAGTCCTGGGAATATTGAAGTAAATTGATAAATACGTTATTTCTGAATAGTTAACGCAGAAATGCAGAAAAAACTAAGCCGTCTGCCCATGCTTCTGATTTCGGAAAGACGTGTGAGGCGATGCAAGCTACGACACGTGAGTCTTTCCAAGTTCGTGTAAATGCTTCAAGTTCGCTTGCACTTGAGAGTGCTTATTTGAGTTAACACGTTTTACTTACAACAACGTAGATGATGTTTTCTCTCTTGAAGATCGTTCAAATGAATTGTAAGTGCATTGTACTACGGTACGACAGGATTCTACACCGCGAAAAGAACACTTGACTGCGCGAAGTAGCATACTCATCGGCCTCCCAACAAAAGTTAACGGTACGTTCGGAAGCGTTCCCAAAAACGATGTCGACTGGAGCTGATCTATGCACAACAAAAACATAGCGGAAATTAAAGGTTATCCGCCATGCCAACAGGTGGCGCGCGATCAGAGCGAACGCGCTAAGGCGTGAGATAAGAAGCTGTAACTCAAAGGAGTATAAAGAAGCGCTAACACTCCTCGCCATCGGTGTTATCATACACAACGTGACATTTTTTTTCTAAATGATCAATCTTTACTGTTTTGTTTTCTAACAGTATACATAGCACACCCAAGTAGCGTGGATACGTGAAACCCTGCACATTAAAGGAGTACCGAGACGAAATTGTCGTGTTACATTTTTTTCGCTGCTGTGGGTGCCTATTAGCACACGTACTAATCATAGAATAGCGCATTAGACGGTCGATCGCAGCGTAAACAGTCATTTACGGCGTCGTTTATTCGTGTCAGTTTCGGTTTCGACCAAACGAACGCCGAGCGGCCGCCATGACAGGAGGGCGCCCGTGACGTCACCATTCTTGCCACACCGCTGCCGGTCTGGACGCGCGCGCGAGCGAACGCACGCGCTCGCCGAGACCGGCTGGGGTCTTCATCATCCCCGGCTCCCGGGCAGCATGACGTGAGTCCCAAAACCATGACGTGTGCACACGATGTAGCAGCGCGCGCCAACCGCAGCCAGCGCGCCGGCTACGTCACGGCAGCCCCGACGTCGGCAGTTTGGGGCAAGTAGCAGATGATGTCATCCTGACCCGCTCTGTGCTTTCTCGTGCGGGCAGAGGTTAATAAAATTGATTTAAAATATGTCATACAGAACGGCTACTGTGGAAACTTGCTGGGAGATATCTCCTGATAAAAGGGAAGCATTTTGCATAGTTATCTCAGCTTTGAAATTTCGTGTCACTAGTCCTTTAAGCTAAATAAAGTTAGTTCCAACATGCACCTGTTTGAGCACTGAGTATTACATTTGAAGGGGTTATAAAGGGCTGTAAGGCACAGACGATTTCAGCAGTACAAGCGGATTATTTTCGGGCAGACCACGCACCATTGCGTGTGCACATACATTGCGCATCTGCTTACATGGCTGAAGGGAGTGGTAACCCTAATTATATTGTTACGTGCAAAGATACGTATATTTGAAGCTATTTTAAGTGAGAATAAGCTGGGAAGCGCTGGATTTAGCAGCAGCGTGAGTCCGGGGCTAAGCGTCGTCGTGCTCGTCGTCTTCCATCAGCGGCGCAGCGATCACCGCATGTTCGGCTCGAACAGGGATTGCCCCGCCACAATATGAACCAGAACATCCAATATAAGATACGCTGGTAGTCAGAGGTCCAATAGTGACTTCCTTGGATAATATCTTGGTAGCACTATCAATTCGTTTTATTACGTTAATATGGCTATGGGCTAACGTTACTTAGATGGAAATAAATCGCGCAATTTGTGCTCTCGTTCCTCATTCGTGTTCGCGCTTTATTTGTGCATGTCTGTAAATTACATATTGAGGACGGAAAAAAAAACACCGTCTAAACACTGAAGTTATTTAATGTAACCCAGTCAATAAAAAAGGAGAGAATAAAGAGTACTACAATTTGTAAAAAATCTCAGCAGAGCGATTCGAATTGTTATTACGCACACTGACGTGTATCGGTATTCTTTTTTTCCGGATGTCATTGAAATATGGAATAAACTACCAAACGATGTTGTGGAGTGCTCGGGTGTACATCAATTTGAATTAGCTATAGATATGTTTTTAGAAATAGTGCGTGATCCCAAATCTGTTCACGACTGTGCGCTAATAGAGTATTTTAGTTCACCATTTTGTTCCCTCGCCGTATTTTGTTTCCTTGTTTCGTTCTCTTGCAGTATTTCGCAGTGTTTTGTTCATCACTGTGTGTTATTGCAGTGTTTGTTCCCTTCCTGTAACGACACTCACCAGAAGGTCAACAGTATTACCAAATAAATAAATAAATAAATAAATAAATAAATAAATAAATAAATAAATAAATAAATAAATAAATAAATAAATAAATAAATAAATAAATAAATAAATAAATAAATAAATAAATAAATAAAATAAATAAATAAATAAATAAATAAATAAATAAATAAAATAAATAAATAAATAAATAAGCGATTACACTGATTACAGCAAAATAGAACGGCTTCGCGATCAGGGTATTTGTTATGCATGAGATAGTAATACGTGTGTGCAATAATGCGTTTAGCGACAAGTGTTTGCTATAATTACACAGCAAATCCTCGTTGTAACAAAGTCATCAGGGCCAGAATTCGTTACAAGCGGTGTGCCGATATAGGCGCTGGCGACTTCAACGCACATTTACTGGGTTGACAGCACGGATAATTTCGAGCAAAGCGACAACTCGAATAATCAGATTCACTACAACAAGGGTTTATTGTAAGTTTGTTTACATACGTGCGTACGTGTGTAACGCAACGTATGCATTCATGTTCCCACGTTTGTCAGCGTACCGTCTTACGCATGCAAAACCAAGTCTCTCCTGATGGAGGCGGAAAGCAAAAACACCCGTGTGTTCGAAATTTCGGCGCACGTTAAAGACCCCCAGGTGGTCAAAATTAATCCGGAGCCCTGCGCTACGACGCGCCTTATCGCCTGTGAAGCGTCGGCGCGTTGAACCAATCAATCAATCAATCTATCAATCAATCAATCAATCAATCAATCAATCAATCAATCAATCAATCAATCAATCAATCAATCAATCAATCAATCAATCAATCAATTAGTTAATTAAAACAACCAAACAAACAATCAAATCAATCAACCAATCAATCAATCAATCAATAAATCAAACAATCAAATCAGTCAATCAAATCAATCAATTAAATCAACCAAACAAACAATCAAATCAATCAACCAATCAATCAATCAATCAATCAATCAATCAATCAATCAAATCAATCAATCAAAACCAAGTCGCAGAGTGGAGCCTCGCTGTCGATCATCGAATGCCAGGAAACATTCCAAAGCGACTTGTCTGTTGGTCCAGTGTATAGTTTTTTTTAATAAGCTTTAAGTTAGCTTAAACACCACGATATATTGCGAACTTTAATCTCGCAAAAGGCCCGATTCATTCACCTTCCTATTAGAAGTAGTGGAGTAAACGAAGAATCGCAGTGTGCGTGAGCTCCTTAGGCCACTAAATGAACAATGGGTCATTAATCAAAGCTGCCCGCACGATAGCATTCATCTACTACGATAATTATATATGAAAAAGAAACACTGCAGCTTAAGAGGATGAGGCAACACTGATGTTTCTTTTTGTAATTCAGAAAAAAGGTTGCACCTACCGTGGGATTCATACGCTGGAAAGCAAGACAAAAATTACACAATTAAATGCTGCGTCGGGCACACTAGAAGAATAAAATTAGAGCGTGGAAATGTTCATTAAACGGATTTTACAATGCGAACTCTATCTTCTGGGGACCCACGAAATAAACGTTTATTGAACGCCGCAGCTGAACCAGCAGTAGACATTAAGGGGTAGAGTGCGGAGGTCGAGGGACGCACTCCGCTGTTCATCGCCGTTCTGCGCTGTTCCATGGCATGAACATAAAATTGCGCCCACCTCCCCGCGAGGGGAACTCTGTGTAGATGCGACGCATCGTGGGGTTCACTTGGTGTTTCCGTTGGACTGATTCTGAAATTGCGTGAAACGTGTCGGGAACGCGTATGATTATTTTGTTTTGTGATTATTATTATGTTTTATTGGTCAATCTTGGTCAATCCCTCTAAGTGGTATGCTTGGGGCTTCGCTGTAGCAACGACCTTTACTCCATCATTGTTGCTGTAAGTGGGAGCTTATTTTCTTTTATTGCAAGTGTTAATCATTTCCCCATCATGCGTTGTATCAGTAGCATCTTGACGTATTTTGAATGAGTCAAGGATATAAGGCGCGTTCGTAGCATTTGATTCTGTCTCGGTTTTGTGGCGCAGTGGGAAGAGCACCATGTACCTCGCGTTCCGCCCACAGGGTCGTGGGATCGAAACCGGGCGCCGCTAACTATTATTTTTAACCGCGAATGCACTTCTTAAGCGAGCCTGAAGCATCCGCCGCCGTCCGCATAGCAACGGCTGCGGGTGTGCGCGCTCCTCGTCTTCCTTGGCAACGGGGGGAGATGGGCGCGCGCTGCCTGGCCGCTGACATGGCACATACCCACGTGGGGGATTGGCCAGGAATCTCCTCGTCTTCCTTGGCAACGGGGGGAGATGGGCGCGCGCTGCCTGGCCGCTGACATGGCACATACCCACGTGGGGGATTGGCCAGGAATCGGGCGTGAGAAGGGCTAATGCACCCGCTTAAAGGAGTACTGACACGAAATTTCAAAGCTGAGATCCGCTCTAGCAATCAAGTACAACGACAACACAAATAGGTGTCTGTGAATAAATGCATCTTTCTTTCTTTGTAGTTGTGTGTGTGTGTGTGTGATCTCTCTTTCGCGAACATTACCGAACCGCGCAAATTCAACTCGTGCATTCGCACTTTCACATTCTTCCCCTCGGGGAAATGCGGGGAAATTTTTTTTTATAGTGTAGGGGGAGGGGTGTGGACGGACAACAACACCGTATGGAGGGACAAGGCGAGTGAATGAGATGCAGTCGCATCTAAAACAATTGATTTTGGCATCGAACAACCATAAATCGTAAAGTTGTACTCGAAATGTTTACTGTTGCTGAAGGTTAGACCCCATTTAGATGCAGTTACAGCTTTACAGCTGGTTCTAAAAAATCACGCATCTCCACGTAGTGAATCATGACGAGTGGGCGAAGCACTGGGGATCATTGTTGCCGTAAATCAGCCGTGGAATTGCCCACTCGCGCATGTAAATGAGTGACACGCGTGTGTACAGTATCACCACCACCACCATCACCACCAGCCTATCTACGCCCACTGCAGGCGTAGATAGGCTGGTAGATAGGCTGGTGTACCGTATATACAATTCTAATCTAGTCCAATCCAATCCAATCCAATCCAATGCTCCTCGCGCATGCGCAACACTGTGTACACGGATGCCAAGTGACAAGCCACGGACAAAGCCAGGTCCTAAGGTGCTTCGCCCATAAAATGTTCACGCCCCAATTTACCTCGCTATCTTGAGCAGAAAAATGGGACCTAGAACTCGATATGGCGGCATGTGTAGTGCATATCGTTCGTAGTTGAATCCTCCTCGCTCTTTCTTTTCAGCCTATTTTCTTCTTCACCGCTACATGGCTTCAGCTGGACGCACTGCCAGAAAATACGCAGTAGATATTTTCCCTGCTATTTCAAAGTAGATATTTTACCGTCTTTTCTACCAATTGGCGAACTGCGAGTGCGGTCTCAAAGGGGCCATGAAGACAAAATACTTTTTGAAAGAAGACTGCCTTGTTTAGATAATAACGATGCCAATGTTATCGCTAACTTCAAACAAGTGAGTGAGTGAGTGAGTGAGTGAGTGAGTGAGTGAGTGAGTGAGTGAGTGAGTGAGTGAGTGAGTGAGTGAGTGAGTGAGTGAGTGAGTGAGTGAGTGAGTGAGTGAGTGAGTGAGTGAGTGAGTGAGTGAGTGAGTGAGTGAGTGAGTGAGTGAGTGAGTGAGTGAGTGAGTGAGTGAGTGAGTGAGTGAGTGAGTGAGTGAGTGAGTGAGTGAGTGAGTGAGTGAGTGAGTGAGTGAGTGAGTGAGTGAGTGAGTGAGTGAGTGAGTGAGTGAGTGAGTGAGTGAGTGAGTGAGTGAGTGAGTGAGTGAGTGAGTGAGTGAGTGAGTGAGTGAGTGAGTGAGTGAGTGAGTGAGTGAGTGAGTGAGTGAGTGAGTGAGTGAGTGAGTGAGTGAGTGAGTGAGTGAGTGAGTGAGTGAGTGAGTGAGTGAGTGAGTGAGTGAGTGAGTGAGTGAGTGAGTGAGTGAGTGAGTGAGTGAGTGAGTGAGTGAGTGAGTGAGTGAGTGAGTGAGTGAGTGAGTGAGTGAGTGAGTGAGTGAGTGAGTGAGTGAGTGAGTGAGTGAGTGAGTGAGTGAGTGAGTGAGTGAGTGAGTGAGTGAGTGAGTGAGTGAGTGAGTGAGTGAGTGAGTGAGTGAGTGAGTGAGTGAGTGAGTGAGTGAGTGAGTGAGTGAGTGAGTGAGTGAGTGAGTGAGTGAGTGAGTGAGTGAGTGAGTGAGTGAGTGAGTGAGTGAGTGAGTGAGTGAGTGAGTGAGTGAGTGAGTGAGTGAGTGAGTGAGTGAGTGAGTGAGTGAGTGAGTGAGTGAGTGAGTGAGTGAGTGAGTGAGTGAGTGAGTGAGTGAGTGAGTGAGTGAGTGAGTGAGTGAGTGAGTGAGTGAGTGAGTGAGTGAGTGAGTGAGTGAGTGAGTGAGTGAGTGAGTGAGTGAGTGAGTGAGTGAGTGAGTGAGTGAGTGAGCATAAACTATTTAGACGAGCTTCAGGCGCTGATGGTTGGGCGCCCGGGCGGTGGGGGGGCCTCCTCTATAGTCCGGGAAGCCCTGGTCCGCGCTGGCTGTCCTGGCCCTCTCCACCAGGCTACGCTGGACTGAGAGGTCCGAGCTGGCCAGCTGGCCCGTCCACTGCTCGTACGTTGGGTGAGGATTTGGGGTAAGGGATGGGGTTTTTTGACACTGCCATACCATGTGGTACAGGGTGCCGGGTAGGGGACAGAAATTACAGGTAGCGCAGAAGAGGGTGGCGTACATGGCATGAAGGAGAAGGCGTGAGGTGAGGATTAGAATTTGTTTGAAGTCGGCGAAAGGTAGTCCCCTCGGCTCTGGATAAATGGGGATGTGGAGGCGGTAACTGTCGTCCTTCGTGGCGGGAATGGGCCAGGATGTCTGTGTAGGAACGGAGAGTAGCGTACTTGGGAGAGCGAAGGGGCTGCGTGTCTTCGCCTTCTTGAGAAATGGCCCAGTGGGTATGAACGCGGGCAGCGGCGTCAGCCCACCAAAAAGGCTGCAGGATTGTATTGAATTGGATTTGGATTGGACTGGATTCAAATGGATTGGATCGGATTGGACTTGGATGGGATTGGATTGGATTGGATTGAAATTGAGTGGATTGAATTGGCTTGGTATTAATAGAATATCGGATTGGATTGGCTTGGAATTGTATATACTGTACCCACGCGTTGTCACTCATTTACATGCGCGAGGGGGAAATACCACGGGTGATTTACGGTAAAAACGATCACCAGTGCTTCGCCCATTCGTCATGATTCGCTCCGTGGAGATGCGTGAATTTATTTTTCTTTCGAAATGAGTCATATACACCTAACGCGAATTGGAGAAACAAGCGGAAGTTGGTTACCAGACCTAAATGCAACGCCTTCAAAGATATTACATGGTATATTTTACATGTCAGCTAGAAGAAGTTTATGGCTACAAGTAATAAACTTATACCGTGAATATGAACAATATTGGGGTGATAAGCTTGGATTTGGCTCATACTGAATGGAAACACTCAAGTTAATGCGGCATTCTTATGAAAACTGTATTTAAATTGACCTTCAAGCATGGTGCGATTAAGTTTTGGTGGAAAAAGCATTAAAATGTGCAACACGGCTTCAAGAAAAGTAGAACTATACATGGAGAGCAGGTGAGTCCTCTTGGCACCATTAGCAGCTCTCTTCGAATTCTTCCCTAGGAAACTTTCTTGGAGATTTCTCAAGGCACTCACGAAGCAAGCAAGCTCTTCATTGCTTGGTCATGAATTTCCAAAAGCTTCCCATGAAGGCTGCACATATCTTCCTCACTTTAACGAATTGGTTCGTACTCTCAAAGGGGAAGGGGGGGGGGAGGATTTGCCAGGGCTTTTAAGCGGCGGCTATTTAGTTCAGTACTAAAATGGTAAATATAGGAATAAAAAAATAAATATAACCAGAGGTATTTCGTAGGGTAAGGTGAGACGAGATGAAATCATTGTTTCACATCTCTCAGTTTCATTTCGTTCACTTCCGTTCACTCCGTCGTTGACATTTGGGGACAGATCTTTCGCCGCTCTCCTAATTGCCGTTCGAATTCACAATAAGCCTGCTCCGAAAAGCAAAAAAAAAAAAGAAATTCCGAAAACACCCACGAAACAGTCTGAGCAGTCAAGCCAGAAGCAGACGCCAATTCGGCAAAAGAATTTCGCTCATTTTGATCCGTGAAACAGCAGGACCTGCCTCATTTTCAATGCGAACTTCGATCTGCCTACGCATTTTCAGGGCGTTATCTCAACAATTTGCTTGCCATCCCTCTTTTTAGGGGAAAGTTGCCGAGTGTTTCTTGTCACTGCAGTTTTATCCGACTCAGTTTCGGTTTCTGGATCTGGCTCAATTAAAAAAAAACTGTGGTTGATTCCTCTGTCATAGGAATCGGTGAAGCCCGAAAGTGAAATGTGCAGCGAAATCTCCAGCTGAGCATGATTCGCGGGTCGGCTGCTGTCTTGTGGGTGTGCTTGGCGAGCGGCGTCCTGCTGGCGGGTCGCTTCCGCAAAGATGTACTGGCGTCATTTCCGTGACGGATATGCCGCCAGTGAAATCTTCGTTTATACCGGCATAAAACACTTTCGTGTTAAAATATACCACACGAAATCGAACAACCCGTTCTCTTTAGTACTCGAGGTTGTTTCCCCGCAAGAAGACCCTGTGTTCAGGGGTGCACCCTTTACAGGCCACCTTGCTTCGTTGTACTGGCGTCACTTCTGTGACGGATATGACGTCAGCGACATCTTCGTGAATCCCGGAATAAAACACTTCAAATAATGGGGATATTAAGGAAAAGAGACGGAGCAATGGCGGCTTCCTGCAAATTCTCTATGACGTCACAGACTCTTCTTTGTAAATTGTCTATGACGTCACAGAATCTTGTTTGTGGGATTGGTGGTCGCCGACAAAAGTGACTGCCCACAAACGTGTGTGCGATTGTAGTGCGATTTGTAGTTCCGTTTGATCGTATCACCTAATGCTAGCTAACGTGCAGCTGACCCACTGATAACTATATTTTGATGTTCCCTCTATTGCGTCACTGCTTCCGCTATTTCATCTGTGCAGACATTGTGTGGAGCGAAATTTGAATGTTGTTGCAGTATTTCTGGCGTTTTCTCGGTTAAAAAACGTATTTCGCTGCTGGAATATAGCTGAGGAGGTACTCTCGTGTTTTGTCCGTTTTGTGTCCGTTTCCAAAGTGTCCGTTTCGAGTAAGCCATCATTGGCTAAAAGTGAACACCCGGATGTGACGCCATGCAAGCACGGCGGAGCTATGAGCCGTGGCTTCTCGGAGAGCAGACGATTTGGAGCAGACGATTTTTCGTTGCATTTTTGTTGGTTCCCTGGCGGAACAGTAAACACATAAGAGATAGTTTAAAGTAGGTTTCGTCGTTTAAAATGTGTTTACAAGAACAGTTGAGCAAAAGTCAACCCAAAGCCCGCCTACAACTAGAAGTATGTCACAATAAAACGGACGCAAAACGGACAATTACGATTACGAGAATACCGGTCCTGATGTAGTAATCAAAGTTAGTTCTTTTAAGCTGTCTTCGGGCCCCTTTTAAACAGGTGCCATGATTGGGCATGCGAAACTCCTGTCAATCGGGCAGGCTAACGGGAACCCATGCCCCCTATTTCGTCTTAATTTAAATTGTGGGAAAGGGCGCCGAAAACACGCCGAAAGTCGCACTGACAACTTCGACATATGCACCGTTCGACCGTAAGCGGCGTTAGGTTACAATGCAGCGACACATTCATTACTTAGGACCATTTGTTCCTGTAGTGTGCTGTCAAACCGCAGTGCGTGCCGCTGGCGGCGAATATTTAGACCCTAGCTCCCACTGCAACCCAAACTATGCCTGCCGATTTTCTTCCAGTTTATAGAGTTTTCAAGCTCGCACGTGACTGCACTTACCCTGGGACACCTCCGACATTTCTGTGGAAGGAAGCAGAAAAGAGCATTACAATCAAACAAATACACTTATCAAGCACAAAGCGAATTGATTCACTTTACCCCTTTAGCTACTGGAGACAAGCTTGGCTCGTCCAACAAGGCTGTCACATCTGAACGTGTATTTGCTAAACATATATTCGGCCTTTTAATGGGCGCATACGTGCTCTGAAAATTAAGTCCAGGTACTTGACATGTGGATCATCATCTAAGTTTCAAAACTACCGCAGGACCCCGATTATACGACTTTCTCGGTATCGTGATAAAGCGTAGCAAAATGCAGGTGCATTAAAATCCGAACAATAATAGTTACGCCTATAAATACCGTTCCGAGCGACGGGTTTGCAAGAAATATTTCAATGTAAACTACACACTTATGCTTTGCAGGACTCAGAAACCCAAATCACTAAAAAAAGTAAAATCGAAAAGAATAGTGCATTGCAGATGCCAATTACTCTGCATTAAAACAAACCTTGTATCGCAGTTTACTGGCGGGATTCCCGCTGTAGGGTAGAGAAACGAAATATGAGAGGGAGAAAAAAAGGCTTGCAGGAGAGAGCCGATTGAGCGGGCTTAAGGTCCGTGGAACAGGCCCGAGGAGCTTTCATTTCGTCCGCCGATCGGTCGCGCGTTTCGCGTGGGTCGTCGGATAATGCGGGTCAGAAATCTAATCGCGTTCGGATAACCGAGGATTTTAATGCGTTATTTACACAAGAGCGTCGCCGGGACTCGACTTGTCCGTCGTAAAACCCGGGTTGTCCTAAAGCCCGGGGACATATAACTGGGGTTCCACTGTACTACAAAAAACAAGAATATTTTGATATTCGAATCGTTTGCAGATAGGCATGCACTTAGGCATCATTTCACTCTGTACAATCGGTCGCTTCCCTAAACGTGTGCACCGAAGAAAAACGTTAGCACATCTTGGACGAGCAAGTGTCCAATGTTCGCCACGTCTCTTTGAAGACTGGGGCAGACCACAAGTGCTACGGCGAGGCCAGGACGGGAGTGTGACGGTAAGATTTGGGTGAGTAAGGTGTGGTCGCGGTCTGGGCTTGACATTTTGGTGTGTCTATTCTACCGGTAACCCGTAGGAACACCGCATGGAATTTCTCCCGGCAGTCGCCTGAGATTAGGGTGTCTTGATGCCCGCGCGTCCTCGCCCGGGATTGGCTAAGCAGGCTGCATGGAGCATCCTTGTGACGAATACTCCGCGAAAACCTGTCCAATCGGCTGGTACCGTGGCAGTGTGTTATAGTACGCGTTTTGAAGCGAGAACACTGGGTTTTTTTTAAACAGCAGAGCTGTTTAGGCCGACACAAATCCGTCCAGCGGGGACAGAAAACCCCGAGCGCACGTGAGCGCGTGCCTCGCGGCGACAGCCCGGCGTCGTCCAGGATTGCGCGTGGGCTTACGCCACATGAGGAGCGCCCGCCTTTGTCGTCGTCATCGTCGTGTAGCGACCAGTGCGCCACGGGTACGCCGTGCCGAAGAAGACGACGACGATTCTGTCAAGCCATCCCTTTACAATCCACACATGGAGACGGCCACCAGACCAGAAGAGGTAGAGGTCTACCGAGGCGAGGACGCGCTACCAGAGGATTTGCCGTCGCAGGATTTGCCGCCGGAGGGTTTGCTGTGCCGTCGGAAGACGACGAGCAAATGGGTGACGACGACTGCTGCTGAATAAAACACTGTACATATTTTAATGGTCTCTTCTTTACAGTGCCGTCCAAAAGGGCTTTAAAGTGCTGGGGTCCGGCTACTCCCTCTCCTGGGATCCGCTGTCAGTTTGGGGAGAAGCTAGGTCAACCTCCAGCTCTGCTGTTTCTCCACACTTGTGCCACCAGTGCAGGCTGCACCTATTTATCTGACAAGCTTTTGTTCATCCGGCTTTTGTTAGCGAACATTTTCTGTAGCCGGGTCATTCCTACAGTTATCACAAGATCGATGGACAAGCCTGCTTCTGTGTTGGGTCGGTGTAGGTAGGCTGAATTATATTAGGTTATGACGGGCGAGCTTAAGTTCAGATCGGTTTGGTTACGTTTCGCTACGTCCAGTGAGCACCCGTCAGGCTATCTCGTGCCCTCACTTCTGTCACTGCTGGAGAAGTGTCGTGAGAATAACAGAACAGAGACAGCCGGCCGCACCAGAGAAATCTTGGACCGGAGACCCCGATCGTGAATCTGCTCTCTCTCTCTCTCTCTCTCGCTCGCTCTATCTGTCTATCTATATATCTGTCTCTATTCTCTCTTTATCCCTCTCGCTCTCTCTCTCCTCCTCTCTCTCCCTCTCCCCCTCTCTCGCAAACATCTGTAACTCGTGTCGGGACAGTGATCCATGCAAGAGCTAATCCTGGTGGTCCTGGAGGGGAGGACTACTCTATCTATCGTATCTATTTTCAAAAAAATGGCATTGATCCTGACATCTTTCTGTTTACCCCACATTTCGTATCTAGACGGCGTGACCATAGTTGGAAAATTCGTGAAATACCTTGCCGTACAAATGTTTTCAAAGATTCGTTCTTTCCTCACACCATTAGTTTGTGGAATAAGTTGCCAAATGCTATAGTTGATTGTACCACTGACGCGCTTTTTAGTAAGTATCTGTTAGACTTGTAGTTCTGTTTTTATTTTTGTATTTGTGACGATGTTCAGCGATGTGTTGTAGCCTGACTGCCCCATGTATATGACCACATGTTCAATTCCCCCCTGCTATAATGCCATCTTGGCGCTGCAGGAAATTAAATAAAGAAAATAAATAGCAGGATTCTTTAGGATATGATGGTAGGTGATGGCATGTTCAGCAGCCGTAACACTGCTAGTTCAGAAGGTCATCAGTATATAGGTGGGGCGGGTACGCCATCTTCACCATCCGCCCAATGGAGAAAAAACGGTAGGGAAGGTCCTGATGCCACCTCTGCTGAAGCCGGAAAAGCCTTTTTGAGAAATTTCTCGTTTTTTCTTAAATTTTGCGCTCGTTTGCCACATGCCCCTACTTTGCTCGCTTCCCCTGCCGCCTGCTCTGTCTGCTCCGTCGAACCATTTTATAACGGCTGGGCCGCGCCGTGGCCTAGGGAAGCGGTGGGCCAGCCTTTGCTGTGACCAGTAGCCTGCCGAGAGCGTCAAAAAGGCGTTCCACCACACTCCTGGCAATGCGCGGGATGTCTAGATGGGCTTCTCCTTAACTTCCTTTCCTCCAAGGTCTGTCCGCACCCATTTGGACCCGCCAGTTCAAGTGGCCCTATTATCAAGCCGACAAGTAGTCCGAAGACTTCATCCGAAGACATGGCTTTGTTGAGAGCCGGGGAAGCTTGTGGTATCAACTATGGTGTATTCATGGGAGGTTGTGGCCATTACTACACCAGGGTGCTAATCCTGCTATGGTGAGGGAGTGCGTTATGGGCAATGGTCACCGGGGTCGGGCTGCACCCCAAGCCTCATTCTGCAATTCCATCAACACGCGGATTCCTTTTTTTTAATCCGGTGGGAATTGTCCGGCACCGGAATTCGAACCACGTCCTTCTGCACGCGAGGCGGATGCTCTGCCTCTACGCCACCGCTGCGCTAGGGTAACTATGGTAAATGACCCTAAATGTCTCACACAAAGTTCTTCTGTACTCGCGGATCCAAAGGAAAAACGAACACGAATCCGGGAACTGTACGCTTGAGCACTGAGAAGATAAAGCGCCCAATGAGTGCTTACCCTCCATGGTGAACGATAGTCAGCGGTGTACCGCTGGTGCTTCAGCAGATGAACGCCTCTTTGATTACTGCAGGGGGACAGACGAAGAAGGCAGCCTCGGCGACCTAGCGGTACGGCGTGGCTACGCAGGCGGTCGTTGTAAGAGCCCAAAGAGAGCTGAGCGATGCCGGTCGAGCACTGGACAGCGACGAACGAGTCGACGAGAAGTCAGAGGGCCGCAGAACGCGCGTTCAGAACGTCCTCTTCCTCTTTTCGTTGCGTCACAGCGCGAGAACGAGGGTGCGCGCATCGATCAGTACAAATCCTTTGTCGTTGTCTTCGTGCTGCTTGCAGTAAAAGTGAAACAATTGGTCATTTTTTTTCTTGTCCTAACAGCAGCACCAGCGCTCGTGAAATAAACATCTATTCCTCCTCCTCCTCTTCTTGTATTGCCGCGGTTTTTATTTCATAGGGGAGCACGAGGACGCGGGTTCGATTCCCGGCCGCGGCGGCCGCTTTTCTGATGGAGGCAAAAAGCAAAAACGCCCGTGTGTACGAGGTTTCGGCGCACGTCAAAGATCCCCAGGTGGTCAAAATTAATCCCGAGCTTTCACTACGGCGCGCCTCACCGCCTGCCTTGCTTCGGCGCGTTAAACCCTATAATCAATCGTTTCATTAGGAAACATTACCTAGCCGCACCAATTCAACGTTTTGGCCTTAGTCTGTCGATGCCCGCCCTTCTTTCGTTGGGTGCCACATCCCTGGGATTCTGCCATAGAGGTGTGGTTGCGGCCATTCATGCGTATAGTTCGAAGACTAGACGCTGCAGTCCCATGAAATCGTTTGAAAATCAGTCTATCCCCTATTACTCTGATGATTACGGCAATCTATAATTATTCTTAAATTCCATTCTTCAATTCCGTCGCCCTTTCACCTCTCCAAATCTACTGACTGATTTTATAGTGCTATGAAGTGGCGTACTAGCCCCAAAAAGCTACCTCGATTCTTGGTCAATCCCCCACGTGGGTACGTGACATCAGTAAGGGAGCAACAACAACAACAACAACAACGACGATGGGGCGAGATTTCGTAACCCTGTGGACATACAGTTTCGTACTAATATACACTAGAGGGAAATATGTCGCTACAGTCAGGGGGGTAAAGCGAGCTCCGAGACCGTACGAATCGTGAGGGCTGACATGATACAATTCCCATGGTTGCCAGATCAATTGTATTCAGCTTTCTAAAAAGTTGTTCCATAATTACTAAACTAACATTAAGAACTTAAGCAAAATAGTTACAAATAATTGCCTCAATAATTAAAACTAGCTCTATAAAATACTTTTATTGTAATTAAGCTCTAATTAGCGAACAAAGAGTAAGTGCGTAGTTCAGTTTTGGTTTCGATTTTCTTTAAGTGTGCTAAAGTCCCTCGATGGGCGTTTGCAGATGAAGGGATTTTAAAGTGTGCTAGGAAGTGGCGAGGCCCTTGCGCCTGACTTGCGCAGTGCGTGCGTGCAAAACGTGTACAACTGGTACTACTCGGATGCACGCGCTGAGCAAGTGCCTCCCCGGCCGCTTGCGAGGCTGTCATTCGTTGCGAGGCTGTCATCCTGAACTGACGCCGCAACAGCGATTCCGATCTGACCTTGACCAACGCAAGTTCGCTACAGGCTACGGAGTGGCAGCCAGCGATCGTTTCCGTTGGAAGAGAAATAAAACGAGCTTTTATAATCGTTCGGTTCCAGTTGTTTTATTCATGGAACTTCTTACAGCTCTCCGTGCTTCGAACTTTCGCGCAAACGTTCGTGAAGGTAGAACAAAAAATGGGTAACGAAATGCGGTTTCTTTTTTAATCAGTCACAATAAGTCAATGTTCTCTCCTCGCGCGCTCTGTTCGGAAAACTACTGACCATTCAATACTGCCCATTCAGTCCCGCAAGCTTTCCTTTGAAGTGGTGGAAAGCAGCTAGAACTTGACGAATACAGACAGAAAGGAAAACGGGGCACGCCGCTGAGTGTATTTCGCATACTCCCTTGGCATGTATTCTGCCACTTCGTTGGCCTGCGATCGACTGCGCTCTTTCGTTCCTTTTCTTCAAAGGGCCGCGACTCACCGGCAATATCAGCGTTGGCTCATACGATGACGTTTTTTTTTTTTTTTTTTTGTCAATAAAGGTTTTACATTTAGCTAAAGCCACAGTTCACTTCACTTCATTTGAAAAGCATTGAGCGACTCGCAAAATTTCACAGAATGGCAAATAAGGCGGCACAGCGCAAAAATGCACGGAGATCATGACGGAGATTCATTTTTCTGTGCGCCCCAGTACGGATCAGCTGATCGCGCATGCGATCAGTCGCATTCGAGCTTGCGCGCAAGTGTTGTGTGAGCGTTGCCACATCTTGCTCAAATAGTCTCGGTACATATAAGTCACACGCTAAACCGAAAACACGTCGGTTACCTACCCACAGGAGATAAACTACGCAATGCCGTCGACGCCGCCTACACAGAATCCGCCTGGCAAGCGGTCCGCCATGTTACAATTAATCCCAGCTAGACCTGTGCGCCGGTCAGAAATCGCCGGCGGCGGCGCGCCGGTGTTCCCACCTTCGGCGGCGGCGTGTGATCGGCGCGAGGGTCACCGGATCGGCGGCGGCGCGGCGCTGATTAGTGGGGCAGGGGGGGGAGAGGCTAAGCACTGCCGGGTATAACCAGCCCCTTTGGTAGAGAGAGGGGGGTGTCACTTGTGCTTCTTCAAAGTGTAAACTGGGCATCGAAAAAGTGAATACGACTGTCGCGGCTCTCGCAAAACCAGCCTATTCAAAATTTTCCCCTCTTACAATGGAAGAAAATGAGGAATGTCTGCGGTGTCCATGATATGGCGACTTGAAGAGTTAATTGCAGGTGGGGCGACTGAAAGGAAAGACAGCGATTCCTGGAGAGGGGCGCCTTCCGTGTGGCCGCGACGCGCGGAAGAATGCAGCTACAGTGTAATGCAGCCATCGAGCTTGTTCCTCAATGGGGGCGACAGGCGCCAACAATCCTGGTCATTGTGTCCTCAGGGGCTTTTCGGGTGGCTTTTCTTGTGCACTACAGAGGTCGTGTGAGCTCACGCCGAATGTATCGCTTTTTCTTCCATCAATGCGGTGACTCTTTGGAGAAAGTGATGGCCGCTTTGACTGTAAGATTGCCACGGGAAATTGAACATAATATTACTGAAAAAGAAATCTGGGAAGGTTAAAACTTACAGACAGACGGAGGGGGCGGGAGGCTGGGAGAATTAAAAGGAAATGAGAGTAAGCATGTAAAGCTAAAACGGAGGTTGGTTTGACCGAACAGAATTGGTGGTATTTGTACGCACAACCTGTACGCGCTTGATCAGCTTTGATGAGATATAGAACATGCAGCTGTTTTCAAAAGTGCCGTTCTTCCTCCGCGACAATATCCTGGACTTGTCCATTAAAAAAAAAAACAGCTGGCGAGAACAGTGTCTTCAAATTCCTTTAAACTTGACAGCGCAGCCTAAATAAACCATTCATAAGATTGTCTGCATTTTTAGGGGCAACGGAATGTTTGTAAAGTTTTAGATTGTGAGAGTGCATTTTATTTAGAAAAAATAACATAGAGAATGCGTTAGCCATCGTAAACATCGAGTAATTGTCTTTGCTGATTAGCATGCCCCAGAAAAGAGCGAATATAAATAACGTCTTGTCGTAAATAAAAAAAAATGTGCAAAAGAATTCAATCACCTGGCTGCAAAACCGATGCTCCCTGAAGTAGGTATTAAAGAAAAATACACAAATGTTCAGTTTCTAAAAATACCTGGCAAAAAAATCGCGAACACTGCATCAATATTAAAATGCAGTCGCTGCCCTAGATTGTTGTCCAAAACCCATGTTAAGCAAAAATAAAAATATAACGGCTGTTTCAAACAAACAAGCACCCGATAATACGGTCGCCGAAATGTTCGCGAAAGGATCGAAATGCCCTGCACCGAAACGTCCGTACACTGATATGTCCGTCCACCGAAATGTCCGTACACCAAAATGTCCGCACCGAAACGTCCTGCACTGGAATGTCCAGCAACGAAATGTCCTAGACCTGGGGCGACGCTGTGCGCTTCTTTGGTGAAGCTCCCACGGCTTCTAGTGCAATTTTCACCGATACTGATGAAACCTCGCAGCGTAGAGCTTTTATGACATTCCAGACACTTAGATGGCTATGTCCGACTAAGCTACTAAACCAACAGTTCCAGGCTTCGCAGTTCTTGTTTGCGGTTTTAATCCAATTACTTGCATTAAAATTTTTAATCGATACTCAGCCCTACCATCCATCCTCCATCCGTCCATCCATCCATCCATCCATCCATCCATCAAACCGTCCGTCTGTCAACCCAATTTGGTTTGTTGGGTTTTAGCCTCCAGAGGCGTTAATTTCTGCCCCTATAGGAATATTAAAGCATTCCATCTCTTCCTCAACCCGTTGCTAAAACGCAAAGGGATAAAATCAAAACCGCAAAAAAGTTCAGATCTAACTTGAAGGGAAACATGTCGACTGGAGTATGGTGGGACCATTTTTTCCGTTTCCGGGGTTCACCCATCGCGGCCATGGTGGCTGCATTTCAGATTGAGTGGAAAAGCGAAGACCCCCGTGTGTTGAGATTTTGGCGCACGGTAAAAATCCCCAGGGGATCAAAATTAATCCGGAGCCCCCCACTACAGCGCGCCTCTAGCCCATGGGTTTTTTTTACTCACAAGTATCAAAAAACACATGGGCTATGAGGCGCTTCGGATTAATTTTGATCCAGTGCGGACGACCAGCTGGCACCACGAATGGGGTTCTGAAATAAGGACACTACTCCGCAATTTTTGTGCTGACGAAATTTATTCTCTTTCTGTCTCTCTCTCTCTCTCTCATAGCCCATGTGTAGCTTCGGTGCGCTAAACCCCACAATCAATCGTCACGCAACACGCGCTATTTTTTACGTTTCAAAATCATAGCTTTCTTGCGGAGCGTGGACATTGCTAGTCGAAGCTCAGTTTGGGATAGCCTAATTCGGCTGTAAAGAACTCACAATGAAGGCAAGAGGAGTAAGAATGCATTGGTAGACAACCCTCTGAATTTCTGCAGTTTTTCTTATGGTACCTTTCACCATTATTTCTGAATTCTTTTTCTCCAAATCTTCTAGTTAACTGGCCTCCAGCGCAGAAAGGGCAGCATGACGTACGCTCCTTTGCCCTCAGGCACGCTATTTTATCACAGTGCTCAAATACGACATTGGTTATCTGAAATTGTGCGGGTATTAGAATTTCCTTCCAATTTTGTGTTTCACAATGCATTGGTGATGTTAATGAGTTGTGATGCTTGTACCAGGCTCAGAGTTCCGGAGATCCTAGCTGCGCTTTCATTGACCCTTCCTGCGTACCTGGACAGTTCATTTATTGACCCACTTCCCGTGCACTCTTCCCGTAATGACGCTGCCCATTCAAGCTTGCGCGCTACTGAGGCGGTTTCTTGTGCACTGTTCCCGTGCTGATTATGGGGTTTCATTCTTCGATGTTAGCGGCTTGTCCCCTTGAGAGAATCGGCGAGTGGTGGGAGGAGCTGGCGCACTGATTTTGGAGACTTGTGTACTCCGGTCGTTCTCTTTCACCCGCATTTATTCTTTTCAGTCTGTCTGCGACCGCATTTGTTGTGTTAATGTTTTATTTTCCTTGTTAGTGTGTATACTTTTATCCCCGTTAGATGACGATGTTATTAATACGCCAAGGGACCGGCCTTTATCAAGAAGGAAGGTGGTCAAACACTTTTGGTCATGTTTATACAGTAGAACGAATATGGCTTGAGGGGCTGAAGTTTGCGTTCGCTCCTGTCCTCTGTCCTACTTCCCTTTGGAGAAGAAAGAAAAAAGAAAGAGGGCTATTGACACAGATAGAGTCCGGTGGGCCTGTTTAACCATGGGTGCCTGGTCATTTTAGAGTTTCTGAGAAAGCGGATAACACAAGAAAGATGTCGCGCTTGTGTGGTAGCGGGAGAAGCTGGGGTGCTTCAAGAGGATTCCGAGTCAAGCGCGTCAAGACGGTAGGCAATCACCCATTTATCTTTTGTTAACAAGGTCGCGGTACGCATGCAATGTAAGAGGATTGGCATGAGACGGGCCGGGAAGAAAAGGTGAAGGAGAAGGAAGGGGACTAGAAGTCTCCCCACATGAGCAGCAGAATGAGCTGATTCCAGGCAGAAAGTACAAATCATCCGTTGATGCATGGTGGATGGCGATTATTTCCCCACGAGCAGCACCGCTGAGAGAGCCATTTCTTGCAGAGGGGGAAACGACAACTTCCAGCGAAGCGACGTATTTTCCTTTCATACTCCGTTCTTCAGAAGAGTCGCCCTTCAGAAGCTCCCCTCAAAGAAAAGAATAATAGGTGGGGCGCGGGGCCGGCAGCGCGCCGAAAATTTTGCCTGGCGGCGGCGGCGGCGTGCTCATTCCCGGGACTTCGGCGGCGGCGCAGACGGCGCGACCAAAATAGGCGGCGGCGGCGGCGTGGCGCGGCGGCGCACAGGTCTACAGCATGCTTCGCTAGCCGGACGCGGAAACGCCACAGTAGCACGTTGCCAGATTACAACCCATCGCTTTCGCCGTTTTTAGTAAGCAAAAGCTCAGCTGGCAACCTTTAAATCGTTGTATCATGTCTGCCCCTGTGTGTCGTACGGTTCCAATGCATTGGCTCAGCGGCGCGCTTTCCCTCTAGAGTCAGTATATTATCTCTATGGCTACAGTCGCGGACCACCATGGGCGGTGCCATTGCCGATAGCGGCGTTCCTCGCCTACTTGGCTTAGCTAGCCATATGGCTTCTTTTTTGTCTCGAAGCTAAAATCAACAAAAAGGGTAGCATTTTTTTCTTGTACATCCTACATGAAGCTTCTACTTAATCACTGAGAAATTATTCTTTTTGGAGGTTCAATTTTATAATAACAAAACAAATTTTATGAACCTTCTACAGTAATACTATAGTGCCTAGAATATACTGTATATTCTAGGCACTATAGTAATACTGTTGCTTTTTTACAGCCAGAGCCAACTTTTCAGCCTGCTCATGAGTCATGCCAAGGACAAGTGGAACGTGCCTGCCCTGCACGTGACGGAACGCTCGCCCAAGCGCGGCTCTTCTTGACAGTTGCGCCGGATTTCCCTCTAGTATATATTAGTATGAAACTCTATGCCTGTTGGTACAAGACAGGTACTTCCAAGTTCCATGGTACTTCCTTAGGGCACCCTGCGCCATCTACTGGTTCGATTAGACCCCTCCAATTCTTTTATTCAACTGCTAAAATAACTCCCTGTTCCTGCCTCAGTAGCCTAGGGTTTTGGAGCGAAGTTGATTCGAGCCCCAGCGCATAGTACGATTTTTTTCCAATACCTGTGTGATGTGTGACTCTGTAGTTTCTGTTCGTATATAAGGGTGACTGGACACATTTCAGGTCGGTTTAGATGCAGAGCGCGGAATTTCAACGCGTTTAATTAATGGTCTGCACCGGAATTCCCTGGCTTGTACCTTTCTGAGAACGGAATATCGCACGACGCTGGTGATGATGGCGGGGACGGCTATGGCGATGATTATAATAATAAAAGAGAAAGAAACGAAAGCTCACCAAGAAACATCATCATCATACATATCATCATCGTCATCATCATTGAATGGCATCGCAGCCTGTAAATGAGTTGGTGGATGCAGAAGCACACCAGGCACACCACAAGAAAAACCATCACAAGGCATATAGTACTCTATCTGCGTACAACGTCTCTCCCCAACACCCTCCCGCATTCGTATCCTCACCTACTCCAAAGCTGCCATTGAGGAGTTCAACAAGGCCTTCTCTGATACACAACTGACTCGCACAACAGACACACCGAAGTGACCTCAGCAAGGTGACAGATATGCCACACACATGTAACACACTCCCACCTGCTCACACTGGATCGCCAAGACTCATGTGCAGCGGGTGTGGAGAGGGCCTATCCGTAATCCACATGCTCATCCAATGCAAGGCACTTGACACAATACGACGCCAACACTTCCCACAACTATACAGACCACACATCTCGTTACACCCATCATGCATTTTAGGAGACGAGCCCATGTGTTCAATCAAGCGCGTCTTCGAGTTTCTCACTGACGTCAAATTTTTACATCTCATTTCTTATCATGCATCATGACAACCTGGCCCTTTATTTATAGTTTTATTGATGCACACCGTGCCTGTGTGGCTGGGCAGGCAGTCTTCCATTTTCTCTGCAGATGGGGCTTCTGCGGTGAGCCATGAGCCAGGCCCACACGTAAAAATAGCATGCTCTCACAGAAAAAACAAACAAACAGATAAGCGATACACGGGGTCGAAAGGTAGAAAATAAAAGAGAAGTACGCATCGCAAATGCTCATCTCTGTTTGAACTGAAGCGCTAGGGAAAACTTTCGGGCACGAAAAGCTGGCATAGCGCAGGGAGGCGCCTGTCAGGCGGGAAACAATGACGGACGGAGGAAAGCTTATCGACGAGACAAAGCTAGCGGAGAAATATGCGTTTCCTTTCGGCATTCTTTGCATATCTTTGGCGTCGAGCCGGCTAGGCCGCTCGGCCCTGGTGTCAAGTGAACAAAGCACTTTCGTTGCTAGCGCCACCTACTGCCGTAAAAAAAGGACTGACATTGTGTTCGGATCATCGTAAAAGTGCGTTCTCTCCTTGCTTTGTACGTAGCGCCTCCCACCAAACCTACACACGTTAGCGGGACGCAAATGACGTCACTGAAAATCGCATCTCCCGTGAGGCTAGCGCACTGGCTCGAACGAATTGAACTGCGCCCTGCGCTTTTCTAGTTTTAATTTGGGTCGGTCCCGCCAGTGGTCCCGCCAAGGGCCGAGAATATCGTAGCTAGCCAAATTTTGTTTTGTTCCACGTTCGACTTTGTTTACCGCTTTGCGCATGCATTGCCTGCCGTGACACCTGTGATATGCGGTGTGGAGCGGTTCCGGCGGAACCTGGACCTCGACCGGTGAGCTCTGGCTGCGTTTTTCCCGACCGCGCCTGTTCAAAATGTGGCTGCTCCCGGAGGGCCAGCATCCATGACCGCCGCTGCCGCCTTGTCGAACCAGCCGGACCAGATCGCCGAAAACGCCGCTAGCTTTGTCGCTTCTGGCGATCGGCGCAACTTCCGATCCTTCGTCGTTTGGACCGCCGTGCCGTACGAGCGCGCGCGCGCGCCCGAGCTAAATGCACGCATGCGACAAGTGTCGGCGCGTTGCTGGGGCTTCGCTGTTTACATTTTTCACCCGCACGTTTCTATTACACGCGCCGCAATTCCGGACGGCCGGACTGTTGTAGAACAAGGCGTTTCGCAGGCGAGAATGTAGCTGTGCGAAATTTTCGCAATTGGTGGCCTCAAACCACGCAACACCGGCGTGTAGCTGTATGTTTCTTCATTTTTGTTTTGCAACCAACATCCCGTCTCCGCTGCGTTTTGTAAAGCAAACGCTGACGACTTTGGCAGGTGCGAACGTGTGAGCTCTTCGCTGGTGTTATTTTTCCTAGGCAGGCTGGGATACACAGCCAGCGCCCCGGTGTGAAACACGTTACGTGGTTCGGGCGTCGCGACCAACCGCTACAGTCGCCGCGACCTAAAATATCGGCTTTTTGCAATGTTTCCTCGACGTTCTCGGCCCGTCCTCACGCTTTATCTGGGTTAACCCGCAGTGTCGCTCGCCAACGATGAAGCGCCACTTCGTAAGTTTTTTATTTCAACGTCATTTTGCCAGGTATGCGGTGCGTATTGTTGAGCTTTTTCAAATGCTTCAAAAATGCGTGTAGCTAGCTCTGCCTCAATGTCTCGTGATAATTGTTTTCTGGCCGGGAAATTTTCCTTCTGCAAGTTTGGGACGACGATGGTGTGCGCGTCTGTTGCGTGGATTTATGATGCGTTGCTTAAAGAATGTGTATTTAAGAGTTCGACTCGCTGTAGGTAGTTACACAAGGTGCGAACAGCATGGCCTATGTTGTAGTAACACCTTGTTGAACAAAAAAAAAAAAAACTAGTGAAATTAATTCTCTGTTGGTTGCAGCGATAGCTGGTGCAATAGCTGTACATGACAAATACTGCGTAAAATTTAGTCTAGCTAGTTGCATGACATTTCCGCTTAGTGTGCTTTCGTTTTCGGTGTCACATCGATTCCGTCAGGCAAGCCACGATAGAAGTGACATCACTCCACAATAATTTCAGGAAAAGCTCAAGTGCTGAGCTTGCCTGCTTGCTCTCGATGGAAACATCTTGCGCCATTATTAAATGCACTTCACACTGTAAAGCATTGCGGCGGTAGAAGTTCTTTTGTTAATTTTAACTGCATATATCAAGTTGCTGGAAGAAACAAAATATGAAACAGTTATTTGCTTTTGCTCCGGCTTAATTTTATGTTTCACTGCAAAGCGAACTAAAGCGGTTTTAATTAAAACACCTTAGAGCGATATGCAACAAGCATAACTCAGTAGTATGCAGTAGACTAGTGGTGCAGGTGACTGTGACCAGCTGTGGCCTACACTGCATAATACACTGTGGCCGGGCCCTTCTGTCACTGTCTCTCGCTTCCGGCCAGCGAGAAACAGCGCACAAGTTAGCGAAAAACCTGATGGCAGTGTATTGTGTAGTGCGGGCGACAGCTGGTCGCTGTCGCCCACACCACTAGTCCACTGCATACTATTGAGTTATGCTTGTCGTGTAGCTAAGAGAAACTGCTTCAAGTAGTTAACCTTTAATATGAACAGAATGATCAGGGCGCAGAAGCACTAGAAGTTAACTGAAGGTTATTTGTTTGTTTGTTTGTTTATTTTTACCTCAGAGCCAGAGGCATTATAGAGGGGTGAGTGGTTACAAGAAAAAATACAAATACAGTGCAATTGTTAAAAGAAAGGTACATAACGTTGCTCCTAATTATACAATGTTTGCTACGCATGTGCGAAATAAATGATCGGCAATCGTAACAATTTCTTCGGGAAGGTGGTTCCATTCCCGAGATGGGAGCGGCAAAAAAGACTGATAAAATGCCTTCGTGTTGCTTGGGTGAAAACCTACTTTGTGACCATGATTGATGTGAGAAGAAAAACACAGAGGCCGAGGGATCAGTTTATCGCTTCATCGGTTCATCACAAAGTTAGGCGAGAAATCTTTCGTCGGGGTGATAGGGATGGAAGTCCAATGTTTGACTTCATGGCTGTTATACTTGTACCTCGGTTATAATTAGACAGTATGAAACGAACAGAGTTGTTCTGTAGCAGTTCAAGTGCGTTAATTAGGTTAGCCTGGTGAGGGTCCCAAACACTCGTAGAGTATTCCGATTTGGGTCGAATTAGTGTTTTTCAGTAATTTGAGCTCTACCGGTGCGTTATAGAAGTTTCATCATAAGTACCCTATCATGCGGTTAGCCCTGTTAATTATACTTTTAATATGAAGGGACCAAGTTCGGTTACTTGTTATGTGGACACCTAAGTACTTATACGTCTCTACAGCTTCTGACGGAGTGTCGTTTAGATAGTAACAAAATGTAATGGCGTTAGTGCGGGATATTCGCATAGCTTTGCATTTGTTAATATTTAGTTCCATACGCCACGAGTTACACCAGTTAGCGACTATATTGAGGTCAGACTGGAGAGTGTTATTGTCATAATCGAAGAGCACTTCACGGAATATGACGCAGCCATCGGCAAAAAGGTGTAAGAATTTAAAAGAGAAGGGAGATCAATAATGTAGATTAGAAATAAGAGGGGATCAAGAACTGATCCCTGGGGTACACCGGTATGAACCTGGCCGGGCGTAGAATTGTGACCGTTGGCTGAAACGAGCTGTAATCGGTTAGTTAGAAAACATTCAATCCACTGCAATAAATTTGTTTGATTGTACTCTTAATTGATCGTACTCTTACTTTTACACACGGCCTGTCTTTGCAAGTGTTTGCCTGTCTTTGCCTGTCTTTGCAAGCACAGTTTTGTTACAAAAGTGATACTTCTCCCATTGCAGCAAGACGTCTGGCAGTTGCTTCCGGTTAAATTTGTCACATTTGAGGAGTGTGGTTTTGTAGCTTGCGTTTTTACTGGTACTTTCATTCTCAGGTTTATGCAAAGCTTTGGTGCGTGACACTGACACATGGTGGTGTTGTCTCTGTCCAGTGAAATGAGGTTTTAGGAGGAGCACCATTGAGTCTCTATCCTATAGCTGCTTTCCATGAACACTGTGTCAGTGCTTGTGGGTGCCTTTTTTCTGTTGCTAAAAAGAGCCTGGCGTTGAATCAACCCTTGACAGTACACTTGCTGTTAGCTTGGAGGATTCGGCTGATATCATCTCTCTTGTCCTTGTTTCAGGCGGGAGGTGTTTCGGCATGATCACCCGAGAAGCAACTGGTAAGTTCTGCGAGACGCTATCACCCTCTCTGAAAGCTCTCCACATGTTTGTCTTGGAGGCGGAGAGAGAGAAGCATTGTGAAAAAGAATTAGCTAAGAAGTATCAGCATTGTGAACCAAGTTTGTCTAAACATGTTTGCTGGGTGTGCATCAGTGTTCCGATTAATGGTCTGAGGCGAAGTTTAGGGGATGAAATGTTCCGGGCTTGTGGCCGTTCAGGCATGCCTTGGTTAGTTTGTGTTGCCAGCAGGCTCTTGCTAGGTTCAGTTTTCACGGTCGATTTTTTTTAACCTTGCTCGAGGATGACCCTCTTTTCGTGTGCACCCTCGTTGCCATAGCAACGGCATCCATTCTGCACTTTCTCAGCTTCCTTGCATGTGTCATTCACAATCATGAGGTCAACGCTAGGTTGTCAAATTGATGGTGGCTGAAGCAACTTGACATTTCTCTATTTTCAGCCTTAAAGAGGCACTGACACAAAAATTTAGCATCTTGTTTTTTTCGTTGCGATAAGTAGCTAGTGACCTACTTATAACCTGTAGAAACCTCATTTGCTTCAGCGTGCGACGGTTGTTTAATTAGAGGGATTTTAAATGCGGCCAGTCGCAGTTTCGGTTTCAGCGAGTGCCGCGAATCGATGGATTTTGTGGATTTTGTGTGAACAAAGCTGACCACGTGACCGTCGGAGGGATATCACAGAGCAGAGCCGCCGTAGCACTGTCGAATCCGCATCGACGGCAGTTTCTGCGAATGCCCCCACGTACTGATCTCGTGAGGCGCTTAATTAAAAAGCGACCGTGGATGTGACGCAGGCGCTGCGAGTGCAAATGCTACTGCGGCTAAAGAACGACGCGCGACGCTCGAGGCGGTGGGTGGCAAGACGCGCGCTGGGAGCAGCCGGCCGGTCTGCCTACAGGTCCGCCTACAGATGTGTTCGGCTCAGCACTGCGGCGGATATTCGAGTGCCGCTCTCGTAAGCGGTGCAGATGACAATTTTTAATGCAACCCGCCATCGCCTCATTAACTCCTTTCTAATTTAAGCCACTATGGTCGGGACTTGGGGACAATTTCGTGCAGCGGTAACAAGCTATCACTCGAGCTACCTGCGCCGGCCTGGGCCACTTCGCGGCCGTGGCCGCCGCCTGCACAGCGACCGTGCGGCTAGCTCAGTGGGCTTTTCGTGCCTCCGGCGCGTTTTCGCATCCAATGGTAATAAACAGTAATAGAAACAGAGTGCCTGGAATCGCTGTAGAACTTTGGTCGCGGCCAGCTGCCCGATTAGCTGACGAAATCACGGCGCCTCCGCCGCCAACGATCGGGTCATTCGTTCTCGAGAGCAGAAGCTCCGCCCTCCGGCCCTCCGATTGGAGCGGCGAGCCGGGCGAGCCCGCGTAAAACGCCGGTAGTGCGGAAGCGGCAAACACAAACTCGTGACGTGTTTGGATGTTGTTTATTTACAATTGCGCGTGGTCCTCTGCTGGCTGCTCGGTTGCGTTTCGCACACTTCAAAATTGATTTTAAATATGTTCTAGGCTGTATTCGCCGCTGATATTTTGCAGATGATGTATATGTGTTCCCACCAATCTATCTCCGACGTTATCTCGCCTTCAAAATTTTGTGTCAGTGCCCCTTTAATGATCAGATTAATGCGGACTTCCGGGCTAGTTGGTAGTGCATGACTGACGAGTAAAGCGCAAAAAATTACACGAAGGATGAAGGGAGACAAGACAATAGAGACAAGCGCTGCTTACAACTGACATTTATTCTTAAAAACACCCATATACATACACAAAACAGGCGCACATCAGCACGAAATTACGCTATAAAACGCATACATATAACCATTTCTTGTTTGATCGCAGCTCATGCTCTTGTGTACAGATAACAATAGGCAGCAACTGACAACTGTGTGTCACGTGGTAGACTAAATGAGAAAAACAACAAAAACAAAACCACACTCGCCCCTTCACAATGAGCATTGCACAGCATTCCACGTAGCAAAGTGATGACACTGCGTGGTAAAGGGCAATGCACGCCTTTCAGCCCCCTATGAATGTGGTGTTACATGTGCATGTGGAATGTTGGTTGCACGTTCAAGAGCAACAGGTGTTTAAAAAAAAATGTGCAGAAATTCAGAGAACTGTCGACTAATGCTAGCATTCTCATGCTGGTTCTCTTCACAGCCAAATTTTTGCTTTTTCTAAATCCTGTCTGACCAATTATCTCCGTTTACACTATTATAACAATTACAGGTGGAACTTTCACAAAATCTGCATTATTTTGAAAATGCAGGGCATTACATGGTTTGCCATTTTCCTTATTTTTTATATTTTTCTTATTTTTTAGTTTTTCCAAATTTCTTTCGACCAGTTATCTCCATTTACAATATTATAACGATTACAGGAGAAACTTTAGTGAAATCTGCATTATTGTGGAAATGCAGGGCATTACACGTTTCACGCTTTTCCGTAATTTTTTATATTTTTGTTACTTTTTAGTTTTTTCAAAAATTCATGCAGCCAGTTACCTTCATTTACACTATAATAACGATTAGAGGTGGAACTTCCGGCATGTCTGCATTTTTGTGCAAATGCAGGGCGTTACACGGTCCTGGCTTTGCGTAGCATTCTTTGCCCCCATTTATTGTGTTTGGAGGTTTAACTATAACTTGTTTCCTAGCCTACGCATGTTAGACATGTTAAACTGGACATTTGTAGGCTCCAGCATGTCCTTAGCGGCAGCATCATTTGCAGCCACGCACAGAGAAGTGGTGTGATCGCTGCTCTTTGTGCAGAGTATGCAGAGGGTAGTTGAAGTTTTTTTTTAAGCAGTCTGTTCTTGTATTTCAAATTGAAAACCAGTGGAGTGTTGTGATGGGGCAAGCATTACTGTTACATATTTCTTAACGACCTGAACAATGAAAAGTAAACTAACGATGGCAAAGTGAAAATTTTTGTAACTAGTAAGAGTGTAACTATTTGTAGCGAGTGAAGGTGTGGAAGCATGTAATGAATGAAGCAAGAGTGCAATTGGTTGTATAAAGGAATGAAAGGTAGCAAAGGCAAAGGATGACTAATGAAAGAAGAAAATAAAAAACAGACAAAAGGACACGTGTCTGTGTGTGTCCTTGCCCCTGTCCTTGCTGCACTGCACTGAATCCTGAAGAACAATTAACTAGCCTAAATTGACTAGCCCTATTATAAAATGCTGGCTCATGATAACATCAATGGGTGATTATAATATTATATACTAGCACTATACATTGAATACCAAAAGAGTGTTGATTGATTGATTGTGGGGGGTTTAATGCGGCAACGCCTCACAGGTGATGAGGCGCGCCGTAGTGGAGGGCTCTAGATTAGTTTTGACCACCTGGGGACCTTTAACGTGTGCCGAGCGTGGTTTTGCTTTTCACCTCCATCAGAAAAGCAGCTTCTGCAGCTGGGAATTGAACCCGCGTCCTCGTGCTCAGTAGTACAACGCCTTAGCCACAGACAAATAGGGTGTAATTAACTAATAGTATACACACCAGTATTTACCTAACTAGTGTGCGCCTGCTTAATTAAGTACATTATGGTTAACAAGGAAAGCCAAGTCGGACCCCCATGTCCAACATTCCCAACTTCAGTGTTAGCCGGTTAAGCTGCACTAACATTTTGTGGGCGGTATTGTTGCGTCCCCCTGGCTAAGTAAAGTAATATGTATTTAATAACAATTTCCTTACCAAATCAGCCAGCCCTCAGGCACCCCAGGCCATATGTCCTGATCGCAGATTCTAACAGCAGCAGTGTTTCGGAATATCGACAAGCTACATTTCCCTCGCTACGGAAGTCAGTGCTGCTTAGCTCAAGGGGCTTAAAGCCTCTAAGCGCAGGTCTGTGTGTTGCCTCTCCACCCCCCCCCCCCCCCCCCCCCACCCCCCCCCGCATCGCATCGGTATGGTAAGACACTGTCGTCGTTGCAGCGGCAGTTGCTGAGGCTGTGAGCGCGCTCGAGCGCTTCCGGGAGTCCCTGAGCCCAGCTGCTGCAGCAGAACACGAAGAGGACCTCAATGCCTTGCTCGGGGTGCTGGCTGCAGACCCTGTCCTCGGGCGGGTCTTGGCGCTGCAGGCAAGTTTGTTTGCTCCTTGTGTTTCCAGTGTCGTCAAAACCTGGTAGTGCTGATAGTGCTGATGCAGTGAGCTTCGAGAACGCAGTGTGCTAACTTTCAACTTCTCTTTTGTTTTGTCATCTCCCTCCACATATTCATTGTTAGCGGTACTGTGTTCTTTAAGTTTTTGCACCAACTCTCTCAAGGGTCAGCTGTCTGGTCTCGGCAGCGACCCAGTACAGCTGACTTGATCTTGTTGCCACGTTGTCCGCAGAGCCTGCAGCTGTGTGCTTCCAGGTTTATTTGTCGGTAGCACAGTCGAGTGGCAGTGATTTTTTTAGATTTTTTGCTGGTGAAGGTGTACGCAATTAGAATATGAATTTTTTGGCTTTTACATCTGTAATATTTGGCATATGTTTCTGGTCATTATCTAAAGGTGCAATTCTAGTTTCTCTGTATTTTTGTATTTCAAGATCAAAATTAACCATTTCGTCTTCTTCACTTTGTGGTGCTATTTTTGCTCCTGTACTGGTACATACCACATTTGCGTTGCTTTTTGACATGCTCAGTTAGAGCCAGCAAAAGGCTGAACAGTTGGTCGTGTCCCAATTTACAGTGGAGATATAAAATGGGAACAGTTGGTGTCATCTAAAAATGACTGTGAAGGAAAAATAATGCCACTAGGTCACTGCTGTCGAACATGGAGGCATGCTGCGGGGGCAATTAAAGGGTTCCTGAAAGGCGTTTTGAGTACACTAAATGAATTAGCACTATCATTAGGTTGGGTGTTCAACATCATCTCTCCCAAGTATAACATTTTTACCTGCAATGGAAAGCTCACACTTTCGTTGCAAAGTTTGTTTCCACGTTCCCACCCTTTCCTGTGCGAGTTTTTGAATTGCGCCGTCTTCCCGCACGTACATCATCGATTCTCCCATGTGTGTCGCGGAGCAGAAATCTTGAAATTGGACGGATTTTTTTTTTGCACTTCCAGTGAAGAGAAGTGTCTTCTCAGCATCGACGGATGTCGTCGCGACACATGTCATCATCGGGAACGTGTTGTGACAGTCGTTCTCTTTTCGCATGATCTTTCGGCATGGTGTGGAAGCGTAAAGGTCCGGCCCCATTCCTTTCATCAGCTTTTCCACCCGTGAGCAGAACGCAGGATTCATAAGCAAAATGATAAAAATACAAAACAAAACAAAAAACAACAGCCCAAACGTTATTCAGAAAGTCAAAGGGCCCTGCCCCGGAGCGATGCTGCGGCGCAGACTATCGCGGTAGCTGACGACGCCCACAACCGGTGTTCTTGCAGATGTCACCGAGAAGTGAGGCATTATGGGTAGTCACACCTGTGGGGTGCGAGGGGTGGACGAAATGAGGTTCAATTGCAGTGCGGGCGAAAATTCGATGTTTTGATTGTAAGAACTCCACTAATAATGATTGCTTTAACAAAATTCCTGAAGGAGGTGATTACTAGGACATTGATTTACCTGAAAATGCAAACAACCAGGGCCCCTTCAGGGCCCTTTTAAGTGATAGGATATATATATTAGCATTCAACATTAGCGTTGCCAGATTGTAAAGAGGCTTCTACACCAGCCCCTGGTCAACATGTCACCAGATTTCGTCAATACTAAAATACGGCCGCTACATTGTATTCCTGGATTCTTCATCTTTTCTGCATTTGAAATGGTCGCAACTTAGCCTTTGCGATGGTGTTTTTGTCGCTTCTTGATTACCTTTAAACTAAGTTAACAAAATGGGTTTTAGCGAAGGGAACTAGAATTTCTTGCTCATATCTATCACAGTAATAGTAATAAACTCTTCCTCTATTTTCTGTCGGCCTGCTCTCACGGGAAGTTACCGTGCATCTAATATAGTGCTGTGCTTTTCGCGTTTCGTGATAATCATTGCAAGACCTGTTGCAATGTACATTTCTATTAAGTTATTATGTGAGCATTTAACATTTTTCTGGTTATTGTACAACCAGCATGTCAAGCAAAGCTTTTGCTGATGTCACAAATTACTGAGAAATCTGTCAGATAGGGAATGCGAGTGTGACATCCTGCATTAGGTGTACATTGATGGCAAAAGTCACAATTGAATTTTTGTACCTTCAAACGAAGGTGAAAACCCAAAGTACTTATTCAGCACATTGGGACACACATGTGTTCCAGTAATGTGAGTCCCTCGATGTTGAGGAGCTCGGAAAGCTTTTTCCATCCTGGAAAAAAAAACCATGCTTCAAAGCAGTCATACTTTTTTTCACCGCTTTTCACCAGATATTTTCTGGTGTAGCTGTACCAGCAAGTCAATGCCATTAGCGCCAAAATTTCACCACATTTTCATAATCTGGTGCCGCATTTCATCATCTGGCAATGCTGTAACGACATTTATTACTTCCTTTGGGTAATGTGATGAGCAAATTATCAGGTACACGTAAAGTACAGATAACTGGGTGAGAAACGAGAGCTGTAAAGCTTTGGATTGGTTAGCACAGCAGTGGTGACGAAAGCAAATTTTTGTCCACCCCCTGAAGTGGACTGGAACAATACGTGAACATTGGAGTAAAGGTATCGTGGTATTGTTTATTTACGCCAGCGCAAAAAAAAAAAAAAAAACACGAATGTGGCAGGCATCGTATGACAAGGCTGGTGCTGCTGAGAATTTTAGCAGCTTATGTAATATTTCATGCTGGGCTTCGTGGTGGTGTATGTCTACAAATGACTGCAATCAATGTAGTAAAATGCGAACCATCCTCAAGCCTTTTTGGTTGCAACCGAAATCAGAAGAATAGCTTTAACATGCATTATCATTTTTTTTTTCCACCGCTGAAAACTCCAAGCCCAGTGTGCAACCTTAGGTTGCCGAAGGGTGCATCCAAGGGATTGCAGTGTTTCATCAGTGAAATTCGGTATTGGTGGAAGTCTAGTAATAGTTGTAATCGGTAAATCAGCTGTGCGGCTGCTTTTCAGGTCGGTGTCAAATTTTTCCTCGCAGAAACTTACTCCACCTTGGGGATTTCCCATAAACAGGTCGATTAGGTTCATGTGAGTTTGGTTTGTTTGTAAATGTACTCAAATTTGGTTGTGTAGCGGCATTTCCTTATTGCAGTAAAATTTTCTTAGTGATCATTACTTTATTGTCAAATCTGGCTGCCCGAAATAGCATGTACCCTTTACCTACATCTCCCTCCCACCCCCACCATTCTCTTTCTCAAAAAAAAAATGTTATGGGCAAACACGACTTTGCTGTGAGGTACGACGAGCAAAGACGTGATGCCAATGCCATTCTAAACGTACCATGTGTCTTTACTCTGCATTATCTTATCTTTATTTCCAAGAAGGTCCGGGACCACGCACCACTGCTATCACTTTCTGTTTATGTGCATTATCAGTGCTTGGGCATGTCTAGAATGGGCCTGCAGGAATGTCACACACACGGAGTAAGAGTGCAAGTAGTTGGGTGCCATGAAATGCGTTCAGCTAGCTTGCAGCTGCGTGCACCCTTTTTTCCAATGCTAACTCGATCGCTTCCAATGCAAGGGGCCATGCAGACAAAATACAAGTTCGTTTTATTCGAAAGATTTCGTGTTTTGCAGTGCCCCAGTGCTCCTCCGGAAACCAACGATGCTTTATTAGATGCGACTGCATCTCATTCACTCGCCTTGTCCCTCCATACAGCGTTGTTGTTGTCCGTCCACACCCCTCCCCCATTCTCCTCGCCGCGCGAGCTGCGCTCTCCGCCGCTCACCCCCTCTTCTCTCCGATAGCGAACACTCTCTCGCGAGGGTCATTGGATTGGATTGGCTTGGCTTGACTTGGATTGGATTAAAGTGGATTGTGTTGGATTGTGTTGCGTCATAGCTGCACCACGTTGCGTCATAGCCGCGGCAGGGGGTTCACGGCACGTTTCACGCGGTGGGAGAATCAACCTAACGGAAACAACAACGGAACCCCCTATGCGTCGCATCTACACAGGGGTTCCCGCAAGGGGAGGTGGGAGAAATTTTCACCAAGAAATTAATCAAGTTAAAATTTTGATTCTCCCGTCAAGTCGTGTGTTTTCACAACATCTGAAATGGCATCAGAAGAGCAGGTCTTCAACCTAAACCTGTGTGCTGTGATGCAAGCCTTATTACCGTTCATCAACCTAGATGGTGCCACCTTACCGCTATGGGCCATTTTATGCCTTTGCTTTTTTGACTGTATTTGTACCTGGCTTGTTTTTTTTTTTTTTAAATTAGAAAATAATTGTTTTGTGAAACATGGTGTTTGCTCGACAAATGGGGTCATGTAAGACACCGTCGCTTGTGCCAGTCGGCCAGTGTCGTCCGAGACAACCCCGAAGCGCCGCAGTGCTGTGCAGCTAAAACAAGCATAGTGTGCGCAGTACCAGCAGCAGTAGGCATCGGCAGCTCTATGTTTACTTTCGTAACTTCCACTGCTTACCCCACCATTCCTACTGTTACAAAAAGAATGGGCCCTTAATTTAAGTGCAAACAGCTCATTCGGCAAGCTTATAAGCCCTGTCTAATTTGCGTTTGCTTTTGCCAGCCTCAGCCCATTGCAGAGCTCCCATATATGACATCATGGGTTCTGTTGCGGGAAATGAGCTAGTGGGTCGCATGGCCATTCCCTTTTTCCCTAATTATACAGCTTATTTGAGTGAATTTTACGTTAAAAGTGGTGTCAGTATGGTTCTAACAAGGCAGTCTTTTGAATGAACCAAACTTGTGTTTTGTCTGCATGGCTCCTTTAAAATGTGCTGGTCTGAACCCAGAAAGCTGAGGCAAAATGCTGAAAGAATGTCTTTCCCTGCATGCCCTGAAGTCTGTTTAGCGCTGAAGAATTCTTGGCAAGGCTGTTGCATCGCTTGCCCAGGGTGGCCAGGGGGACGCAGCGTTGGTGGCAACTTGTAGATGCAAACTTATTGGAAGAAAAGGGACACAACCAAAGATTACAACTTCAGCGGTACACTTCAACAGAACAGGATCTGGTCATCTTGGTGTTTTGTTCATCTGAAATCTCAGTAAAGTTTGAAAGGACGATAAATGGGGCTAGTTGGTGCTGCTTTGTCTGGAATCGCGCTGAGTATAACCACAACGAAAGTGGACGAAACGATTGCGCATCATCTTGTCCTCTTGCCCACTTTTGTTGCAGTTATGCTACTCGCCGCGGTGGCTCAGTGGCTAAGGCGTTGTGCGGCTGAGAACGAGGACGCGGGTTCGATTCCCAGCCGCGGCAGCCGCTTTTTTGATGGAGGCGAAAAGCAAAAACACTCGTGTGTATGAATTTTCGGCGCACTTTGAAGGCCATCTGCACTCAAATTTTCGACAGCATAAAAATAATGTCACCATAAAAAGAGTGCGAAATGGAAAATACTACGTTTCAACCATGAACGAGAGTGACGCAAATGACTTGCGACATTGGCATTTTCGGAACCGAAACTGAATATGTAGAAAAGGTGGCCATTACCGGCGGCCAGACGTGACGTACGTGATGAAACAGAAGCGGCCGCGATAGAACCGGCGGCCGCTCAGAGCCGCCTTAAAATGCGCGTCATAGCGTCACGTTTCGCACTGTTATTTCCACAGAAAAACTCCCACTAACGTTTGCCCAGGATAATGGAGTTAGACCAGAGGTTCTCAAGCATGTTGGTCACAGGGAACCCTGTTAAGTTCCGTTAAGTGCCAAGGAACCCCCCCCCCCCCCCCCTCCCGCCATTTTTCATTCCGTTCATGCTACATTAACGTGCAATAAATTCAAAAGAAAGCAAGAGTATCATTTTTTTTCCCCCGTCGACTTTACGCGAATGCGTACGCTAGCGGCACCTATCTCCAAACAGGAGAAATGCGCATGGGGGTAATGTAAGGCCGAGATTCAAGTGCAATAGTTTAACCACGTGGCCCGTTTTCGGAGTCTGGCTGGCTACAAGCTGCTGGCGAGATTTATTGCGCAGCTTGCGCGTTTCTGTTATGCGCCGAGATGTGCTTACTGACACTTGGGCATGAGTAATGGAGGTTCCTTAGATCGATCACACCTCAAGTTCACCATATAAGACTTTGCGACTGCGGAACCAGGGAAAATTTATCAGTGGCTCGCGGAACCCTGAGGATGGGCCTGCGGAACCCCAAGGTTCCGCGGAACCCACTTTGAGAAACCATGAGTTAGGCGCATTTCCAACATATCGATGGAAATGAAGTAGACGGTACGACAGTTATTTTTTCATCAGAATAACTGCCGCCGTAACAATCCTTGGCATTGCAAGTAAAAAAGCGGGCCTTTATTACACTGCTAGTTGCTTCGACGATATTGAAAAGCACCTTTAGTTAGCCGGTGCCTCGGCTGTCACACCGCTCTCTTTGAAGGGAATAAACTGCGCGCGGGCAGAGATCAATCGCTATTTTTACTATATGTTAAATATGTGCAAACAGCTTTGTGAATGTCGGCCCAGTATTTTCCCCTTGTGTGCACATTGAAAATCGAATTATAAAAGCGATCTAAAACTATAAGCCAGCTCCCACAGCTAAATGATGCAATAAAACACGAAAGAAGTTACCTATCTATTGCTGTTTTCTACTTTCACCAGAGACGTATGTGCTGTTGAAAACATTTTACTTTCAAGTTAACTAAATCTAGTGCTCTACAAAAGGAAATACCTCATTTGGGAATAAAAAAAATCACGTTGATTGTTTACGAGAGGAGCAGTTTTGTTAGCTTTCACACTTCGCGAAGACGATGGCAAATATTTGTGCGGATGTATTGGTTACCACGAGCTAGGCTAGTTTTGGTTCACTTAGCGAGTGAGGTGAAAGTTGCACAAATGTTTTACCCGCGTGTACAACTCCAGTTACATCGTAAAACTTTGGACAGGTCTAAGGGATGGAGGTGGCATTGGCCCAGCCCAAATATTGCAAATATTGGACTTGGAAGTGCAATAAGGTCAAGAACTTATCAAAGATCCTTTTTTTCTGCGATAGATGCAATAGGAATGACCAATGTAAGGCAAGTGTGCGTGTCACGCTATATTTTTTTTGGTAGAAATATTATTTTCAAGTAAAAAGATTTTTGCGAGCTCCAGAATGCTTGCAAGAGCGCGTATAGTTTGTAGGCTTCTAATCCCTTTTATTGCACTGAAAAAAAAAAAAAAAAGAAGGCGGATATTGCTACCTACGCTGTTAGTTTGAAACATGTGATGGCGACGGCGGTACATCGCGGTGGTGTAGCAGAGAAACACCGGGCGAACGCGTCCCTGCGCCCGGCGGAGCGCTGTGCAAGTCGCCGGAGAAGCGCGAGCCCCACTGGACAGGTTTCCCCATTCCCGTCACAGGCCGCTCGGAACTTGTTTTGGCGACTCTCTGCCAGGTGCAAACATTGTGTGCATGGAGCTATTTTGAATGACGGTGCTTAGTGTGCTGTGTACTGACAAAGCTTAGGATTTAGCCAAGGTGATTTTTAGAGCATAGACTGCTTATTTGGATCAAATTTGGACAAAGAAAAATTTGAGTGCAGTTGGCCTTTAAAGATCCCCAGGTGGTCGAAATTAATCCGTAGCCCTCCACTACAGCGTGCCTCATCGCCTGCGCTGCGTCAGCACGTCAAACCCTACAATCAATCAATCAAGTGTTGTAGTTTTATGCTCAGCACAATTCCAGGTGAAGTGGCTGAAACCTGCCAATCAGTGAGAGATGCCTTAATCCTGCAGTGGATGCAAATAGGCTGCTGATGCTGCCTAATGATGATGATCACGAATGCACTTCGTTTGGATCAAGTGTTTTAGAAAAGTTTTGAACAGTGGCCAGCGTCTGTTCCTTCTGTGCACGATTCATTCTAACCGAATGGGTTTCTGTCAAACCATCGTGTTCAAAGCTTATTCATAATTCTAAAGCTTTCCTCCGTCGAGTTAGTTTGTCATTGTATTCATCATCCAGGCTGTAGTAAGGCCTGACGGCGGTGTATTTGCTTGTGTGAATGAATGTATTTTGAGGCTAGTGCCTTGTGTGTGCTTTTATGACGTAATAGGCAAAATAACTGTTTTGGTTGTTTTTGTGCTTGTTATCAATGCTGGCCAGTAGGCAGCCTTGATTAACGCAGTGATACCTCTGAACACCTCTGTTAACTTGGATCCTTGCTAGCCAAAAACGCTGCCACAAAATGGGGGATTCCATTGTCCTTTCTTTCTTCTACAGTGTTCACATCACTCGTCATGTATATTCATATGCAAGCAACGCAAATACGTAATGAACATCAAGTCGTCTTCATTTCATGTGGAGGGCAGTTTAGGACGAACTGAAGGGATCAGACATGATGAGTTGTGAAGTAGGAGTTTCTGCTTGACACTTCGTGCCAGTCAATGATTTCCACGCTGTGGTCCTGTGGCCCTCCTAAACCGGCCCCGGAAAGTTCTCACTCCGTAGATGAATAAAATAGAACTAGAATGAAAACTTAACTAACTCTTGGTCCGCACTCCCCACTTTGAACTACAAACTCCCCTCTTCTCGTTCTCCTCCCGACAGGACTCCCTTGCGCAGCTTCGACGACACCTCCAGAGGCACCCATCGGTGTTGCCCAACGACTTCGACTTCTGCCCGCAGACGGGCGCCCTCACACTCGGGGCTGGGGCTGTGCAGCTGGGGGAAGATGAGGTGGATCGGGAGGCCCGGGATGAGGAAGAGGACGAGGAAGAGGACGACAACAATAACAACAACAACAACTCGGACTCATGCGAGCCGAGCTCGGAGGCAGACCAGAGCCTCTCACACGTGGCTGCCGGCGGGGCTATTCACTACTCCCCCGAGGTGAGTGCTTTTCGCTTGTCATTTGCTTTTGTTTCATCTGTTAAGAGGCGACTGCTGTCAGAGTGTGGAAACAAATTGTACTGCATCAACTGGAATACAAGTCGACCCCCTACCGGGATGTTGGAAAAGTTGACAAAAAAATAATTCTGCGGAGAAGGGCATAAGAAACGCACCCACAATGTGGATATTTATTTTCGATGACTGTAATCACAGGAACTAAGTATGCCCATGAAGTCTCTCATCTAAGCTGTCAGAGCCGTCCGGGGATGACTTCATATGCGTCTGGCACTTTCTGCATATAGACATTCACCGACGAAAAGCAAATCCCTTTCATCTTATAAAACGACAAACCTGTGCCCACAATCTCGAACCGTTAAACTTCTGCCGAGAGAGACCATTTTCGCCTGCGAATTCGACTGCTCCGTAGCAGATGGCTTCCACCGTGGCAGGCCACGATCGTGCGCGATGCTTTCGAATTTTTGGTCTCCAACTCGGGGTGCACTGTGTGATGTCCACAGAATGATCTTTTTCGAGGGTCACACGTTGACAGCTTATCTTTCTGACTTGCCAGTACTGCACACTCTTTTCTGAAACACTGGGCTACCATATTCTCGTTCTCCTAGGTGAACTCTGTCGCTTCAGAGGTGTGCCGAGAGTAAGGGCAGTGGTGGTTTTCACGCGAGTGCAAACGGAACATGTGAGCTAAAGGATGCCTTTGTTTTTTTCTTTTGTATCTCAGCTATAAGAGAGAAGGGACCGCGGGCTGTGTCGGCAGGCTGAGTCCATCTCTCTTTCTTTTGTGTAACCCTAATACGATGCCCCAGCTGTGTTGGTCGATCAGTTGACCCACCAAAAAACCGCACAATAAACGGTTACGTTATAAATGGCCTACACTGTACTAATCAGTGCTAATCAGAAATAATTGACCAATTTGTGAAATGCAATTGGGTAATTAATCGATTAATGATTAATACCGAGTAATTTGGAAGAGGAGGGAATCAAGCAAAGAATAAAACTTCGCTGATACACTTTAGCGGAACCGGATCTGGTCATCCTGGTGTTTTGTTTGGCTGAAACCTCGGTAAAGTTCAATAGAACGATAAATGGGGCTAGTTGGTGCTGCTTCATCTGCAAGTGTGCTGAGTATACGATGACAAATAGTTTGTTAGTGCCAACAATAGAGTTTCATACTAATGTATACTAGAAAGAAATCTGGCGCCCCTGTCTAGGGGAGCCGCGCTTCAGCGAGTGTTCCGTCATGTACCGGGCTGGCACGTTCCACTTGTCCTTGGCATAGCTCATGAACAGGCTGAAAAGCTGGCTCTGGCTACAAAAATGGAACAATATTACTGTAGAAGGTTCATGAAATTTGTTTTGTTATTATAAAATTGAATCCCCCAAAAGATTAATTTGTCAGTAATTAGAAGCTTCATGTACGAGGAACAAGAAAAAAATGTTACCCTTTTTTGTTGATTTTGGTTTTGAGACAAAAACGAAGCCATGTGGCTAGCTAAGCCCAGTAGACGAGGAACGTCGCTAGTGGCAATGGCGCCGCCCACGATGGCCTGCAAGTGCAGCGACAGATTTCCCTCTAGTATATATTAGTATGAAACTCTATGGTGGCAACACTATTGGTGCCAACACGCATAAGTGCAAATAATTAGTGATGATTATTAGTATTCATGAATTGATTTGTTTGCATTGTATTAATCAATGGAATTATTATTTATTGACTGATTTCTGGTAATTAATTATTAGTATTGCAATTGATTAGCACAACAGACACCCTTAGTACCAACTACAGCATGCACAACTGCACTTGCCCCTCCCCTTCCTGCCCCTTCCCATCAGCTGAGCGGGTCGTCGGTGGTGCACTTTGGCCGGCCAGTGACGACGCCGGGCTATTTGGCCGAGTTTGAGCGGGCGGTGGCGCGGAGTGCGGCCGGACGGCAGGTGCTGCGGGTGGAGCTGGCCCGGCCCCCTGGCGCCAGCCTGGGCTTCAGCGTCGTCGGCTTGCGGTCACCCTCACGCGGCGAGCTGGGCATCTTTGTCCAAGAACTGCAGCCCAACGGCATTGCTCAGCGGTGAGTTGTTCCCGATTGCTTGTCGAGAACCAGCTGTTGGCCCCCTGTCACAAGACAGGGGGCCAACTGTTTACAAGACAGTCCTTTGCACCATCCAAATGGGATTGGATGAAGAAGAAGTGAGTTGCACAATAACTACCATATTTGCACGATTATAAGGTGCACGCTTTTTCGCTAAAAGTAGCCTTCAAATTTTCGTGCACTTTACAATTGGGTGCCAACCTGAAATAGGCTTGAGAGCGCCCAGTGGCATTGACACAAACTTTTCCGAAAATCCAACTCAATCCAATCCAAGGCAATCCATCAGCGACACACGAGTAAATTTTGGCATACTTATCTTTCATTGGGCATACCTTATTCAGCTGTTGCAAACATTTATTTTTGAGCTCTTTTTTTTAGACCAAATTTTTTTCAGATTTTTATGAGTAAACTTACCTGCGCATTACAAACGGAGGCGCGTTACAATCGTGCAAATACAATAAACTGCCGGGGAAAGCCAAAAAATTTGCTTTTGCGAGAATTTCACTGCCACGAGAATGGCGTGGAAATCGCCCCTAAACCTAATATTTATTTCCGAAAGTTGGTTTTATTACTTTGCGAGCCTTTCCTTGCAGCAATTTCACAGCTCAGCTATCGCACGGCAAGAAATGGTTCATTGCTGGTTGTCGTCGTGCGTGCCTTAGAATGACAGAATCGTGTTGAACGCACTCAAAACATCCCACGGGTTCGCCTTCTCTGCGTGGTTTTTCTCCTTGGCCTTCGCCACCAAGCATGCCTAAGCATGCAAGGGAAGTCCAGCTCCTTCTGTCAAAAAACTTTGCCACACAGTGGCCCCTCATTGTTCCAATGCTGTTCACAAAACTAAATGAGCGCCGCTTTGTTGACGTCCAGGAATGCCGCAGCCGTCACTGTTTTGTTTTGCATACTGTCGACTTTTCAGAAACGTGGAGAGCGAGGTGCACGCAGTTACAAACTCATCAGTGCTATCATTCCTTCCTCCACTTGGACGATTGACTTGGGCGAGGGTGGCTGCCTTATCTTATAGTGATAAAAACTTCCGCTTTTGTGCTGGCGCAGGCATCTGATTGAGAGCAAACGTGCTGATCATCACACACACAGTGACCGTGCACGTGCTGCTCAGTGGTAGCTGGCTAGCCTAGCCCAAGCCGTATGTACCGTATGGCTTGGTACTATGCGTACCTAGCTAGGTATGGTAAGGGCTAGGTACGGTACGGCACAGTACGTACCGTAAGCTGTATGTACGGTATCGTACCATACGTCACCGCTCTGTCCATCCATGACCAGACAATTCAGGCACACGGAGCGTAAGTTGTGCCGCCCCCTGGTGGTGTCGCTGCAAGGCCACCTCCACGGCCGCCTGCTGCACGTTTTTTTTTTTGTAAACAAATGTGGCAGCGGCCATGCAAGTGCACTGTGGCAGAAGTTTACAAAGTTGAGCCTACAAGAAATGTGTTTGCGCACTTTTTAGACACTGTTAGCCTCAAATGGGTAGATGACATGCTGATCGGACCTGGAGCGAATTTCGTTAATGCGGCATTGCTGTCCGAAAACATTTTGTTGCTGCGAGATATGAAATACAAGGGCTTCTGTGGACATTCGCTAGTAATCCGAAAATATTTTGTTGCCGCGGGAATTTTGTAGTCGTGAGATTTAGTCATTGTGGTATTTGACTGTACTCTGGTGCGTGTGCCACCTGAATTGCAACAATGACTGGCTAGCCATTGGAATTAGTATTTATAAGGTGATGCTCGTTCGATGCTTATTAGGGCTGCTTTGTGCATGGTTGCTAAAGAAGAATTCTAGGCATTCGGGTGTACCTGGGCCACCCATGGCCGCCGATCACCAGAACACCAAATGAGTGTAGAACTAGCCATTGGTGCTGTGACATTGCGAGATTGAATTTTCATTGCTTTAAATTTAGTAAGGAACCAGGCTTCCTTCTGCTTACAGTGGATACATCTTCATTGAAATATGTCATATAGCAGACACAACCCCGCATAGTTTGCCATGTAGAGCCTTAAATTAAACGGCACAGGAACATATTGGAGGAAGCAGCTGATGTGAAACTTGCGTGGCTGACAGCCTTGCTGAGGAATTGCAAGGGGAAAGGTGAGGTACATGTCTTGTATCTCATGCACAGTCAATTGACTCAACTGGCATCTGCCTTGAAAGGCAGGAGACACTACTGTTGAGGTATACATTTAAGAAGGGGCATGGTGTGGCGGGGATTACGCATGTGCTCAAAAGACATCGACCAGCATTTATTGGTACTGTGCAGCGGCTGCTGTTTTGGCCACGTGCATCACCGCGTGCCGGATTCTGGCAAGTTTGAACTATGAGCAAACATGAAATTATACGTGAAATTGGACAAATCTGCCGCCACTACGCTTCTTGCAAGTCAGCTGTTTGCAGCGATGGTGTAATTACAGGCGAACAAGGGGTTCTGAGTAATACACACAATTGGAGAATGATGGGAGATCAGGAATACTTTAAACTCTTTCCTTACGGCGCCATAGGCCATTGGACACAGAGTTCCGATGAACTCGTGATAGTGGCTTTAAATTTGAACCCGTGATAGCGGCGACTTGTGCGAAAATGGCGTTGGCTTCACGGCGTTATCTGTAAATGCGGACACCTGTGGCAAAGAGTTCGGCAGCTGCTGCTGCGGATTTTTGTGACCCAAGCAGCAGTGATGACTCCACCAACGATGTGGATTCGTTAGATTTTAGTTCTGATGAAGACGCTCCCATTCAAATATTTCAAACTTCGACAGATGCTGCCAGGTAGTTTCGTTTTTGACATTGTGCTATATTTATAAACAAAACGGGCTTCATATCTGACGACTGCGGTTTTACTTTGATGTGTAGGCTTGATGTAGGCCTGATGTAGGCTGTAGGGTTTTACTTTGATGTGTAGGCTCAAGAGCTGCTTGACAAGTATTTATAATGCATAGGCTTCCCTGAAGTATTTTTGAGATGCTCTTATGAAGACTCAGCAGTCTATGCTACGCACCAAGCAGTGGGCCACTACATGCGTATCGCACAGCAGGAAATAAAATGGCTGTCTTCTATTTCTTTTGTTGTTGTTGACTTGTAAAAAATGAATGTTTTTTCTGAGCCCAACGCATTAATTTTTCAGCACCGTCACAAACATCTAATTAGGAGGTTTGGGTATGTTTGGGAGGCTCACAAAGTTCATGTGGACATTTTCTTCAGGATGTATGGCATACATTCCCTTCTTTACAAATTGGCTCTCTTATGGCTGCGTGCAAGAAGATGCATATTTGCAGCGTGCGTAGTTTATTCACTCGCAAATTCAGTGAGAAGTTTCGTGCTACACATTGCAAAACGGCGCAGACATGGTTGTCCAGAGTACTCAAACATGGCTTTGGGCTCTGAATTTCTGTTGTACCCATCGTTATCATAACGAACTGACTCTCAACCTCAATGGTTATGACATGATTGCGGTGTTGAAGGCTTGATATACTTGCTACCGAACACAACGAAGAGTATACATGCCAGTTTCCAGCATAACAAGAATTGAAACCGATGAATATGTCCAAGCAGCTCTTTATTGTTTTCCAACCCCTTCAGGCGTAAACGATAAATCCTGGCCGACTCAAGAGGGCGTTCCATGAATTGAAGAAAATTACTCTTGCAGTTTTGCCCTTGACTGAGGACCCCACCGACTAACCAGCTCGATTTTACTGGGAAGTAAAGATTTCTCGTCCTCCTTCTCCTTCTCCTCCTCCTCTTGAGTGCAGTTTTACTATAGCCCATATCTGAATATTGGGAAGGTATGGCTGTGGGAAACGTATCGTAAATATCCCTCCTGGTCTGAACAAACATAGCGTTACTTTATTTTTACTGTACACTATAGCATCCATGCAAGTGCGTGCGTGCGTGCGTGCATGTGCGATATGGAAACATTTTATGGTGGCACACCTGATTGAGATCGACTAGTACTAGCTCCCCTCAGGGGTGAGACAGCTGCGCATATTGCGCCTTTCTGATACAATTCTATTTTCCTGCGCCAAGCTGCTCCAAAAGCACGAAAATGGCGAAAATTGCGCCAAACTGCTCCAGAAGAGCCTCAACGGCACGGATTTTGATGCTCATGTCAGTTTCGGCGGGGACAAAAGCCTCCCGCCTCCCGGTCACCGCTTTTATCGTCGGTCGATCGCAAACACAGAAATGGCACAAATAGAAAGACTGAAACGAAGCAAACGATAGCTTCTAAAACTCGATTCGCTTTCCGGCCGGGTTCGCAGGAACGGCCTTCTCGATTAGGCAACGCTGTGGCAACAAACATGGCCGCCGCCTGATCTTGCTGGTACCAACGCGCTCAGTGTGTATCGCTGATTATTTTCCCTGGTTTATTTTACGCCATCAGCTGAGTTCCAGTCTATTCATTCTATCTGTTGTGGCTCTGAACAGTGACGTTAACGCAAGGATATGGTTTGAGATTGGTGCCAGATTACGGGAAGTTGGGCGGCTCGAAAAAAACTTCATTGAAATGTGGGGCCTACGTCTTCGGCGTGGTTTGTCCTTGAGTGCGAAACGCGGTGCGCGCGTCTATAATCGGGTTCGTGAAGCGAATTTTTTGGCTTGTTGTGCTGTTGTAAAATTTTGAGGTGTTGCTGTGCTTCGAAGCGCGATCGCGAGCCTCGGGGATGGAACAGTCGACACGAAAGTTGCGGGCTGTGCTGCGGCGCCGCGACCTGTTCAGGCAGCGCCCAATATCTGCAGGACTACACGGTTGCCATAGAACGCGACTATAACACTTGATGTATGCAAAGTGAAATTTAATGCCAAAATCTGCGTGGCTAAACATTAACGCTACTCAAATGACCATAGGGTGAACCTCCGCCCCGGGGACTGAAACGGGTAGGCTGGTTGGGCTATGCGACCGTTAGCTCGAAGCTGCTCAACTGTTCCCGTGACTACAGTCGTTCGTACAACACAGCCTGGAATTACAAAAATAGTAATTTTAGCATTAAAATAGCAAAAAAAAAAAACGCCACAATTGCGGGGCCCTTAAATTTGATAAGAGTTTTAGTAGTCCGTCTGTTCCATCGTGTACATAGTTACCGTGCTCACCGTGGACTCGTCTGGGCACTTCGTCATTCGTAGCCGTAGGGGGATTAGTTGCCCCCGCCTCCTCGCCCTTCCGCACGCGCAGGCGCAGACCGGTCCAGTAAACCCGGTAACAAAGTAACCAACAGAACAGACGGACTGCTAAAACTCTCTAATGTTAACGGCAGTTTTGTTGTCAGTGTTGCGTGCAGGCGCAACACAATATCACCAGTTAGGAAAAAGGTAGTGCAGTTAGTACTTTGTGATACTCTTAATTTAAAAACTCTTTTAGGTAAGGCTGTTTAAGTGTTCTGTGTATTCAAAACTGATTGAAATGTGCACTTGACCCTGCAAATTGCTGAAATAATGATTTTTTAAGCTCACAAGACGATGTATTAAATGTCCTTAACTGCTCCAAATTAAGATTCTTCTGCTCCAAAATCGAAATTTTGCTGCTCCGAAAACTGCTCCCAAATCTGTTTGGGCTGTCTCACCCCTGTCCCCTTCATACCGACTTTTTACAAGGACAGAAAAACGGTAATGAGAAATGGGTGTGTCATTCCTAAGTCTCTATGATTCGATTTACATGTACAGACGAGTTTGAAACCACGTTGTGGATGAGGCAATTATGCTCCCTTGCCCTGTATATGAGCACAGCCTCCGAGCCTGAACCGACCACGTTAATGGTATCAGGCTCAGTTGCTAACGCTTTGCTCAATAAGCCTACGTACTGGGTAGAAGAAGCATGGTATAAAGCCAGCACGCGCATATACACACAGCAGGTTATTTAGAATGCGACCTACATTTTTTGCGGCCCATAGTGCATGTCGGCATACCGTCATGCCATGACAGCGTAAAGTGATGGTATGTAATACTTATGAGTGTTTGGCAAGGTCGCAAAAACTAATTTACCATCTCCTTGCATACAATTACCGGGAGTTTTAATGCCTTCTGCCAAAGCCGACAGCCCCGATGGCCTGGAGTTTATTTTCGTCTTGCATTTTCAGTGTTTTCGATTGTTAGCACCTGGCTGTTCCCTTTGTTCGAAAGATTGCTGAACACAGAAGCTAATGCCGAGCTCTGACTCATTGCACTCCGCGCAGCACCGGCTTCGCAAAAACTGGGGCGACGCCACCAATGTTTCTTCCGGAGCCGTGTAAAAAAACGATGCTTTAAATCATGCCTTGAGCTAGTGTATGCGATTTTAAGTCTTTTGTTGTGATAAGAAGTTACGCACCCGCAAAATCTGGTGTGGACAAGCAGACGTCTATTGAGCGCAAAGAAACAGCAGGAAGAGCGAGCCCGAGTGAAGCAGACGACAAATGCGAGAATCCCTAAGCTGATGTCACGGAGGCGCGCTTGGCAGCGCCGCCTGTGGTCGCACTGCCCACCAATACAATTAATAATTGAATTGCACTGTGATGCACAGATCACGCCAGATAGAGAGTAATACTGAAAGTGAAAGTGCAATACATACTTGCAGGGGTTTTAAGACCGCTGCAGAGGGACGAGGGTCCAAAACACGGAAAGAGAGGCTGCACTGTGTCTTTCTTCAGCAACGCTTTTAGATCGTTCTAAATATAAAGTCACAAAGAGAAGATTAAAATGAATTTTCTCACAGGTTACAAAAAAAAAAAAAAGGAAACCCATCTCTACAAAGGGAGGCAAGCTTTCGTGATCCATAGTCAACGCAATAAATTTATTTCTTGTGTTATAATGTGCAGCATATGGCGAAAGCAGAATATGGAAAGCAAGAGCACAAAGACAACATTAAAAACCTTTTACATGCGACTTGGGCACACGACAATGCAAATTTGCGAGCAGGTAAATAAACCTCAGCTTCTAAGTTGCTGCTCAGGCAAAATCAGGCTTTAAGTTCAGCTAGTGTTGTATACGACAAGTCAGGTGTGCTTGCAAAATGCACTTTTTGTTTTATTCCCGCTGTGTACGCTTTATTTTATTCCTCCGCTGGTTGGGTGTGTTGCTCTGCTCTCTTCGTCACATGCTGTTGCTTATTTTTTCTCGCGGGAAAAAATGGAGGCAGCATTAACCCTTTGCGGTCTGAAATCTTTTACCCACTTGCTGGCTGTCCCAGTCTGAAACTATTTTTCCAGTTTCGAGCACTGCAAAGAGCAACACAGACTGTGCAAGAGAAACTCACAGGATATTTATTTCTTCTCTTGCATTCTGCTAGCAACTCCTTTACCGATATTCGAACACTCGCTTCTGTGGAATTACTGTCATCACTATCTGATAGAGCCACGTAATTATCTTCCTCACTATAAAGTCATCGTCGTTTTTGCTAAATGCACCAGTGTTAAAATGCATGCGGTAAAAACGCTCTTCCTCACTATAAAGTCATCGTCACTTTCGCTAAAGGCACGAGTGCAAAACACATGTGGCCAAAAAGCAGCCATGCTTTTCAGCAAACAGCGCGCAACTGAGAACGCTGGTATCGAGAAAGCCCGTGCTGAACATCGTGGTGCACCCTACTGCAAAAAGAAGTAAACTTCTACAAACAAAGTTCACTTGTCCCTCAAGAGACGGCACATTATGTGTAAGTATGCTGTGCTCTGTCGCTAAGGGGTGGTGTCTCATGCTTACAAATAAGGTAGTGTCTATTGTCCCGGCGACCGTGAGAATCACCGTCAGAAATTTCTCACGGCAGTTGCCTCATTGGCTAAGCATGCTACCTGGAGATTCTGTGGGATAAATATTCCTTAAAAAGCCGTGTTTGCAGCTGCCCCTGTAGCTCTGTGCTAGAGTACTTGGTTTTAAAGGAGCCATGAAGAGAAAATACAACTTCGTTTAATTTGAAAGAACTAGGATTCAGTATCTCACTCAGCTCCATTACAGCCACAAAAGATGTTTTTTTAGCAAAAAAAAGCAAGAAGTATTTAAAAACTTTCAAATTTTGCGCCACAGTGACGTGTTATGAGCAAGAATGACGTCATACGGGCCAACAATAAAACATAATTTTCAGTGCGTTAACTGCAGGTTAGCATTGAAGTGATGCGGTCAAATGGAACTAGAGGCCCCATTACAGACGTCCAGTCATGTGTCCTCGCGACAGGTCAGTTAGGCGGCCGCCAATCGCACAAAGAAGGTTCTGTGACGTCATAGAAAAGTTGCGGGAAATTGGCTAGGGGGTCGCGACTGCTTCACATGTTTTCTTTAATATCTCCGTTATTTGTTCGAAGATTGCGATGATATTGGTATCATTGTTATCGGGACTAAGCAGTCTTTCTAATAAACCCAACTTGTATTTTGTCTTCATGGCTCCTTTAAATGAGAAGACATTGCGATGTTCTTCTTTTTGTTTTTTTTTTTAGCTTTCAGATTTTTTGAGTCATCGTGATTTTGTTAATATTTTTTTACTCTATTTTCTACTATATCAAGACATTGACACACAGGACTTGTAAAACGGGTTGAATTACGTTTAATATAGGTTGTGTTCTGTGTCGTTGGGCTGGGTTAGATTAGGTTTGTTGCAGTTGGGCTGGATTTGTGTAGGTTGTGACGCGTTCGGTTAGGTTACGCTAGGTTCGGTAAGGTTATGTTATGTTAGGTTACGTTGGAATGTAATATTATTCAGCAAATTTTTATCCAGCCAGCTTTTATGGAAACTGCCGTGAGAATTTCCCGGAGGTAATTCTCACGGCTGCCGTGAGATTAGATGCAGCCTACAAAGAATGCTCGCACGTCGCAATGTAACAAGCCATGCAATTTAACCCTGAACACCCTTGTGCGGTGGTATGCGACAGTGCATTGCTGTGGCCGTATTGTCCCGACAGCGGATTACAAAGGGTTAAAGAAAAAAAAAATTGGCCGCGTATCTGCTCCTTTCGTTGCAAATGTCGTCAAAAGACGATAGTCTTTATAGACTTTTACCAAGTAAATTCCTCCCTTCGCTTTCCCGCTCACCTCTCATGTTGTTCCTCTTGAGTCGCGCTCCTCCCAAAGTAAAGACGCCAAAGGTTTGCTTAAATGATTTTAAATTTACCGCGTTCCACTGCTCCAAACCGGGTGTCTCGATGCGAACGCTGCCGTACGGCGAAGACGAGCGTTAATCGAGGCGCCCTACTTCAGCGTTTATAGAACCGCGTTTCCCTACGCCACGTGCGTTGCAAGCAGAACGTGGAACCTATCTAGTGGAACCTTTCGTAACTGTTGCTGGCTGATTTCTTAAAATGGCACTAGAAGCTATAGTGGCGCGGGCGACAGCAGGCGACGGCGGGGTGAATATTTTTTTTTGCAGTTGATGAAGTATTTAATTTCGCAAAAGTCAAGCATGTATGATTGTCTATAAAGGAACACTGCAAATATCTCTTCTGTATTAATTTGTTGTCTTATATTTGCGTAATGTCTTATTCTTCTTCAACAGTGTTGCCAAGTATGAACATTACACCGGACTTAGACGGGTGCATTTAGCTGTGACTATATAACACTATTGCGCAGGCATTGTTTTACTTTGGCCGGGTGGCTGAATCGAGTCACGGACAGACAGACGGACAGACGTACAGACAGACCAAAATTTCTGGGTTTAAGTAGCCCAAGAAAGACTATTGTCTTTAAAAGTGAGTGACTGCAGCCGATGTTCCCACAAAGTTGGCGCAGCAACCAAAAGCAGCTGAACTGCACGACTGTAGAGCAGAACCTCTTCAACAGTGCCCATGAGGACACGAGCACAAACAATTTTGTTTTCTGTTAGTTGTGCAATGAGCGCTTCAACAATTTGGGGCACGTTCGGCGACATCGTTTATATGGCGGTCTTGTCAGTGCCCGATATCGTGGCTTGAAGTCTGGAAACAGGCTGGAACGCTGCTCGGGAGGGCGTCACGCTTGTTGCGCTACAGTGAAACCGCATACAATTTGATAGTGAAATAATCAGCATGGATTATGTCAGTGCCAGCTGATTCTTTTTTTGGTCGAATCGGCCTTAGGCGGATAGTTCTGAAAGCATACCTTTTGTGGGATATTCACTTTGCACCAGAGGGTTTCAGCCATAAGCATTGCTGCAAATGGCAGGTGTATGAAGGGTCATCCATACTGGCTCCACCATGTTCCTTTTTTCAATCGTTATGCTAAAACTTTGCTTTTAAAGGGACCCTGCAACACCGTTTTCAACTTTTTTTGAAATCTTAAATGCTTGCAGAACGTCGTCAACCAATGCATCCAGAACTTAGATTAGGTGGTCGCAAAGTACCCCAGCCAAAAATTGCTGCCGTATGCCCATCAGATAACTTAGAAACTTGCTCAAAAGACCTTTCTCTCTTTCCCGGCCTTCGCGTTCTTCAACTGCTGAAATTGCGTCATTACAGCGATGTAGTGGCTATTGCAGCTTTTGTTCACTTGCAGCAACGAACACATTTCAAAGGCACATTAAAAAGTAAGCCACAAAAGCAAAGCGGAAACAGACGCATATCTGTTACGATGAGCAAATCACACAGTACCGCTCTATATGCTGGCGATGACTGTAGCTTTCGCTGTGCTTCCTGGTGTGAAAAAGAAATCTTGTGCCGTCTCCACTAATGTGAAACCTGGTGAGGGGCGAAGCATGCAGTGTATAAGTGTATTCTTGGTGCGTCGGTGTTTTTGCGAACGGAGATAAAACCGTTGGTGGGGTAGAGGTATACAGCTTTGCTGTAGAAGTGTCGTGTCTTTGAAGCACGACCCTGCTTTGAAGCATGACCCTGCTAGGGTGTGTGGGGTATCAAATTAAAGGTCTCGTCGAGGGGGATCACGTGGGACAAATATAAAAATGCTTTCTGGTTATAATTATGAGGATATAACTAAAGGTATATAGCAAAATGTACACACTCACACTCACCCGCTCACTCACTCATACTCACTCACTCACACTCACACTCTCGCTCTCACTCACTCACACTCTCACTCACACTTTTACTCTAACTCTCACTCCACTCACACTCTCAATCTCACTCACACTTTCACTCTCACTCTCACTCACACTCTCTTACTCTTCCTGTCACTCTCAGTCACACTCTCACTCTCTCTCTCACACTCTCTTACTCTTACTCTCACACTCACTCTCACTCACAGGCACACTCATACTCTCACTCACACTCTCACTCTCACACTCACTCTCACTCACAGGCACACTCATACTCTCACTCACACCCTCACTTTCACTCTCACTCACACTCTCTGTCACACTCACACTCTCTCTCACTCTCACTCACGCTCTCACTCTCACACTCTTACTCTCACTCTCACTCACAGGCACACTCATACTCTTACTCTCACTCACACTCTTACTCTCACTCACACTCACTCACAGGCACACTCATACTCTCACTTTCACTCACACTCTCACTCACTCACACTCAACTCACACTCTCACTCTCACTTACGCTCTCACTCACTCTCACTCTTCCTCTCACTCAAACTCACACTCTCACTCTCACTCACAGCACAGGCACACTCACACTCTCACTCCACTCACGCTCACACTCTCACTCACTCAACTCACACTCACTCTCACTCACACTCACACCCACACTCTCACTCTCAGTCACACACTCACTCACTCTCACCTCACTCACACTCTCACTCACTCACTCACACTCTCTCACTGTTTCAATCTCTGTAAGGCCATTTGAGTTCTGAATTCATTTTGAATTCTCAGCCCATTTTGAGTTTTGAGTACATTTTGAGTTTGAGTACATTTTGAGTTTTGAGTACATTTTGAATTTTGAGTTCACTTTGAGTTTGAGTACATTTTGAGTTTTGGGTCCATTTTGAGTTTGAGTACATTTTGAGTTTTGAGTCCATTTTGAGTTTGAGTTCACTTTGGGTTTGAGTACATTTTGAGTTTTGAGTACATTTTGAGTTTGAGTACATTTTGAGTTCGAGTGAGTTCTGAGTTTAGCGCTCAATGTGAGTTTGAGTTTGAGTGAGCGCAGATGTGCTGCTCAGCATTGAGTCTGAGTTTGAGTGAGTGGTGATTCGAAAAAAAAATTGTGAGTGAGTTTGAGTGAGCCGCGCCAACTTTGCCGAGGTATGGTAGGATCGAGTCGAGGGCAGTGAAGGCAGGAGGATAGAGAACTGAGGGAGAGCGAAAAAGCGCGATGGGCGGGAATGGGGGAAAGGAGGAGGTTTTACGGGGTAGGGTTGGCCGAAATGCTGACGTCTTTCACTTCATTTCCTGCAAATAAGGCGCCATCTTTTTTGTTGGTGGTGGTGGCTGCAGAAGCTGTTGCGTGCTTCCGGTACTTAGCCTCAGCTGTCCGCGCTTGTTAGTCGGAATCACATCTCGGAGGCAGTCAGAAGAGACATCCTGCCACTGTTTCTCCTTTCCCTGTCTACGTAAAAATAGGTCCCTGGAGGCACCAGAACTTTTGCTTTCCTCTTTTATTTTCCTGGCGCCATTTCGACAAAATGCGCAGGAGATGGCAATGATGGCTGCTGCGCTGGAGTTTTGGCGTCATGCAGCGCCCCCTCGTGTCCGACGCCTCTAGGTAGCACAAAAGCAGACGACCGTCACCGCCCTCCATGTGTTTTCAATTACAAGCCAAAACGAAAGTTGGTTGTACTTAATTTAATCTTGTTGTGGAGCGTTTAAATGACTGCACACTGAATAAAATAGCCCTTGAAGTAGTTGCAGAGGCTAAACAAAATAATATAGGCTACAACAAGCCGATTTATCGGCTTTCTTTTGAGTGAGCTGCTGCGATCGTCGTGACGTGGGACAGTATCGCTAGGTGGGTGGTCTAACTTCCTGACGATAATTATCGTTCTTCCTTCTTCATACGGTCGACAAAGGAACAGTTAGTAGGTAGCATATACACAGAACGCTGCTCATCCTATGGCTTGAGGTAACTGTAAATGGTTGCTTCAGCGGGAGCATACAAGCGGATGCGAGAAGGGCAGCCGACTCACCTGACACTGCTGACCTGGCGCCGTCTTCAAAACGAGTGGAAATTTCGTTTTGTATTTTCGCGAACTAAATGATTCTTGCTTAGCATTTTACGCCGCACGATTTACGAACGGCAAGGTACATGTATGCTAGCGAGTAGGTGAGGCAATAGCGTCAAATAAGCAAATTAAGCGCAATTAAGGGGCGCCAAACAAGCACCAAATCGTTCGTCCGTTGTCTGCAGAAATGTGTACTACCATAACACAGCCGCATACACGGTGCGCGGCCGAAATATATTTATCCCCCTTGAAAATGGAACGAGCATTTCTAGCAAAAAATCATGATTTGCGGCTTCATTTCTGACTATAGATTATTAGATTCTAGCTAGAATCGGCAGCTTCTAACTAGTAACTAGAAAAATACTTAGTCTAGCTAGAAACGATTATTAATTCCAGCTTTGTGGGTTTTTTCTTCTAGCTGGATTGACAAATGCTAACTGGAAGTAAATCTCAATCCAGCTAGAAGTGAACTAGAAACTGAATTTCTAGCTAGAAATTCTGCCTATTTCTAGCTAGAAGAAATTGCTGGTTCAATAATCCAGCTAGAAAAAACACATATTTCTTGTGTTCGTTATCTTCTAGTGCAGGGGTCGGCAACCTACAGCCCGCGGGCCGAAGGTGGCCGCATTATGCGCCCCTATCGTCAGAACCTCCTATCTGAACGCCGACACGCCAGTTTTGACCTCAAATGGGGTTAGACGGCGAGACAATTACAGAGAATTGACCGCTTCCAGTTGTTGCACTGTCCCCCATCCTCACACTTATAGTCAGATTATTGTCAAGCATTACGGGCAATTTCCTGTATTTTTTCTCTTTACCTTCAAAGCCCCCCTCCCCCTCCCACCGATTTGCCGTTATAGCCTTCATGCAACTCGGCACTACCCCTCAAAGCGTTGCCGACACTTATACTTCTGGGAATATAGGATGCGAAAGCGTAAATAAATAAAGTGAGAGCAAACAAGGAAACAGAACGGCCACTACTTTCGGGATCACAAAACAGATTTCACGCTTCTGACGCTCGCTGCATTTCCTCGCTGAGCCACGCAGTAAAACGGCAAGCTAGCGCTGCACCATGTATTCGCAACGGCGTCCCAAACCAGCAGTGTTTAATAAAAGGGCACACAACGATACTGAAGCTCAACTTTGTGTCCGTCGATGATTACCTGCTGCTATAGCTTTGCTATTCGTCTTGCGCGTAAGTGCAAGCTTTCCTGAAATTTTTTTATTGGTTTCTGTCCTTTGGTCTGATACATCGTGGAGTTGCAGCACAAACGAGTGGGTAGTTTGGCCGGAAAGTTTGTCAGAGTTTGATTATAGCTATCGAACGTAAACTCTGCTTAATAACTGCAAAAAGTAGCTTCTAATAATGAAGTAGCGATCACTTCGAGTGGAGACTTCGTGGAAGTGCGTTTCTGTTGTAGCATATATTGTATAGTCTCGCTTGTTTTTCTTTTTTTGCTGTTGCCCAAATGTTCTGGTTCAGTTTTTTTAGTAGTCTTCGAGCTGTCGTCTGCACGACGCATTGCCCCCTCCCCCCCCCCCCCCCCCCCTTCAGCTAATTAGTGATTTTCTACGGTACGCCCCGGGTGGCCGACGTGAAATTTTAATCACCGGCTTCCGCGTTTTCATTCACTTTTTAATTTTCCTCCAGGCACCTTGTTACGGCTTTTATGTTTCCCGCGTGATGTGTTTTATCGACCGACGATGGTGAGCACTCCGGCAGGATAATTTCCGCGCGGCCTTTTTCTTTTTGGCGTTTTCGTTTTTCTCGTCCCGGGTGTTCAATTACCCGAAATAACGACGGAAACTCGCGCGGACTGATTGTCGCTGTGTCGACTTATTAACGCCCTCGACTCACTTCTTCGGCCCTTTCAAGCTTGTTATTAACGTTTTCTGTTCCCTCATCTGCGAGCATTTCTTTTCTTCTTCTTCTTCTTTTTTTTTTTTTTTTCCCGGATGGCCGGAGGCAGACGAACACAATTTTCCCGTCGCAGCGCCGTCTGCTTGATTGTCGCAGGCCGGCACCGGATGGGGAAAATTTCCTTTCCGTCTCGATAGTTTTACTCTTTGGATGTTTTTTAAGGTGTTGTTTATCTCCTTTGTTTTGTTGTTCGCATTTCGGACGTTCCTTAATCGTTCGCCGCTCTTTCTGCTTCGCCTAACCCTAACCCCATGCACGCTGGGATACTTCCCGTTTTCGTTATCGTCTGCAACGGCAACTGCGGCCGCCATTTTGCGGGGAGCAGTGCGTTCAGGTGGCGTTGTTTCACCCACTCACTTTTTCCTCATTCTTTTTCTACTCTCTCTCTCTCTCTCTCTCTCTCTCTCTCTCTCTCTCTCTCTCTCTCTCTCTCTCTCTCTCTCTCTCTCTCTCTCTCGGCGTGGATTTTCGTCAGTTATTGCTCTGCGTTAACTTTTCCCTAGCTTTATTTCACTTTCCCTAGTTACGCATTCTAACATGGGTTGGGTGAATTCCTCATTTCCTCAGCGGGAATTTCCGCCTGTGTATGCGTGTACGGCGTTTCCGCTCGACTATCTCCCCCTTCTCACCCCCGCCGCTGCGGGGCATCTTCGCAGTCTTTATCGCATTGCGTTTTTTTCTTCTTTTGCTTCTTTTATGTGCAGCTCACAGGCCTGATCCTGACGGCAATAGTGAATCAAACTTATTTTTCCGGATTTTTGTTTGGAACTGCTACAGCCGCGAAAGGAACATTACGTTTGCTAAGCGGAAGGCGCGAATGAGGCAAGTTCGTGCTTATGATCTATAGAAGCACAGACGGCTGTATCCGGAAGTGAGCTAACGGTAGAGCTCGCTGTGAAAGGGGGCGTCTGTACTAGCTATTGTTACATTTTGGGCTCGTACGAAAAAGGTTTTTTTTTATCTCGTCCCTTCTACTTTTAAGATCCTGCCTATGTTTCTAACACCTCAATCCCACAAACCGCGTTACGCCAAATCGGTCCCCTGTACTTTTTTGTTCTTTTTTATTTTTGGCTGATTAAATTCCTGCCTATCACCGCGGTTTCAGAAATTGGCTTTTTACCACTTCTCAGCATAAAATTGCTGCGTGCGACGCGAAAAGAAAAATTTCACTGCTCTGACAGCGCGTTTCCGAATGTGAATAGTAACGGGGGGGAAATTTTAAACCGCATAATTGGAAGAAAAGCCAGTAGTAAATCGGTATTTTAAAGATAGGAGTGAGAAAATTCATTCAATTAATATAACCTTTTGCGCTAAACTCAGTGGCAGCTGCCTTGATCTGTTCACGGCATCACATTAAACCCGGATATCACGCCATACGGCTGCGGATATCACTGGACAGGTTGCGCGCTCTAACCGTTCTAGATCTAACCACTCTAACTTCCAAAACTCGCATGGTTTCGGAATAGGGCTCGTGCGCTGGAGTTTTGGTGACATACAGCGCCACCTGGTGCCCGCCGCGTCTGGGTAGTACAGTATAGCAGACGACCCGCGCCTCCCTCCATGGCTATTGCATTACAAGCCAGAGAAAACTTGGTTGTACTTAATTTAATCGCGTTTTGGTGCGTTTCAATGATAGCACACTGAATAAAATAGCCTTTCAAGTGGTTGCAGAGGCTAAACAAAATAATATCCGCTGAAACAAGCAGATTTGTTGGCTTTATATTGAGCGAGCTGCCGCGATGGTCGCGACGTGCGTCATTATGTCGTCAGCAGGTCGGGTGGTCTAATTTCCTGACGATAATTATCGTTCTTTCTTTTCTTGCGTACAGTCGACAAACGAACAGTTCGCAAGTAGCATAAAACGCAGAACGTTAATTGCTCTCCTATAGCATAAGGTAACTGCAAAGGTTATTGCTTACGCGGGAGCAGGGAAGCGGACGCGAGGAGCGCATCCGGCTCAGCTGACACCACCGGCCCGGCACCGCCTTGAAAACGGGTGGAAATTTTGTTTTATATTTTCGCGAACTAAAGGATTTTTCGCACAGCGTTTTACGTCGTGCGATTTACGAACGGCGGGGTACATGTATACTAGCGGGTAAATGAGTCAATAGCGTCAAATATTTAAGTGCAGTTAAAGTGCGGGACAGTATTATGCAGCGCCCAGCACGTCGTCAGAGACCCCACCCTTCCCACTGTCACTATCTGAAGGCCGACACGGCAGTTTTGACCTCAATTAGGCGGGAGACAACAGAGAATTGATCGCTTCCAGTTGCATTGACCCCCATCTTCACACTTTGCCAGACTATTGTAAAATATTATAGGCAATTCGCTGAGTTTTTTCTCTTTGCCTTCAAAACCCCCCTTCCCCTCCAACTCGATTTTCCGTCCAGCCCTCCGCCGTGTCCGCTTCATGCAACTCGGCCCTCCACCTCAAAACGTTGCAGATCCCTGTATGATGAAATAGCGTAATTAAATAAAGTGAGAGCAAACAAGGAAGAGAGAGAAATAAACGTTTAGTAACCCTACTTACGAGCGAACGAGGAAATGTAACGGCCACCCAGTTCGCCCGGCCGCTTTGCTCTACGTCCCCTACTTTCGGAATCGCAAAACCGATTTCGCGCTTCTGGCGATCGCTGTATTTTGTCACTGAGCCAAGATATAACAAAATGGCAAGCCAGCGCTGCAACAGGGCGGCGCAAACCAGAAGTGTTAAATGAAAGCGCACGCGTAAGTGCATAGGTGCGCGAAAGCGCGGCGCACCGCAGCCGACGAGCCTGCTGTGGTCCGCCGGATTCGCCGATTTTTACGCACGATCGCCGCCGATTGCGTTGCTCTTTTTTTTTAAATATTATTGGCGGTTGTTGAAAGGTTCTTTTCGCCGGGTGTATTAGTTTAAACAAGAAGCTCTCACGTCAAATTCCACTTCATACGACCACCGGTCAACCTTCGAGTGGCAGAGCGCCGTCACCGTTCCAGCAGTTTTCTGGACGCTGCAAACGTATTCCAACACCAACTGGAAAGGGAACGCTGCAAAGCTTTTTAACGCGAAATTGTTTTATTCCGGGAGACTAGAAGATTTCAGTGACGTCATATCCGTCACGGAAGGGACGCCAGTACGACGAAACAAGCGGGCCTGTAAAGGGTGCACCCCTGCACACGGGGTCTTCTTGCGGGGAAGCAACCTTTAGTACAAAAGAGTACGTTATACTTAGAGTTGTTCGTTTTCGGCTTTTATATTTTAACACGAACGTGTTTTATGCCGGGATACACCAAGGTTTCACGGATGTCATATCCGTCATGGAAATGACGCCGTGCACCTTTGCCGAAGCGACCCACCAGTAGGACGTCGCTCGCCAAGCACGCCCACAAGACAGCCGCCGACCCGCAAATCATGCTCAGCTGCAGATTTCGCTGCACACTTCACTTTCGTGTTTTACCGATTCCTATGACAGAGGAATCAACCCCACAGTTTCTTTTTCCCCTTCTGCCGGGTTGACCGTCGGAAGAGATCGGACTCGGCGGGGATGGGCTGTCGCGAAAAAATCGGGAGTACCGAGCTCATTTTTCTTCCGTGAACACGGAATTCTATAGGACCCCCTTAGCTTTGTACCACCTGGAAGTACTACCCGGAAGTCCTGCCGTGCAGCGCCGCCTTGGCAGCGCTGGTGGAACCCAACGCTCCGGGTTCCAGAAGCGGCCTGGAACGCCGTACCACTCATGCGCTAAGCCTAAGCCAGCCTTGCCGTTTGGGTTGGGCGCGCACGCCATTTTCCAAAATAGCGCGGGCCTCGGAAGTGGCCCAAGAGGGACCCGCATCGCTCTCGCAGCCAGCGAAACTCCGCATGAGCATGGCCGCATAGAATACTGCTGCTCCTTTTCTCAACGACATTGCGGGCTACGACGATTTGTTAGCTGAGTTTGTAGATTTCGCCCTTCGTTCGCAAGAAATGGATAAAGCTGGAAAGAAAAGCGGCTTCTAGAAGCACGCGGAAATGCTCCCCGGGCACGCGAGCCGTGGACACACCAGCACCTGTCCGCACGGCGCGCGACGCGGCTAACGGCAGAAACGTGGCGTCGCCTTCCCGTATGAACCGTCGTAGACCGCTGCAGCTGCCCTAGAATGTATGCAAACCATTTACCCCTGCGAGAAATGGAATAATGGTGTGGGGCAAAATTGCGCTTGGGGCCGTCGTCTGCGTTGCTTGTGAAAACGCGTTTACTTCACAAGCCGCGTGCTTGTGAAGTGAATGCGATTCTCAACGCTCCACCCATATCAGGCGTCTGTAACTCACGGAGACATTCCACGGTGTAGCACGCTACGCTAGCGGCTGCAGGACTGGGACCCGACTGCGCATGCGTGCATTCATTGCAAGGACGTTCTTCCCGTCCTCGGACGGGCGCCGTTCTCCTCCCACCATTTCCTGCGCAGTGCCTGCGCGCGCATGCGCAATCGCGTGCCGGTTCTCCACCGCTAGCGTAGCGTACGCTACCCGCTGGGCAAGGTGGAACCGCAAGGCACCAGCGCCTCGCTTTTCGTGAGACAGCCACTGTAGAACGTCGCGGGGAGTTTGACTTGCTCAGCGGGCGGATTTTGAGAACTATCTGGCGTCCAATGACGACTTGAAGGGAAAAGCCAGTGGTACTAGTGATGCACTAAGACACACGATTTACTTCATTTAATGTTCACTGTGCCAACATTCACGTCCACCGTCGACATAGCCTTCTATTTTACCGGCAACCCTTATAGTGACGGCCACGCGTGTTTCCGTCTCCAAAACGCCGTAACACCAAAACTTCCGGTGACGTCACACAAAAATAAAAAACAAAAAACAAATACGCAGAAGCCGTTTATGCATTAAGTAGTAATAAGGATACTCATAAAAAGTAAAAATATTGCTGCGCGTGTAAGCATTTGCATCGAAACGTTTCACGCATTAACGAAAGTGGGGCGGATGCGCCACGAGCGCCTACTAGTGGCACTAGTGGTAGAAAGCACCCGTAAAAAAAAAAAAAAAAAAAAAAAGAAACAATGGCGTTTTCTGATGTGCGATTCGTCCCACGAAGTTTGTGTAGGAACTGTACGAATGCAGTGCATCATAAGGCTCTAAAGTCGTCTGCGCCGTGTGTGTCTTGCCAAGTCGTCATTTGTGCGTGAGGAAGTCGTGGTGGGCTGTTTTTACTCGTAGCGTCGTCACCTATCTCCTGCCGAGAACGTCCTGGCTTTATTTGTTGCTGGTGTGATGTGTGTCTGTGTAAAATCTCCCTGATGGAATTTGAGTGGCTTTCGGTGACGTCACACAAAAATAAAAAACAAAAAACAAATACGCAGAAGCCGTTTATGCATTAAGTAGTAATAAGGATACTCATAAAAAGTAAAAATATTGCTGCGCGTGTAAGCATTTGCATCGAAACGTTTCACGCATTAACAAAAGTGGGGCGGATGCGCCACGAGCGCCTACTAGTGGCACTAGTGGTAGAAAGCACCCGTAAAAAAAAAAAAAAAAAGAAACAATGGCGTTTTCTGATGTGCGATTCGTCCCACGAAGTTTGTGTAGGAACTGTACGAATGTAGTGCATCATAAGGCTCTAAAGTCGTCTGCGCCGTGTGTGTCTTGCCAAGTCGTCATTTGTGCGTGAGGAAGTCGTGGTGGGCTGTTTTTACTCGTAGCGTCGTCACCTATCTCCTGCCGAGAACGTCCTGGCTTTATTTGTTGCTGGTGTGATGTGTGTCTGTGTAAAATCTCCCTGATGGAATTTGAGTGGCTTTGTTCTACGACAGCAGTGGTGACAAGCTACAAGGGTTCTTTTTCTGGCTGTGAACATGGGCTCACCCGACGTTAAACGTGAGGCCTACGTAGCTGGTGTTACAACTCACATTCTAGTTCACTCTAATGACAACGGAAGGTATCCTTTACGGAGTGGTTTCGCAGGTTGCTCTGGGCGGTAGTACAATCGGAGCAACGATGCGTTTTTATCCTGTACACAATCGTCTGAGACTGCGTATCTTACAAACAAAGCACTATGAACGAGCGCGAATATTGTTCAGGTAATCAAATGCGCTGGCGTTATATAGAGTGTTTCATGACTGCTATGGACTATGGTTGTTCGTAAGCATAAGTAGTTATGTCGGCTGTACAGATGCACTGCACTGCACATCGTGTGTGTGTGTGCGTGCGTGCGTGCGTGTGTGTGTGTGTGTGTGTGTGTGTGTGTGTGTGTGTGTGTGTGTGTACGCATATTACAGAGGTGGTGCCACATGTTGGCATCTACGGATAATATGGTGGCACCTGGTGCTTCTGCGAGCCACTACATCTTTCCCTCCCGGGGAACAAACAATCATTAGACTAGACAGTCCTGTCTGCACAAATCACCAATACGGTCACTGTTTGTGTGCAGAAATCACCAATACAGTCACTGTCTGTATGAGCCCTGACAGCTGTCGAATCACTGCACGTAATCTTGGAAGTGCACTGGAGGTCTGCGATTTCTCCTGGGCCGGTCAGGTGGTGGCCCTGGCATTGAGTCCATTTCCCTCTACCGGTACACTGCACTCCTCAGTGCCAGAGCCTGGAGCCAGACTTTGTGGCTGCGAACCTTGCGCCTGTGGTGGGCTCGGTGGCACATGTGATGGTACAGCGCATGAAGACTCAAGTTGATCTGCGGATGAACTCGCAGATTGTTTTTGTGGCGGACCCCCAGGTGCAGTGATCCAAGTCTTCGATGGTGCAGCTGTACTTTGGTAGTCCGTCAACAGGGGCATGTTGTACGTGCAAGAGTTGTCCTTAGTTTCTTGCCCTGGTGATGCCTCTTTTGGTACTGCTGATAGCTGTGAAGCATTCCAAGTTAGACCGTCTTCCAGATAGAAGGACCAGCGGCCAATTTTTTTGAGGATTTTTAATAGTGGTCCATAACTTGGAGCCAGGAACTGGCCCAGGAACTGGTTTCTTCACTCGTATGTAGGTGCCAACTTGGAACTTGGGGACTCTTGCAGCTCGCTGTTGCTCAGCGTATGCCTTACTTTTTCGTTCACACTCTGGGACTCTTTTTCCTAGCGGGCTCATCTCCCGTGAAGGATTTGTGCTGAAGTCAGCTGTCAGCTGACCAATGACGTCCAAAGAAGTTCTCATGTGTCGGCCATGTAGAAGAACGGCCGGGGAGAGACCGGTGGTGCTGCGAGGGGTGGCTCTGTATACTCCCAAGTACTCAGTCACAGTTTCCTTCACTGGACGCTGCTCGAGCAGAGCCAGTTGAATGTATGACTTCAGTATACGATCAAATCTCAACGAGACCACTTGCCTGTGGGTTGTACACGGCAGAAAAGATGTGGTTGATTCCACGGTCTTCAAGGAAGGACTCAAATTCCCTTGATGTGAAGTCGACCATGAACAGACACTATTTCAGTAGGGTAACCCTCACGTATGAAGAGTGCTAGAAGCAACTTCGTCACCGTGTGAGTGGTAGCGTCAGTGCAAAAAGCCACTTCTGGCCATTTTGAAAAATAATCAACTACTTAAATGGCAAATCGGTAGTCTCCAGGTGCACGCTGAAAAGGAGCAACAACGTCAATAGCTATCTTGTCCCAAGGTTTGTCAGGAAGAGGATTTGGCTGAAGTGGTGTGGGTGAGATCTTGGCACTTTTTTCCGCATGCTGACAAACAGAACTGCAGATAGCTGTTTCATCATGTTTGCCGAACCCTGGCCATCATACTTCTCTTGTAGGCATTGTTTGGTTTTCACGATACGAGGGTGGGATTTGTGAGCCAGCTGGACAAAACTTGCTGTGAGCTTGACAGGAACTGCGATGCGCTTAGTACGGAAGGGCATGCCATCAACTGCTGTCAACTCCTTTTGGACTTCATAGTATGGAGTCAGCTTAGGTGCCTGATTCTTGCGGGGTGGCCACGATGTCTGCACGTAACGGGAAACTTCTCGTAGAGTGTTATCCTCCACTGTCGCTTGTCTCAGTTCATCTTGACGTACAGACGTCACCAGAGACACTATTTCTTCAGACTCGCGTGGTTTCGTGGTGGGCGGTGACAACTTGTTTGAGTGCTGTGGATGCATTTCGGGGCGTAGCATTTTGGGGCCTTGTGTCAATGTTTTACTTGGTTTGTGTCAATGTTTGGCCACAGTAAGGCAGTGTAATTCTGTGCCCACAATCTGGAGGCCAAAAGCTTGTACTGCATCAATACCCAGAAGTGATGTTCCACTTGGGTAATGTGGAAAGTCACTACAGCTGTTTCCGATTTGTGCACAGTAAGGGCAGGGAACTGTCCACGCACAGGAATTTGTCGATGTGAAAAATCCAGTAATGTTAGTTGCGATTTCTTCAGCTCAGCTTGGTCTCTGAACAGGTTTTGAAAGCTTTGTTCTCCCATTATCGATACAGCTGACCGTGTCCACTAAAAATTTTATGATGTGCCGGGGTGATGCCAGAGAAACAGGTTGAAACCCGACATCAAAGTAGACACCCGTACGCTTAATTATCAGTGTGAACAGTAAGAATGTTCATGACACTCTCAGCGTCTTCCTCTGGAACAATTTCGGCGACTCTTCCACACCCGCGACGCAAACTTCGACAGTACTGTTGAAAGTGACCTCGAGGCGGCCACACGTGAAGCAGGTTCAACCGCGGGCTACGGAGGTTGACAGTTGTCACTTTTGTGCGCCGCAATTTCCACACGCGGCTGTGTTTCTGGAGTACGGGATGACAGCGCCACTACATAGGACACTACAGTAGTATTCTTTACAAGTTATGAAAAAGGAACCAAAGACATTGCTGGATTTGGACCCCGTCATTGCAGAAAGCTGAAAGTGTGGCCCCGCGGCATTACTTCACATGTTTTTGATAAATTGATTTTAAAAATCCACTTACACGCAGTGTTTCATTATGCCTGCTACGCTGCTGGTTCGTTGTTCCCTTTGCTAATGAAAGTGGCATCAAAGGGGCCGACTAAGGGTGTACTGATCTCAAATTGCCGTTATTTTGTTGGCAGTGTTGGATTCTGTCTGAAGTGTCGTCAGCTATTAAAGTTATTTTGGAATTGTGCAGTGCATTTCTGAGAAATGAACCCAGCAGTTTATCTTTCCTTTATTTTTCTTCAGAGTTTGTAAAATGACCTTCGTGAGCAATAAAAATGTGCTTCATAGTGATGGCTGGAGTTTCATGATTACATTTTGGTGCTTGTGCAGTTTAACAGTAGAGTATAAATTTTTCCAAAGGAGTTTACAAAGTGTATTGGCAAACAGTCAGGTGTCCAGCGTCCCCTTACAACGATAGAGCCATTATTCTACCAAGTGGGACAATTTTTTCAGAGACTTCCCATAAATATTTAGTTTGTTTAGATTCAACACCTCTTCCATACACTTGGAAGTTATTATTGTTCTAGCAACTATGACGAGTTGGAGGGGCTTTAGAGTGATGTGTCACTGATTTTCAAGCATGCACAGTTGCATCTGATTATGCAGCTGCTGTAAGAATAGAAAATGATGCGGCATATCAGAATAGTTCAGGACCTTAGCACTTCATGTTCCTGCATTTCAAGAATATTCTGGCTGTACAGCTGCAGTAAGAATAGGAACCGGTTGCCCAGCAGGTTGCAATGGTTTGATGTCAGTCCTTCGAGGTGCTAATGTTGCTCCTTTGCAGAGGTGGGCTGTTGCTTCTGACTAGAAGGCTACGGCAAGAATTGCAGACTTATGTAGTACGCTGGAATGGATTCATGTGAGGCCCTCGGGCTGTAAAGCCGCTGCTTCTCAAGCACACCTCTTGTTTACAGCCATGAAGCCGCGGTAAGAGAACATGCCAGGGCTTGAGACTGTGAAGTTGGTGCTTCTCATGAACACAACAATGTAATTTTTGTATAGGACCCACACCTCCACCATCACCTTTGCGTGCACAGCCTGGACAGCTTTCATGGTGCGGAAAACACTACTCGAACACTGCGCCATGAAATAATTTTCTTTATGTTGTGCGACGGCTTATGAAGATACAGCATCACTTTCACCTTGTTTTCATGGGGATTGTGCATTTTCGTTTTGCCTTTTAAACTTAATACAGAGGCAGTCTGCAACTGCCTTAAGCACTGGTGTCAGAAAACCCTCTGCAGAAAAGCCTATGAGTCTGGCGGTCAGTGTGTTCCTGGATTACATGGACACAACTTTTCTGCAGTGCACTGCAGAAACGGAATGTGGCTATGCCTCATCAGCGATGGCTCAGAGGTACTGCACTTGCCTCATATGGGGGAAGTACTGGGTTCGAATCTGCGCACCGCCGGGCACCCACTGGTTTCTTTAATGGGTACAGGTGTCCCTGGTCGAGTGCGGACTTTTGAAAGGATAACTCACGCCTGGAAAGCTGCCTTTACCCTTGCGAGGGGCTTCCGACCTTTGTCAATCTGGTGGGGCCCCGGCCTTCTACAACACCGCATTGCCGAAGGGAGGAAGAGTCTGGCGGCATGTCCTACCACAGGCGGTTACTGAGTAGAGTGTGCAACGTTGCTGTGGAAGTCACCATGTGCATTCGTGTGCCTTGGTGGTGCCGGGCACCTATTGAGAAAATAGGTACAAGCCTGGTGCTCGGCCCTTGTTACCACTAGAAGATGCTCCTGGCGTGTGACTACACTTGAAAAGTTGACCCAGCTTGTACAGGAATCACCTCTATGCAATTAGGTGGCTAGAAAGTGCAATTTTTTTTTTGGTTTGTGTCCCCACACGATTGATAAAATCAATATAAGAAAAAGGGACTGCTAGCACACATCTTCACCTCAAAAATTGCAATTAATGGGACAAAAAGTCTACGCCAATTGTAGCAAAAACTGGAAAGCGGCAATAAAGTACATAAGTAGTTTACTGAAACACTGGCACTGTCGCCAATTACTGAAATTTTAGAAATTGGAGCTGAGCTGGTGGTAGATAGCGGCATTGGAGTTGTAGAGAATAAGTGAAAAAAGCTTTGTCAGTGGCACCTGCATGATTTCGGTGACACTTTGGGAATTACATTCTGGGAATTACATTCTCAGATGTAGGCTATAATTTATATTTTAAGCACCTGCAATGCAGCCTACTAGGGAATGGTGCTATGAGATGCCCCGTACCCTACACTGTACCAACAAAGTGACGTCTGGTCTCTGAACCACTGTTAGATGGTACGGTCAATAAACAAAACCGTTCGCAAATGACAGTCAACAGGTGCAGTTTAATTTTAACGCTCTCTTTATCTGCTTTTGCTGCTAACCTTCCAATTTTGACACATACGCGTTCTGGGGAAATAGAAATTTCGGCCCTTGCAAAAATGGTCCCAACTCAGCGATTATATCACCGTTTGTTAGCTGGCTGAGAAAGAAATCGTGCAATGTACTTTCCGCCCTTGCATTTCAGAAATAAAATACACAGAACTACAACTTTTTCCGAGGCTGTGTTTTTGTTCGTGAACTTGACTAAAAATAGTTACTACAGGTGCAGGATGCGCTCTTTATCAAGCGAAGATAAGGTGACGGGGATTTCGAGAAAGCCCTTGCTTATATATCGTTCCGTCTACTCGGAACGCCAAGCAGGTTTCCCGGCTCACAACTCGCATAGAAGGCAGTCTGTGTGCATTTTTACCATACCGCTACCGCTCACTGTTAATTAGTAAATACCCTTAATAATTACATTGATAATTACAGGTTCGGCGACGGGCCTCGGGGCAAGCAACCGCACTGAAATGGTCCATGTGAAAAGCTTGGCATACTGCTGAACAACAATGCGATCACAACCATCACAACCATTGTCACTCGAGAATGTAAACACAAGCAGCGCGCCATCGCCTCCTGTACGATGATCGCGCTCGCCCGCTGTTTATTATTATTATATTATTATTATTTTTTTTATAACTGCTGCTACCACTAGTAGGCGCTCGTGGCGCATCCGCCCCACTTTCGTTAATGCGTGAAACGTTTCGATGCAAATGCTTACACATGCAGCAATATTTTTACTTTTTATGAGTATCCTTATTACTACTTAATGCATAAACGGCTTCTGCGTATTTGTTTTTTGTTTTTTATTTTTGTGTGACGTCACCGGAAGTTTTGGTGTTACGGCGTTTTGGAGACGGAAACACGCGACGGCCACACGACCGTGGTGCGCGCAGCTCGTGAGGTGAACTGTAGCTTCGACAGCTGACTTCAATATTAAATTTAGCCCGAGGCCACTTCAATTTTGAGCAACCTCGACTGGCAATGCTTGCGAAGCCTATTTTTCCACTGCGGCAACGCTACGGAAAAAAGTAATTTCTTGCTCTCCTAGAGGCCTGCAAAAATATAAAGGCACAACTGGGAGGAGCCGTTGTAAATTTCAGACAGCGCATGATATTTTACGACTGGTGTCATCGCGAGGTTCACTTTTTGTTTTCAATGCTTCACGGGGGTCGCGGCCATAAATGGCCCTCCCGTATATTGGGAGAGGAGCGGGGCCATAAAGTTTTAGCACCGCCACCCGATGCCAACGTGCATATATCGGCGTGCGTTTACCGTGGTAGATCGATATGCATCATCAAGTAATGTGGCCCGTGCAGTCCAAACGAATAAACAAAAGAGGCGGTTTGGTTCTGTCTGAACTGCCAGCAAACGACGCTCTTTTCTGCGGGCAATTCGCCGGTGATACGCCAAAACGATTTGTCGCTTGTTTTTTACAGCGAAGCTGGAGAGATAGATAGAGAGAGAGAGAGAGAGAGAGAGAGAGAGCATTTAATGGCAGAGGCGAGGTTAGCCGAGCCATTTCTCTTAGCTTGCTACGCCATATGAAGAAATAAAGATATGGGGGTCTGTGAACTAAAATAAATAAATAAATAAAAGTGAGGTGGTGCGCACGAATTTTCAAGCCACACACAGAGTTTGGCAGGTAAGTTAAAATCGCAACACTTTTTTATTCATAGAAGCCTTACAAGCTCCATTGGAGGGCATAGAGTAAGGAGGGCATTTGAAAACGTACTAAAAGAAAAGCATAAATTTAAAACAGGAAGAAGCCAGTGTTACGCAATAACACCAACAGAGGTTTAGTAGCCCGTACGGCCTGGCGTGGGTCCGACCAGTGGCCCTAAACTGCCCTCAGTTCAAGGCCTACGTGCCTGCGTGGTGCGGCACACACAAAGATGTTAGGAGAGTCCGCCTTGGCACTGTGAACTTCGGACATATGTAGATGACATGTTCGATATCGTCTGTTGCATCGCATGTTGAACAGAGTGGTGAAGAGTCCAGGGGCGGTATTCTCGTGTTTGTCCGTTTTGAAGAGAGAGAGAGAGAGAGAGACAACTTTATTTTTGTCCAGTTGTTTGTAAGGAGGCCTCCTTCCTAAACGGCGGCCAGCAGCCTTGGGCCCTGGCGGCGTTTTCAGCGTACTTCCAGTTGCAGGCGGACTTTGGGTTGACATTTGCGCAACAGTTCTTGTAAACACATTTTGAACGACTAAAACTATTTTAAACTATTTTATGTGTTTATTGTTCCGCCAGCGAACCAACAAGCCGACGAAAAATCGTCTGCTCCGAGAAGCCGCGTCTCATAGCTTTGCCGTGCTTTCATGGCGTCACATCCGGGTGTTCGCTTTTAGCCAAAAAGGGCTTTCTCACAGCGGACAGTTTTGAAACGGACACAAAACGGACGAAACACGAGAATACCGCCACAGCTGAATTTTGCAGAGGAAATGCCGTGCGCATGCCACGTTCGCACGTGGGCGGTGCAGTACAGCTTCCTAACGCTTGCTGAGCCCAGGAGGCATCTTGAAGCTGCATTTATGGTCAGTTAGATGCAGAGGCGTATACTGAAGTCTCGCGTCGGTACAGATGCACCGCTATGTTCTCCAGGCAATCGAAGATGCGACAGTTGCCGCATCCTTTCTTGTAAAAGGGATGGGGAGCAGCGGAACAGTGAGGCTGTAGGCCGATGAGGCTGCATTGTCAGCTGCAACATTTCCGGAGGTATCGCGGATTATGGCTACAGAAAACGGCTGTAAACTATCCCGAAACAAATTACGTTAAAATTGGCTGCTAAGACGACTCTAACGTTACGTTGTTACATTTACTGTTCGTAATTAGTTCACGGTGAAGTTATAAATATTGTGAAATTCGTGTCTGCTGTCAATATACAGGCTTCTACGGGAAGGAGACGGGCAGCCTGTGTTTGACCTCTTAAAGGAGCCATGAAGAGAAAACACAAGTTTGGTTCATTCAAAAGATTGTCTCGTTAGAATCATACTGACACCACTTTTAACGTAAACTTCGCTCAAATAAGTTACATAATTAGGAAAAACGGGAATGGTCATGCGACCCACCAGCTCATTTCCCGCAACAGAACCTATGTCGTCACATGGGCTAAGCTCTGCGATTGGCGGAGGCTGGCAGAAGCAGACGCAAATTAGGTAGAACTTACAAACTAGACGAACGAGCGATTTGCGCTTAAATTTAGGGCACATTCTTTACAAAGCAATAAGAATGATGGGACAAACAGTGGAAGTTACGAAAGCACATGTAAACATAGAAGTACTGATGCGTTCTGCTGTTCGTACTGCGCACAGCATGCTTCGTTTCGCTGCACAGCACTACGGGGCTTGGGGTTGTCTCAGACGACTCTGGCCGATTGACGCAAGCAACGGTGTCTTACGTGACCCCATTTGTCGAGCGAGCACTGTTTCAGGGAACGAATATTTTCTCCCAGAACAAAAACAAGCCAGGTTTAAATGCGGGCAAAAACAAACCAAACGCTTGCCACGGTATGGTGGCGCCATCTAGGTTACGGAACGTAAAGAAACGCGGGAACAAACCAACACCGCTGTACAGGGTGGAGACAACCTTCGAACGGTCCCGTGCAGCCGCAATTGGGCCAACGGGCTCAGCGCGTTATTCTTTTCGTTTCCCACGAGACCTAGCAATGCGAAACAGATAATATGATTCAAACTTCTTCAGTAAACCGCGTTGCGGCGATAATTTTAGCGCGGTTTTGACACAATGACTTGCTTCGGCGGCGAGCGAGCAACCAAAAATGGCAGCGCCAGCGTATACTTGTCTCTACCCTGTACGGCGGATGCGTGAATGAAGGTACTCTAGGCTGCAGAGCGGTCGGTTTCAGTGATGTCACTTGGGACCACGAAAACGCACGATTGAGCGGGAAAATCAAAATTTTAACCTAAATTGTTTAATTTCTCAGTGAATAAAGCACCGTTTGTATCCGGACAAGCGCTGGGGGCACTATAAAACACGAAATCTTTCGAATAAAACCAACTTGCATTTTCTCTTCATGGCTCCTTTAAAGAAAACTCTAGTCGTTGCAAGTTTCATTCAACTGATTATAACTAGGAGGTATGCTCAATCGCAAATTACAAACATTTTGTTTCGGACTCTCCCTGGGCTGCGCCGAGAGAGAGAGAGAGAACAACCGAGCTTCGCCGGTCACCCTCAGAGTGAAAGGGCACTGATTTTTTTTTTTAGGTGTTTCTGTTTTTAAAGGGAAGTTGCAGATAAGTCGGCGTATTTCGCCCTTTCCGATACGGCAGTAAACGCCAATGTTTTCGCCCATGTCCGATGAGTTTGTGTAGCAACAGATAACTCCTTGCTGGGAACGAAAAACAAAAATGGTTTCGGCGCAGGCATGCGTGCAAGGTCGCAAAAGGGCGAACAGAGCAGCCGAGACAGAGATCCTCCCTTGGCCTTTCCGACCGGCTGCGTCTAACCGAATTGGGAGCGATATCGCTCGCGTGATTTGATTTGCCTTCCTCCTTGGGTCTCCCGCCCGCGGGCGGCTGGCCATCCGACTCGGTTTCACACGGACGAGGCTATTTGGGGAAACACCGTGAAGTAGGGATAAAGTGAGGAAGCCGGATTGAATGGCCCTCGCACGGACCATGAATCTCTCCGAACCGGCCTTAAAATGGTGTGGGTCTTGTGTCGTTTACGCCTTCTTGAGCCACTTTTCGACGTCGTTTGAATGGTCCGCGCGAGCTTCGTTCGTCGCACCGCAGATGGCGCGGCGGCGTCGGGGGCGAGGAGGAACGAGATGGGGAGAGGAGGAGGGATCGAAGCAACACCATCGAAGCACCGTTAGCCCCCCCTCCCCCTCTAGCGTGTTTGGGCCTAGGGTGTGACGTCACGAGGCGGGCCGTTTCTGTTTATTGCCCGTATACCGCTCTCTCTCACTCCGTTGGCGGCCGCTGATTTCCTATTTGTATTTACATCCGTTACCATTCCCCCTGCCGTGTTCATTTATTTTTCTACGTGGCTCGTTTAGCTCTCCTGCGGGGCTTCAGAGCGCGTTGGAATCCTCTTCTGTTGCCTCGTCTGCTCATAAAACGCCGGTGGGAGGGGGGAGTGCGGTCGTTCTTGTGTACGATGAATGCGAGGGGAAGCCTTCGGGGCCGCCGCTGCTAAGGTCAATGCAAATCGGAAACGCGCGGGCCGCTAATTGGACGAGACATCCGACGCGGTCGACCCGCGCTCTGCTGGGAACGCAGGCAGGCATACCTTCCAGCGTTTACCCCGTTCCCTAGTATCTCCCCGTTTAACTCCCTCTCTCGGCTCTCGATGCCGTTTCCTCCCCGTTTCTCCCTCGGCATCCCGGTCTCCCGCCCACTTTGAACGACCGCCGCGCCCTCAAGCGGTGGCGGCGTGCAGAGGCGGCGGGTCCCGTTTTTTCGTTTACTTCGTGTTTCGTTAAGCCGCCGTCGATCAGGTTAGCGTTGGATCGCGCCTTCGACACCGCCCGCCGGTCGCCAACGCCCGACCGCCGTCTCCGCTACCCGGTTTCACGTCCGCGCGCGGCTCTACGAGGAGGCACAAGATCGAGGCTCCGGTTCGCCCCGTTTTTCTGCACCGAACGCGGCCAGCGCTGAACGTCGCTGTGACGGGACAGCTGGGTTATCGGTGCACCCCGCGCCACGACGTTTTCAAGTGGTCCGCCCAGTCAGCCAGCTGGCTCGCCCGTGCCTTCTACTCGCCCGAGCTCCTCTCCTGCGGCGGTGGAGTTCGGCCGCGCGCTATGAATCTTCCGCGGCCGGTCGTCTGGGGCCGCGGACGAGGCGTACGCACAAGCGGCACCGGTCCTGCGCCCGCAAATAGGCACAGCGGCGGCCGCCGAACGTCAACATCGTTGCTCCTTCGGCGGCGGCGTTCGCTGGAGCTCGGCGCGCCAGTAGGCGCCGAGGCCGTAGTCGTAGTGCCGTCCGCTCCGATCGTGCGCGGGTCGTCAGGTGTGCTACCTACGTCCCCTCGTTTCTCCCCAGTTTCTCCCGCCTGCCCGACCGACCTGCTGTCTTTCGCCGTGGAAGTGTCTGCTGCTTCGGGTCCGAGCCTCGCGTATCGTTACCTCTGATTCTGGCCCTGATACCTGGGAGTTCATCGTCATCCTGGCTTTAGGACGTTTTCCCACTAGTATCGACGAGTATTTACCGAGCCATCGTTGTGTGAGACGCTTAGGATTAGAGTTACCCCAATCTTTTGCCAGTTTTCGTTTGTGTGCCGTTCATTTCGTACGCAGGTTTGCCGAACCTAAAACGCGCAGTCTCACTGTCTCAGAAGAAACTGCCGTCGTATTGCATATTCGCTCTTGAAAGTCGACGCAAGAGGTACGCTACAGGTTCGGAATATCGCCCAATTGCAGACAGTTTTACATCTTGACCGCAGACGACGTCATCTTTGGAACCGTTGGGTCTACGTCGATGTGTTCGAAGACATATCTGTTGTAACGCCGTCTGTTTTCAGACATTGCTCACGTATCAAGCCTGCTTATCTTATCGCCAATAGCCAAACACACGGGCACAAGAAAAGCCAACATATCTTTTTTGGCGAATCGCCAGTATATATTGTCGTCTGCTGGAATAAAGTGTCGTCTGTTCACAGCTGCAGACGATAGATACCGCAGCGTGAGCTCGCGTCGCGCGCAGACGGTTCTAGCTCGCTCGGCTGCGTGATTCTCGGTGACTCTGTTATCGGCAAATTATTAAATGCTCACCGTGTGACTGTCAGCCTGGTGACAAATACTGAGGAACTTGTTCGTCGGCAAAGATTCAATTCTCGGTTGATCCTTAGCGGTGCTTCCCCGCTGAACGCCCTTATCGCGATGCGGACGTTTCCCAGCGGCGAAGCTGGCGATGTGCGGTGCGCCGGTCCCTTCGGCTTTGAGGACGGTGGTGACAACGTGACTGCGCGCGAAGCGACGATGGTGACGGGATTCGAACCCTGCGTGCGGCCCGAACCCCGGGCCCGCACCAAGCTCGACTCGGGATGAACTGCCGCTGATTCCACAAAGCGAAGGGCTGCCGTCGTTTTGTGTAGCCGCTGCCCGATTATTTTCGTTTTCTGGAATGTCGTCGTCCTCGCTGTAGCACCTCCTTCTCTCTCGTTCTGTTTTATTTTATGTGATATTCCGCGGCTCTGATTTTGTGCGACTCGAGTGAAGAACCCTCGGAGACCAGGAGAGAATATATGTACTGAAAAAAAAGGTACGTGACTTCAATCTTGTTCGGCTATTTTTTTTTTTCTACGGTGATCTGAGAAAAAATTACGCTAAGATGCTGAAGATCGTATGTTTTTTATTTCATAGCAGCCAAACTGACGGCCTCCTATGTGACTTCAAGTGGAATAAAAACTTACAATTAAGGTGTGTTTACTCAATAGCTTTGTTTTTTCTCGGCAGAAATAAAGCGAATGCAACTCTCTTAAAGAGGCTGTGGCTGTTTATGTTTGGGTCATTTAAAAAGGCTGCCTTGTCTCCAAAACAATTATGGCAATTCTGATGCAAACCTCCAACAATAAGCCGTATAATAAGGAAAACAGATGAAATAGTGGCAGCTTGACAGTCACCTTTTCATCCTGACGTTATGAAGTCGCAGGGATCTGTTTGTAATTGGGGGTTACTGTCCAGAGACACTATTAAAACATGATTTTGTGATTGCATTGGTGCGTGCTGATAGTCCACAAAGGTTATTGTGGAGTTAACACACTTATAATCCTGTTTTTAGTATTTCTTTTATTATTATTACTTCACTGCTCTTGTTTTGTAGCATGACATTTGAATATTTTTCAATACTTCGTATATTTTTTCGGATTAAAAACATCCTTTGGGGCCTGAATGGAGTTGAGTGAGTTACCTACTCCATTAGTTCTTTCAAATAAAGCAAGTTTGCATTTTGTCTTCATGGACCTTTTGAGGAATTTTTCTATTACTGACTGAAGCAGTGCCTTGAAAGTGCACAGATACAGATGTCAAACTTGTACGAGGTAGGATTAAGTGTGGAAAAGGGGCTGACGTGACTTTGTTGAAGTGGTGGGTGAAAAACTCGCCCTTACCATATCTATCGGTGAGGTTTTTGAGAGTACAGGCCTTTCACCCTTGTTCGAGCACCTGCTCTTGTTGCAGTGTTTGTTGTTGTGTGAAGAGGAAAGATTAGACAGGCTGTCTGGAAGCTGCCCTCTTGTGTGCTGGCAAACAGGAGGGTCTATAGCACCTAGAGGAGGCTTGCAAAGGAAGGCCGTAGTGCTGGTTTAATGCGTAATCATTCTTTGCGAAGTACCCACAGTGCCGACCTTGTAATTCCCTACATTCGCACAAAAATGTGTTACTGGAGAATTTGGCACATTTAATTGTGGTAACAGTGTAAATGGGTATAATTAGACAAAGGTAATTTTTAAAAACCAAAGGTATACAGCTGAACTAAAAAACAACAGCTAGCTAATGAAAACAAAACTATTTTATACACTGTGCCCACACAACAAAATAAGGAAGGAAGCCCAGAAAAATAAACCAAAACTTGAATAAAAAAAATTATGGAAAAGCACGAACTGTGTAACACCCTGCATTTGCACAAAATTGGAATAATTGGCGAAGTTAACACATTAATTCGCTTTAATAGTGTAAATGTACATTGCTTGTTGGAGAAAAAAAAAGCTTAGTTGGAAGGAAACAGCGTACGAATGAGTAGACAATTCTCGGAATTTCTGTAGGTTTCTTCAATTAGCGAATGGGCAGTTGCTGAGGCCTTGTGTGTCAATTCTTGATAGAATTGTTGTGTTTTTGAAATTTATAACTTGGAACAGCAGTCCCAGTTTTTACCTGTCTGAAAGTGTACTAAAGTAAAACTATTACTGTTTATAAAAACGGCTGCCGCCCAGCTGTGGTCTGGATCTTTTCTTGAGTGGGGTACTTCACGTAGAACAGTTTATATCTGTAAATGGCACCCTTTGGTTTTGTATTCATTTGTACCAATGCAGCAGTGAGAGAAAACAACTATATTTGGAGTCAGCTTTGTATAATTTCATGGGCAGATAATGAATGGCAGCCTACCATTGTCCCTGAAGAAGAAAGTGTGTGAAAGCTGCATCTTGCTGGTACTCACCATCGGGGCAGAAACTTGGAGGGTCACTAAAAGGGTTCAACTTAATTGAGGACGACTCGGCGGGAAATGAATGATAGGCGTAACATTAAGGGACAAGAAAAGAGCGGAGTTGATGAGGGAACAAATGCGTGTTAAGGACGTATTAGAAGAAAGTAAGAAAAAGAAATGGACGTGGGCAGGGCATGTAATGCGAAGGCAAGATAACCGTTGGTCGTTAAGGGTAACAGAGTAGATTCCTAGAGAAGGCAAGCGTTGCAGGGGGCGGCAGAAAGTTAGATGGGCAGATGTGATCAAGAAGTTTGCAGGGATAAATTGGTCACAGTTGGCACAGGACCGGGATAATTGGAGATCTATGGGAGAGGCCTTTGTTCTGCAGTGGGCGTAGATAGGCTGGTGGTGGTGGCGATGATGATGATGATGATGATGATGCATAATTTGGTTATGAAATGGTTGTTTTAGTACATTTGACCTATGCTTAATTTTTTAAAAGGTTCATATTTTTAGGTCATTTACACCGATACTCCTTGTTCTAATGATTTTGATTGTGACAGGGGCATGATCTTATCTGCAGTGACTAACAAGTGCACCATCTATTTTTCCAAAAATGAAATAAATGAAGCTCTGACCTCGGTGCAAAGCAGATTTGGCAACAAGGTGAGATCAGCATGCAGAATTTGAGTGTGAGCGAGTGGTTTTCTAAAGAAAGCAACGAAATGGCTCACTTAATACTGCAACTCTTGGTTTAGTTTCACCGTGGGTACGTTTGCGAGTTTTGTTGAGTACAAGTTGTGGAAAATGAATCCCTTGTGACAGTGACAGAGTTGTGGGTTGTCACTTCAATGCAAACAGTATCCTGCTGAGATTTCGCAGCACACTGTGAGTCCTGAACTTTAAGGGCCGCCCCCTCTTGCCCTTTTTCCCGGAGCAGGGATGGACGCCTGGAGGAAGGGGACCAGATCCTGGCCATAGACGGTCAGCCCCTGGACAGCAACATCTCCCACCAGCAGGCCATTGGTATCCTCCAACAGGCCAGGGGAACCGTTCAACTCGTCCTCGCGAGGGGAACACCTGTCAGTTCCACACCACCCGCTCCTCAAGGTAGGCACCCACCGATTCAGCATAGCTCATAACCTTTTGTATCAAACAAGAACACCCTTTCACAGTAACGGCCCGTTGGGGTGTTGCTGGGCCGCCGCTGACTTGGCATAGTTCAAAGCATTTATACACCTTTTTGCAACAGGCAAGAACACTGTCTAGATGCAACACCCAAAGGGTGTTGCCACTGAGAGGAAGTGTTTAAGGTTTTTTTTTTTAAACGAAGATTTCTATTTCTCATGGATAGTGTATGTCGCGTCGAAAACGCAGTGGAGGAAAGCCAACTTTCTCTGATGAGGATGATGATTGTAGGTGAAGGAAAAGAAAAAACGATTTCCGCGGTCGAAATCAGTTTGGATTTGGAGAGGGGTGCACGGAGTGCGAAATTGGAAAAATCGTGGACCCCTCCGTCTAACGACGACGATATTTGAACGCAAAGCTTTGTGCGAAATCAGATGGCAAAGGGTCAAAGTCTAAACCGCTGTGATCAAAAGTCCGAACTGGGTGCGAGAAAGTCCAAACCCTGAGGATAACCAAAGAATCCCTCACAAAAAAGCTTGGCGTTCAGCCATCGTCGTTGTTAGATGAAGGGAGGGGGGAGGTGTACGATTTTTTTTTTTTTTTTTCATTTGTATCAGCATTAGTTCTATAACATCCCTATATGACAGGTTGCGCCATTGGTTTTCACTCTAAATGTACAAACCAAGTACATCAGCTTAAAATCGGGCAGGTGTCCAAACTATTGTAATTGCTTATAAATTTAAACTATCAATATTTATGCATTGCGAAATTTTAGAGAGCAAATGTACAATTATTTTTGTCTACGCGTTGTAACTTGTGTAATACATTTTGCCGTACTATTGTTCTGAAGTTTTTGACCACCTTTTCAGTTCATACTGACTTATTGTTATATGTCATCACTTTTATGGAAACCAGACAGGGAAGCTGCGTGACAATCTAATTTTAACTTTGTCGTTGGAAAAAATTGCGGCGATACGATATTTCGTGTTCAAAATAAACTACAGAGTATTTTGTAAGTGTATAAGGAAATGTTAGCCTTTCATAGCTTTATTGCACATGCATATTGGCAAGCTTTCTAATTAAACAAGAAGTATGCAAAGCTAGTAAGTGTATCGAGAGATAGTATGGGCGACAGTTGATCTAATCGGGAAGCTTTGAGTTTCACAAACTGGGACAAGAAGAGGTGCACACGGACAAATGCTGTAACAGATTTTATTTAATAATAAACACGGAATTTAGTAACCTACAGCACTGCACATAACAACGCAAGAAACCATATATGACGCACACAGCACCCCATCTAAATTCTCCTGAATTCACAGAAATGAGCACTGCAAGGACATATCTTTATCTAACAATGCTGAGGATGAGTTACTCGCGCATTCTTTTTTGAACGGGGAATGTGGAACACTTCAACAACCTTTCTTAATGGTTGATTGTAACATATGAACAAGATGGCTGTGCGTTCAAAGAAGGCTGCTCACCCAAGCATGTTACAAAGTGTGACCAAATGTGTGCGTGCGCTTCCTTTCAAACTAGACACTGTTCTCTTAATCTTATATTCACACACCTGCCGGATTGTCTAACGTAAATGTGACCGCACGTCATAGGGATTTTATACGCCACATTTTTTTGACACTCAATGAACCGGTGCTTATGCGTTGCTGTGCAGTCTAGGGATGGGCGAATATTCGGTATTGTCGAATATTCGATCGAATAGCTCTCTATTCGTTATTCGCTTCGATCCGAATGCAGGTATTCGATATTTTCGAATTATTCGATGCTCCCGAATAGGCAGCTAAAAGCCAAGCTTTTCGGTCATGCTTTCCGAGAGTTACCCCAGGCTTGGCTCAAGACCCACCAACGCGGACATTTCTATTATCAGTGCCGGCACTGCCGAGTTGCTGCCTTACCTAGAGGTTCGACGAAGCTCTCGGCCACCAGCACACTTTAGGTTAAAAAAAAAGGCGGCACTGAAACGACACCGCTCCGAACATAGCGGCACCAAGCCAGCAGACTTGTACAGGCCGCCATTTTGAATAGGCTCGCTCAGTACGTCGCACCAGAGTCCTTCAAAACATTGAAAGACTCTGGTCGCACTAAGCGAGCATATTCAAAATGGCGGCCAGCCAGGCCCACTTGCTATGGAGGAAAGAAAAGTTTAGGAGGGAGCGTCACGTGACAATCGTGAAGCCTAGTCATAAAAAATAAAAAGGAAAGACTGATGGGAGGTGTTCTATTCACGTGACAGGCAAGCGGTAGTTCTTTGCGCCTCATGTGGCCCTTCGCCGACGCTGCGTGCGTGCGTCTATCCGTTTGGTTGCCGGGCCGTCCGCGTATTCGAGTTTCGGCGACGAGTCGTTGCGCGCAGCTCTGCCTGCAACCCGAAACGCGCAGCGGCCTGATCGTGCGGGCAAAGTGGTCGGACGGGAGAGGCAGAAAACATCTTTGTTTACTGAGCTTTCCGACCCGTCGAAGTTCACGCCGCAGTCGGAGAGTTGTGTGCCGCCGCCGCGTGCAGAAGTGGAAATGATCTTTTCAACTTTGCCGCTCAGGCAAAGTTGAAAAAATCAACCATTTCAACCCTTTCTTTAACCATTTATTGCCAAGGCGCAGTCAGTCCACAATTCAGCAAGGTCCCTCCCAGGTGTAATCTAGCATTCGTTTTTTTTTTTTTTTTTTTTTTTTTTCATATACGTATCGCATGATCGAGCGGTCCTCAGCGGACAAACAGCCGGCGTACTGCTTGCGACGCGAGGTGGTCACACCCAACATAAGGGTTCTGAACCCTTTGTTTTCCAGTGCACTGAAGTAGATAAAAACGTACCACCACGCTGGAGCACCGGAAAGGCAAACGTATGCAAAAGCGCGCGCGAGCGAAACCAAAGCTAGTTTCACCACCTCCCCGCAAACACGACACTCGTTACGCGCGATAACTCAGCAGAATGCCAAACGCAATCGTCACAGCACACCTGGCAAACACCGCGCAGCTGTAGGCCGCTCCATGCTTGTGAATGTTTACGGCGGCGCGTTCGAGCGATCCAACGTCGGAAGTGAAATTCGGCTTGCAGCTCGTGAGGGTGCTTCGTAAGAATGCGATCGAAGTCTCGCCTTGCTTTGAACAGCGACAGCGGCAGTACTTCCACGATACGAAGCTTGGAGCGCAATGCTGGCGAACAATCTTGTACGGCGCCTTCGGCGACGGCGCTCGCCTCCATCTCCACCGGCAGCCAGCCGGAGCCACTAAATGCTACCGCGGGCCTGAGCGTGGTGGATTTTCCATAATGCATTGCGCGGGAGGAGCCCGAGGAGAGGAGAAAGCGGCGTCCGCGGCGTCAGAGGAGGTTGGCTTGCCGAAGCTGGGCCTCCTGACGTCATGCTCCCTCCTAACATTTTTCTTCCTCCATGCCACTTGCGCTTTGCTTGGCTACGGCCGAGGATACTAGTGGCTACAATACTTCTTTTTTTAGCGGAGCTTCTAGGCGGCGCTTAACTCTGCGAGTTTCTAGGCGGCGCTTAAAGGGACCCCGAAAAGCTTTGTGAAGGTGGCAATCAAATGCATTCAGGTGGTAGAACACATAACGGGGGATTTTTGAGCCAAGTGTGAGCCCCATACGTTGTACAGATAATTTGTAAACAATTTTTGAAGATCGCCTTTCTCAACCGATGAGCGCGACGCCGCAGCGAGCCGGCCGCGGCTGACGCAACGGCGACCGCGGGTGACGCAACGGCGATCGCTGCTGACGCAACGGCGAAGGCGCCCCCTGATTCGCCCAATCGCCGGCAAGGTCGGCCGCCGGCGGCGTCACTGCCATTGGCTTCCGGCTGCTCTTCCTCCTTCCTGCGCGATCCCGAGGCAAAGGCGGGTCCGCAGTGATTGACGCGAGCCTAGGCGGAGGAATGTAGCTAGCTGCTTTGAAGGAGGCAGAGAGGGAGGAGGAGTCGATCGGCAAGTGGGGAGAGGTGCATTTAATTGCTTCTGGCGCAGCTAATACTGAATGTAGATCAATAATTCCAACGGCATTGCATCGCTATATTGGTGCTACGTGACAATACAGGCCTTTTGTAACTTTTACAGAAGGCTTTTCTGGGTCCCTTTAAACTTGTGAATGAGCAGCCAGCGGAAACTGCTGCACCTAGAGCATGTGGTGCAACAGGCATTTCTTCATGAAAACTTGTGAATACAGCAAAGGAAAGCTGTGTGTAAGATTTTGCAATAAATGTTCAACTGGTAATAGTTTTACACAATGCTGTGCCTACGTGAGTTCTAATTATTAGAAAAAATTGTGTACATTAGTCAGGTCACAAGTTGCTCATTTGTCTTTGTGATTTGCAATGTGCACTATTCGAACTATTCGATTCGAAATTATTCGACCAAATCACTATTCGCTTCGAATTCGCTTCGAACCTCAAAATCTATATTCGCCCATCCACCCGCAGCAGCGGCCTCTTTTCTGATGGAGGCGAAAAGCAAAAACGCGTGTTTGTGCGAGATATCGGCGCACGTTAAAGATCCCCAGGTGGTCAAAATTAATCCGGAGCCCTCCTCTACGGCGCGCCTCATTGCCTGCCTTGCGTCAGCGCATTCAACCCTACAATCAATCGAATCATTCTTTACTTCATCTTTGCCCTCATATTTTTTTTTTCACTCTCGAACAAACACCTCCTATTTTATTTTTTGCTGGAAATGCCACCTTCATTTACGTTTCTTTGTTGTGAGCAGTTTTATAGTATAACAAGTCCGTGTTTCTGATTAAATAAAATCAATTATTAGAGCTTTTTTTTGTGTGTCCCCATTTGTGAAAGAAGTGTGTGACAGCTGCATCTTACCGGTACCAGAGTCCTTCAATGCTTTACTGGTCACGAAACTTCAGCGCTCGTTTCATATAGGGATTGCGCGCGCCACTACAGGCGCCACCGCCGCACGAAGGTCATCCAGCCACCGCGCATGCGGCGTATTGGCCAGCTCTTGGCGTGCAAACGCTCGCTGCTTTTGGTGCCTGCGCGCTGATTAAGTGTGTGTTTTTTTCGTAGTAGTTAGCGATGAATAGTCCAGTCATTGTGTATATCACCTGCTTTCAATGGGGTTTTATTTTTCGAAGTAAATTACCGTAGACTTCAGCCGCGAACAGCAACGGCTTCTGTGTGCTCTGGCACAAGCGCTGCACCGTCGTGTTTACGAATTTTTAAATCTATATTGCTTCTTTTCTTAAAGCAAAGTTGTAATTACCACATATACGGTAGCTGTGTAGTCACGGGCTGCTGCGGGCCTATCGATAATAGAATAAAAAAACTGAAAGAAATCAAGTACACGTCGTTTAGACTACACCTAATGAATCCGTTGATTGCTCTGGAATGCACAGAATGCTAAAAGAGATAGCCCAATAGTATCGTCGTTTCGATGAGTTGGTATATACTTGAGAACATCTAAAAACACTGCAGAAACGCGAAGGATCAAAACACGAAGAGATATATGATGCACCATGTGTCTTTCTGCATCCACGCTTTGCAATACTTGCAAAAACAGGAAGCGAAAAAAGAACAATAAAACTGATTTTATCACACGCAACAAAAAAATTCAATGTTACGAAGAGAGACAAAAGAGCGTGGTCCAGCGTACAAAAATTTATTTTTTCGCGCTGCGATGTGCAGCACACGGAGGAAACAGAATATTCCCACGTAGCCAAGAACGAAGCAAAGCTTTTCTGAACGCAGCGAGCTAGCGATCTCCTGCACTACAGAAGACTAGAATGAAACACAAACGTCGAAGAAGCAGTCCGCAGTGTGACGTGCACAGATGAACGTCGATAAAGTGAGTTACTCTTGGAACGTTATTAATTTCAGATCCATGGAAATAGGATCGAGAACATTGTCGAAGAAACAAAAAATCAAGTTAGCGGCAAGGTGGCACCCTTTCCATATCCAACAATATTGACCGACGGACCCGCTGCGGTGGCGCAGTGGCTAAGGCGTCGCGCTGCTGAGCACGAGGTCGCGGGTTCGATTCCCGGCCGCGGAGGCCGCTTTTCTGATGGAGACGAAAAGCAAAAACGCCCGTGTGTACGAGATTTCGACGCACGATAAAGATCCCCAGGTGGTCAAAATTAATCCGGAGCCCTCCACTACGGCGCGCCTCATCGCCTGCGTTGCGTCGGCGCGTTAAACCCCACAATCAATCAATCAATATTGCCCGACGGGACGTACGACAAACAGAGCAAACAGGCGCTCCGGTTGAAATGCCAGATAAGAGACCATAATCGGCCACGCGCGGTTACAAAACAAACGAAACGAACCCTAAGGGACAATTCGCGGAAATATGAAAAGTAAAAGCAAAAGGACGTCCCAACGCTTTTTTACACGCGAGCCTGAGCGCAAGGTAATACAAGTTTGCAAACAGGTAATGAAGCACCGCTACAACCTGACTGTATGGCAGAAATTCGGCTTTAAGTGAGCCTTGTACAATTCTAGGTCCACGATGCTCTCAAAATGGTACATTGCTTTTTCCATTCTCACACACAGTGCATTGCCACACACTATCGCACACTTATAATCGAAGCTGAAATCTCCCGTTGCTTGCCTTGGAATGGCGCGCCTCCAATTCTCAAGCAGCTGCCCGTCGCTCGGTCAACAGAAAAAGGAAACATTTTCTGTGGTATCGTTGTACAAGGAACGACATCCCGGGACGCAACACATGTTCGGCATCGTCGTTGCATTACTTAAGTCGCATCACGAGAGCGCGATATACATGTTACATTTTTTTCCCCACACAAAACAAACACAACTCGCCGCGGCTCTGCCATTCGAGCCAGCGCAACGCCGCCCGAGGAGTGACCTCAGTGAGAGGGTGGCGCCACCGCGCGGCGGCCAAGCGCAGCATATGAAGCTCTCCCATTGAGTTACGGAGCAGTTTCGTGACCAGTAAAGCTTTGAAGGACTCTGCCAGTACTCACCTACGGGGCAGATACTTGGAGGCTCACTAAAAAGGTTCAACTTAAATTGAGGACGACTCAGCGAGCAGTGGAATGGCAGATGATGGGTGTAACGTTAAGGGACAATAAGAGAGCGGAGTGGGTCAGGGAACAGACGTGTGTCAAGGACATATTAGCAGAAATTAAGAAGAAATGGACGTGGGCAGGGCATGCAATGCGAAGGCAAGATAAGCGTTGGTTGTTAACAGAGTGGATCCCTAGAGAAGGCAAGCGTTGCAGGGGGCGGCAGAAGGTTAGATGGGCAGCTGAGATGAAGAAGTTTGTGGGGATACATTGTCCGCAGTTAACACAGGACTGGGATAATTGGAGATCTATGGGAGAGGACTTTGCCCTGCTGTGGGCGTAGACAGGCTGGTGGTGATGATGATGATTTGTGTAGCTCAGTTTCACGGTGAATCGATTTCAACCAGGTTGACTCGCTGTGATGCCTCAGTTGGTCTCAGCTGTGATCTAAAGGACTGCAGAAGTCCTGTGGGACACCCTCTTTCTAAGGTTCCTGCAGCATGGCCACCTATAACTGCATTGCTCGGAGCAATGCTAAGTGATGTTTAGTTTTTCTTGCTGTTCAGCCTTGTTGCATCGGCCGGACTGTTTGCAGGCACCCCGCCTCCACCCCTGCTGCCATCGGGGGGTTCCCTGTCCGGATCCCTGACTTCTGTGGCCAAGCCAGCGGCCGCCGACCGAGAGGAAGCCATGGTGCTGGGCACCGAGTGGGCCGAAGTGGAGGCCGTCGAGCTGCTCAACGACGGCTCGGGTCTGGGCTTCGGCATCATCGGCGGCCGCAGCACGGGCGTCGTCGTCAAGACCGTCCTCCCCGGGGGTGTCGCCGACCGGGTACGTGGCTTCCACCTGCGTGAATAGCTAGATTAGATGAATTGGAAATGCTTTGAGGGGGGCACACTGGTCTTAAACCAAGAAAGTTTATTTTTACACTTGTGATGATGAAAAGTGGGAAACATGTAGTTTTTCACTCTGATGGTAGAAATAAAATTTGTTTTTGTGTAAAAGGATTACATTCAAACTTATTTGGATTTCCCTATTTGATTGTTTGACAGCTTTTCTCAAAAAAAAAAAAAACTGCTGGAGTGGTGCATCTGAACAAGGTACCAGTGAACTGTGCAAAAATCAAGGAGTGCAGTATGACTAACATTATCATTCCATCTGGTTTGTAGCAGAAGTTCGACCGTTCGAAGTTTGGTCTTGGAAGACAAAATTGGTTTTTCTAATTTTCACTTATGGCACGTTCAAAACAAAGTTTGCCAAGGTGAAATTTGAGTGCAGTTTGGCTCAGCTTAACATGCCCAGCCAAACTAGGATGTTTGGCTGGATTAGAGCTACGATTATAGCTAGGATGTGTTCCACGGAAGTTTGTTGCCGAATCCACGGTGTTCGCTTCGGCACACCTTGAGGGTTGCTCCTATCGCCTCTTTTCTTCTTCCCTCTGGGTGTCTTCTCTTTGGGGCCCTTCTGTAGCGAGGTGCCATCAACAGTGGTTCTTCTCTTCTCCCCCCTCGTCCCTCCACGATTAAACAGGATGGGCGTCTGCAGAGCGGTGACCACATCCTGCAGATCGGGGAGGTGAACCTGCGGGGCCTGGGCTCGGAGCAGGTGGCCTCTGTGCTGCGGCAGGCTGGCTCCCGCGTGCGGCTGGTGGTGGCCCGTCCCTCGGAGGCCGGGGAGCTGCCGGCGCCCCGGCCCCCATCCCTGCCCCCGCCCCTGGTGCTGCCCACCCGGCTGCTGGCCGACGCCGAGGAGCTCGAGCGCCGCCTGCAGATGCACGGGGCCACCGTCGCCCTGGCCGCCGCCTCCGGCTCTTCACCCACCCTGCTCTCTGAGGTGGGTGGGATAGAGGCTTGCAGATTGTGTTTTCCTGCTGGAGGCGAAAATCAAAAGTGACCGGTTGTTGGCATGGCCTTGGGCAGTGGGTTACACAGTGTGCCTGTACACATGAAAGGGGCTGCGGTGCACGTTAAAGATCCCCAAGTGGTCAAATATAATCTGGAGCCCTCCACTATGGATTGCCTCATCACCTGTATAGCGTCGGTGTGTAAAACCTTATAATCAATCAGTCAATCAGATGAAAAGGGCTGAAAATGTGCGCAGCTAGTGGTATACAGCTGTAGCCTTGAGGTGCAAGCATAGGGGCCCAAAACAGTTATCCACAGTCCAATTCACAATGGACTGCTGTCAGCTCTGAAAGGGAACAGCATTGAAATTATATTTGAGACCAGCTGTGTCAGATGTTTTGAGGATAAAATTGCACAGCTTTTGAGGAAGAGGTGACTGTGACAAGAGGTGTGCCCCTGCAAATTGACAAGGCTGGATAAAGTAGTCCCAACAATAGAAAAGTACGGGAGCCAGTACTGAACCTTGCGGTACTCCTGAGGGAGCTGTAGAAGGGTTGTCCTCGAGAAGACATGAATGAAGGATGATTAACAATAGGGTACTGAAGCCCTGTCAATGGTATTTTTAAGTATTTTTGTTAGGTATTTTTGCTTGGCACTATAATGAGAGAATTAGGTTTTCTTAGCTGGAAAGAAAGAAGGTAGATGTTTAGTTTCGCGAGTAGTTGAATTTGCCAACCTAATGGTTGGATTCTGTAGTGTCTGTATAAGACAAGCCGAGTGATTCCTCTGCACATGTGGGTGTTATCCAAGTAGTTGGCTTGAGCGACATTGGGCCAGACATTTTGCATTTTTCACAACCCCCTCCTCTCCTTTGTGAACCAGATCGTGCTGGACGACCTCCCCGAAACCGAGACCTTTGAAGTGGAGCTGGTCAAGGACCAACAGGGCCTGGGAATCACCATTGCGGGCTATGTATGCGAGAAAGGAACACAAGGTATGTGGCAGAGGTGGGGCACATCACCACATCGGGAGCTTGTTTTGATTTGACCCTTGCGAAATCACAGGGTGTGGTCGAATAGTCTGAAAGGTCTGAAAGGCAAGTTGAGCAAGTCCAAATCTCCTTCCCTCCCTTTTATTTTTGGGCATAGCCTGTTATGTCTTTTTGCCTCTTTGCATTTAAACTTGACTCACTAAGAATGCTGCGGAGGACACGGGTAAGTTTGTAAGCCACTTCAGTGTCGGACTGAAGCAAGTTCCCTAGAACTGCGGAAGTTCCCTAGGGCCACAGAAGCCACGATTGAATGGCTTTTGTGCGTTGAAGTAAGAGCTATGGATGGGTTGGACCAAGAGCTGAGTCTCCTAAACTTACAGGCTGATTGTTTTTAGTAGTTTTGTGCGCTGTGGACTTGACGGCGACAGCACAATGACAAGATCTTATCGACGCAATCGTGAATTTTTCTGTGCAGCGGGGTAACAATTACGGCCTCTGCAAGGCACGCTCGTCAAAAGCGCGATTAGAATGAAACTTGCCAAGCAGACGGTGTAGCAGCAGTGCGCTAGCGGGCGCCGGCATCTCTCGCTTTCGCAGGGCCGGGCACATTCGGAAAATCCACTCGACTATTGGAAAAATCAAATACAGTAGCCGAGCGTATTTTTGGACTCCAAAATTTTGGACTTGCTGGATATTCCGGACTTTCTTGAGGAACCACCAGTTGTCCTTTAGGAGTAATGATTCACGGATTTTTTTAACTGCTTTTTTATTCAATCTATTTTTCGCTCCCCTCCAGGTCCGAAAGATCGGTTGGCTACTGTAGTAGATATTTGATTCATGAATCACATTAAAGTAGAATCTCGATGATACGAATCTCGCAGGACCGCGAAAAATATTCGTATCATCCGAAATTTGTATGAACCAACACAGACCAAAAAATTGAGCGCTGAAAAAAGTTTTCGTTTATTTCTTTTCTTACTTTCGCGTGAACAAATCCATGATTTTTTCTGCTTTTTTTAAACCCCCACGTCACAAAGCAGTCCTTTCTGGAGCGCGTAACGCTTCGCCTAGCTTCGCGCTTGTCTCCTCACTCCCGGTGTCCAAGCTCGCTACACGCCGCAACAGTCAAGCGTGAACCGCATGGTGCGTTTTTGCACGCGATTCGCACGCCTCGGCTTTGCGCGCGCTCTATTTTCAAGGCCGCATTGACGATTTCGCGCCCGCGGTATCTCCTACCTCAGTCAGAAAAGGACACTGACGACTTGCGAAACGCTCGAGACAGCCCGCTGGCTCCGCCCGAGATGTTTAGGCTTAGCACTCCGGCAGATATTTTATGGGCGCTTTCACTAGCGGCGCGGATGGTGTTTTATAGTACCGTTTTCGCCAACGTTATCAGCTCTTTTACTGCACAAGAAACTTCGTGTCTGCCTTGAGCGGCATTTTAAAGAGCGGCTAGAAGCAGTCGCTCAAGCGGCCGTGCCACTTCGCGGCCGAAGCCGCCGCCATGTTGCCGCCGCCGGCCGCGGCGCGCGCAGCGTGCGAGAGGTTTCGCGGCGCGCATGGGGCGTGCGGGGCGCGTTTTCGCGAGCAGTAAACAACAGCCCGGCCATTTCTGGAGAAAGAAGAGTGACAAATGGGGAGAGAGAGCCGTCACTTGCTTGTTCGGCAGTCGGGCGCCTCGCCGGCTCGTTTGTATCATCCGCCGGGTCGCGCAGGTCCGTTCGTAACAGCCGAAATTTTTCCCATTGCAAACAATGCAATTTTGCCGGGACTTTTCAGAAATTCGTATCATCCCGAAATTCGTATCACCCAGAATCGTATCATCGAGATTCTACTGTATTCGCGGAGGTACTACAGTTAAACCTCGTTATAACGAAATTGAAGGGGCGCCGCGATTTGCTCGTTATAGCCAATATTTCGTTATAGCCGTAGCCGACATTTACTGCAAATATTATGCATTGTAGTTACCTAAAAGAAAAAGCGGGCGAAATAGCATCTTGCTGCACGGCGATAGTCAGTAAAATAAACACATTCCGGAGGTAAAAAGGAAAAGTCACGAACCTACTTTATTGCAGTTCAAAACTCGTATTTCAAGCAGACTTTGCTACGAAGTCAGTAATTGGACATTGATGCACCTTCCTGATGCGAGCGGTGGCTTCCACGCAGCACGTCCGCCGCACCTAGTCCCTCCAACGCCGTCCTTAGCGCTTCTTTTCAAGCCATGTGCAACAGCGCTGACGATGTAATCTCGGTTGCTCACGATGGTGGACAGCGTACTCGCCCACACATCAAAGTCTCTTGCCACCTTACCGCGGAGTGCACCTTACCTTCCTTCGCGCCCGATGCGACGGCTTTTATCATAGCCGTCTTCTGTTCAGGAGTGATAGTCTTTCGCTTTCGCTTCCCGCCTGTCGCACTCGCGCTGTTGGAATCACGCCGGTAGTACGGTAAAAGATAAGTCTGAAGACTGCCAAAACCCACGCACACACAACTACGCAGCGACGCCGGCGATACGAACAGGGGAGGAGGGGTGGGGGAGGAAGGTGACGCAACTGCGCGCCGTGTGCATTGGGGTTTTTCTCGGGCTCACCGTGGATAGTCCGCGGATTCCCCGAAGCCATAGGGATACGTGGGAAAATCGAACGTCGGACTGCTTCTCGGGGAGCCCGCGGTGAGTCCGACACTGGGGCTCTTCGATTTACACTCTCGGACTCACCGCGGATAGTCCGCGGGTAGTCCGAGGATTCCCCGAAGCCATAGGGATACATGGGAAAATCGAATGCCGGACTGCTTCTCGGGGAGTCCGCGGTGAGTCCAAAACTGTAAATTGAAGAGCCCCACTGTAAATCGAAGGGCCCCATTGTCTGCATGGCGTGCGCAGGGAGAGGGGGGGGAGGGGGGCTTCGCGGGGCGCAGCGTCCGCATGGCGCGCCAGCCAGCAGCCAGCTTTGCGCGCGTGGCGGGAGTTTTGAACTGCTAATACAGTTGCCGCGTCACGCACTGTCTCAAATCCGCGTTGCGCACTGTTGTAAAATTAGCTCAAAATTTGATTTCTCAACGAAATTTGTTCTTTATATCCCGTAACGGGGAAATTTTACCTCGTTAAAACGAGGTTTTAAATACATTGGTTTCTATGGGGACTTTCAAGGGGAATTATGATTTGCTCGTTATATCCATTATTTCGTTATAGCCCGTCTCGTTATAACGAGGTTTAACTGTATTCGGTTCAAATTCGAATATTCGAGTACAGTCCAATCCCGCTACAACGAAATTGACGGGACGCGCGAAAAATTTCGTTGAAGCGAAAATTCGTTGAGGCGAAATCCGCCCCAACACAACACGGAAAGGCCCGAAAAATAGCCCCGTATGTTTCCGCATCATTGGCAGCAAAAAAGCAATGTTTAGAAAAGGGAGTGACGCGCAATAACGTCACGTTTATTCGGATAACAAACATACCAATGGTTATCTGTGTTCACTGCACGCAAAGAACGCGTTACGGAGGGGGATGAAGAAATGCAGGCGGAAAGCGTATTGCTGCACAACAAGGCGTGCCCACCGAGCTGATTACTTTCAGATAGCTGCTAGGCCGTCGGAAGCCCCCCTCGCTTGTGGCAGGAGCAGTGGCGTTATCTTATCCTCTGACTGCACGGCAGCTACTGACCTTGGCAGGCAAGACGCGCGCGCTTGCATTAAACAAGACCGCGCACTCGCGACTAAGATAGGATGACTTGGCTTCAAGACCAAACACGCAAACATGATTTTTGCTCTTGGCTATGAAGAATGGTAGAAGGAAAACGGCAAGGACAGCTGCTCACGAGCCACAACGCATACATGACGGCGCCGCACCAGCAGCGGAGCACATTCGTGCGATTTCAATTGGATACAGATTGGCTATAGCTCCGGCTTGGCGAACCGGGCCTGTGCCTCATGTAAAGACGGCCAGCCACATCGTTATCACCATCAAACAATGGCGTCCGCCTATGAGTTTTTTTTTTTTTTTTTTTTGGGTGGCGGTGTGGGCGCACCGCGCATGTTTTCGGTGAAACTAAGCGTCCTGAATGTTTAAAAAGTTACAAATAGCTGGCGCTATGCTTATTTTATTGTGAAATAATTGTTCAAACCCAGCCCAATTCATCGAAAATTTCGTTGAAGCGAAAGCAAGCCAGACAAATGGTTTGTTGTGGCGAGGACTTTGTTGCATTGACTTCTATGGCTAGCTGACGGGGAATTGGAAATATTTCGTTGAAGCGGAAATTTCGTTGAAGCGGACTTCGTTGTAGCGGGATTAGACTGTATTCGTGTTTATTGCTCTTGTTTTACTTCCTTTGTCTAATACGGTGTTCCCATTCCCCTTTGTAATGCCCTCGGGCAATGAGGGTAACACAAATAACTGAAAAATTCCACAGAAATTCAGAGAATTATCTCTAATGCGCAGCATTCTTATGCCACTTGTCTTGAGTGGGAGCTTTTACAGCCAAGTTTTTTTGGTTTCCTCAATTATGTCCAACCAATTATCTCCATTTGCTCTATTATAATAATTAGAAGTGGAACATTCGTGAAATCTGCATAAGCTCGCCCCCTCTCCCCCTCTCCCAGACGAGATCTCGGGCATCTTTGTGAAGAGCGTGGCCAAGGGGAGTGCGGCGGACGCGAGCGGCTGCATCCGGGTCAACGACCAGATCATCGAGGTGGACGGCCGGCCCCTGCAGGGCTACACCAACCACCAGGCCGTCGAGGTGCTCCGCTCCACGGGCAAGGCCGTCAAGCTGCGCCTGGCCCGCCACCTGCGGGGCCTCCGCTACCACCAGCTGCAGCAGGCCATTGCCCTCTCGGACGCCGGAGGCGCCCTGCCGCCCCTGCCCACCACGCCCACCCCGTTGACACCCACGACGCCGGTCATGCCGGGCGGCCTGTCGTTGCCGCTCGTGGCCGAGCAGCCGCCACCGCTGCCCCGGTCGTTGGTCCTGGAGGACGGAATCCTCGCCGGGATGAACCTGGACGCCGGCGGACTCTCAACCGTGGGGTCGACGGAAGAGGACGACGGGATGTACGGTGAGGGCATTTCGTCGACATCTAGACGGACTACGAAGAACAGTGGAACCCAGCCTTGAAGACCCAGCCTTAAAGTTTCATTTATCAAACTGTCGCTAGTCCCAGCGTGTGTGTTGTCCTACTCTCTCCTCGTGTACGCGTCTTCAAGGCTGGGTTCCAGCATTCTTCATAGTATGTACCAACAGGCCCAACACCAAACTCTCCTAGACAGACTATTTGAACTACGGGGGTTTACAGAGGTAACGTAAGTTGGGTTGATGTGCAGCAATTGAGCGCTGTGTAGTAAAGTATGCCAACTTGCTTATTCCATGCCAACTCATACTACTCTATGTCTCCCCGCCCAAACTTGCCCATATTGTGCTGGCAGATAGGCTAAAAGGGGAAGGGTGTTGTGTTCTGTGTTGCCGTATTTATTCGAATCTAGGCCGGCCCCGTTTCTAAGCCGACCCCCGAAAGTCTGAAGCCACGAAAAAAAAAAAAAAAAAACTTACCTCGAATGTAGGCCGAACAAAAAGGCGAGGTAAGCATTCACAAAAAGAAAACACATTTATTGAACATGAAGATGCGGTGCTGGAACTCAATCAGTTTCTCTCCAAAATCACGGGGCAACTTCTGGGTGATTGAGGTTAGACGACGGAGGCTAAAGCCGCTTCATGAATTTCTGTAGCCAGCCCCGACTGGCTTTGAAGTGTGCCCGCGATAAGCCTCGTTCTCTTGAAAGCTCCCTTGCTTTTGCCTGGAGCACTTCCGTCGTTACTGGAAGGGCAGCTGCTCGCTGCGTCCGAACGAAGTCAGCCAATGCCATCTCCATTTCGTAGTGACGGTCTTCTCGTAGTCCGGTGAATGCCATCCTCGTTGCGGTGCACGCAAATATCCTCTCCCGTTGCGTCCTCCAACGGCGGGCATTTTTTTTCATCCACGCCGAAGTCCCGCCCGGCTTGAACATTCGATGACAACTCCGCGGCTAAAACAACTTTTCTTTTAAATGCGGCAATACCGTATTTACTCGCGTAATCCTCGCACCCTTAATGTAAGCCACCAAAACTTGGATTTTTTGGTTCCTCGCATAATCCTCGCACCCCCAACTTTGCAGCAGCGAAAGTTGCCTGCTCGCGAAACCCGCATGGTGCACGCGCTCTCCAACGCGCGCCCTCCCCCGCCGCCTCTCCGTTCGGCGGAGAGCGCTGTGTATCCAAGGCCATCCAGGCGCCCTAACAACCTGCATGGCTACTCCCTAACAGGCGCCCTAACACGCTACTCACACTGTCCTTGAGCCGGTTTCGCGTGCGCGCAACTAGACGGCGTTCGCGCAGCCCGCTGTCGTGTCGTCGTGTCGCCGTCGTGGTCCCGTCATTGAGCAGCAGCAGTCTGAGTCACTCGCGTCAGTGGTGGATAGCTCGCTGCCATTTTGAGCACTTTTTGATCTCTTTGTTTTGTGCTTGGTGCCGCTTCGCCATGGGGAAGAACGGCAGCTACACTGCCGCTTTCAAATTGAAAGCGATAGAGTACGCGATCGAACACGGCAACCGCGCCGCAGGCAGGCACTTCGGCGTCACCGACTTCAACGTGCGTTACTGGGGTAGGGCACGCACATGACGACGACGAGATAGGGCGCGCGCCAGAAAGCAAAGGCGGCAAATTTCATGATCGCTGATCGACGGGAGACTGTTTACGTTGTAAATAATAAAATAAAAAGAAATAGCTGCTGTTGGCAACACTGAGCTTACATATACAAAAAATGACCGCTACATTTAGCGGGATTGGCAGGAGGCAAATTGGCAACACTGTGCACCGGATTATTTTTTTCCCCGCATAATTCTCGCACCCCTAACTTCGCATTGACTTTTCCGAAAAAAAAGTGCGAGGATTATGCGAGTAAATACGGTAACGTTCCGGCCACCCAGGTGTTTTGGCCACTTCGGTGCTCCGGACAGCTAGTACGTAGCTGGAGAACCGGTCCAGCTCAGCTGTGAGCGCTACCCCATATGCTGCCGCACGCTCACGAGCTACTGGCCATCCGGCCGTTCGCTCTCCGGCTGCAACGTCACTTCAGCCTCGCCACATTGGCTGCACTCTTCTCAATTTCAGTTTCAAAGTCGCTGGTTTTTGCTTATTGCTTGCGGTGTGCATGTGAATATTTCAGCTGCCATATTTTGCATCTTGCAGTCTTTTTAGGCGGACTATGTAGAAACAGGGTTTTCCAAAGGCCAAAATTTTGACTTTAAGGGGAGATGCTGGTCTTAAAATTAACTGTTTTATTAATTGGTTTATGATAATGAAAATCACTGCACCTGTGTGTTTTGCCTTCCTCATTTCAAATATGTAATTAGTTTTTAAGTGCATAATTATGTTTTGAGTTAAAGAAAATACTGGAGCCTCATTAAGTAATTCCTTATGAGCCATTAAGAGGCTTTCTATTTAAGTTTCTTTTTTAACAAATGGAAAAGATGTGTAGCTTAAGACCTTAAGTAGGGCACGCACATTACGACGACGAGATAGGGCGCACGCCAGAAAGCAAAGGAGGCAATTTCATGATCGCTGGTCGACGGGAGACTGTTTACGTTGCAAATAATAAAATAAAAAGAAATAGCTGCTGTTGGCAACACTGAGCTTACATATACAAAAAACGACCGCTACATTTAGTGGGACTGGCAGAAGGCAAATTGGCAACACTGTGCACTGGATTTTTTTTCCCCCGCATAATTCTTGCACCCCTATCTTCGCATTGACTTTTCCGAAAAAAGTGCGAGGATTATGCGAGTAAATACGGTATAATGGCACCGCTTGTTTGGTGCCATTGCACTGTTAAAAACAACGTTACTAGAGTAACGTTGGTCAAAACCAAACGCCACACCGCACGCAGGCCACTATCCGCACAGTTCAAAAGGGCGGCATCGCTATGGTAAGGTGGCTAGAATGGGGAGGTGTGAGTACCGCGGCGCCTTCCTTCGGCCGCGCGTGACTCCCTTGCGCGCAGATGACACCAGGGAAAATGTGGCGCTGCCCGTCGAGGCGCGGTAGCCGCAGCCGGCCGCGCCGTCCTGCCCGCGCTCTCCCTGCCCTCGCCGTGGCCTGCTTCGTCGTGCGTTGTGGACTGTCTCGCGTCGTTCTCCCGTTCGGGCGTCTGTTCGGGGTGCGATGCTGTCGACAGCAAAGAAGACGACGGAGCAAACGTAGAAAATAAACTAACTTGCGCATTCAGCGTAACACGTTTGCATGCTAAAGCCGCGGCAGAAATTCGCTAGTCAATGGGTGATGTGCCGCAGATTGGCTGCCGAGACCATTCTGCTGCCCTGAGCTTCACGCCTTAGGAGGATACAGTTTCTACTTAAGGTGTGAACTAGCAATTGAGAAGAAACTGAATGCAGTGAAACCTTGCATGATGCAGGCTGAATTTTACAATTTTTTTTTAATTCTTCACTTATAAAAAAATTCAGGGAAGCTTGCATTCACGCGCAATACTTGAATGACGAAGCTCTTGTAGTTGGGCATTGCCAGACGCATAGTTAAGTTTTTAGTATCATTGTTTAGTTGCATTGTTTGGGAGCTAGTAATCGTCGTAATATGCATCGAAGATGCCGTCGTCTTCGCGGCGAGTGGTAGATGCAAAGTCATCCTCAGCATTGTAGACTTCCACGTACCGTGCTCTTCTCATCAATTCTCGAGGCAGCGGTGGCGGGAACTTCCGCATTAGCGCTGAAGTTTTTTTTTTTGTTTTTTTTTCTTTTTACACGGGCGGTAGGACTTGACGACAGCGCTGTTTTTTTTTTTGTTTTTTTTTAAACTAAAGCCACTTCCCGTGAGGCGCTCGGTGGTCGCCGCGAGGCACGCGCTCACGAGGGCTCGGCATTTTTCTTGGTATCTATTTTCTGCTACGGCGAACTTACGGCTTGTACAACAGCTCCGCTGTTAATACTTTTTCTTTTCCCCCAATAAATATACTTTTGTTCTCTCTTTACCTGTAAATACTTTTTGTTTCTTCATCACCTGTCAGTAGTTTGTTTTTCTTCATCTGAAAATAGTTTTTCCTACTTCATATCTTCTTTTAGTATCCTCACTATGAACATTTTTTTTTTCACCTGTTAATGCTTTTTTTTTGTTTCTTCTTCACCTGCAAATAGTTCTTCCCCGGTGAATAGTTCTTGTTTTCTTTTCAGCGGTAAATGCTTTTTGTGTGTTTCTTATAACAGGTGCTAATGGGCACCTGTAAATATAGTTAAATTTGTATTTTCACATGTAAATAAACCGTTTTTTTTTTCATTGTAAATAAACGATTTCATGACGAGACCAGATGTGTTGCATCAATGTCTGCTATCATTTCTGATGTGAGCGGGATAACTGCATCCGGTCTAGCGGTTTGTTTAGGGTATCAGAAAGCGCGGTGTACTCCGAGACGCCTTCAGTTATTGACAGCAGGCCCATGCGGTAGTGCCGATCTCGAGGACGGCGGCCGTATTTCGAGGGAAGCGAAATGCAAGGCGCCTCTGTACCGGGTGGTGTCAGTGCACATTATACAAGTTTTTTTTAATAGAAGCCGGAGCCACTTCACGTAATGTGCAAACGTGCTTTTTGAAACTGCATCCAATGCGAACTGTTCCCGTAAAACTAAATTTCATGGGTGTAATGAAATGTGCTTATAAATTTTTTTAGTGATAAATATTCTCTTTTACTCTTCCAGAAAGCTCGCCATACCGCAACGGGTTCGTTTCCCCTTTATGGTAGAAATGCAGCCGACGCGATGCCGGCGGCGCGCTCATTCCAGCTGCGCGCCTTACCGCGCCCTACTGCGCCTTGGTCAACAGCACCGCCCGTGGCATCTGCGCGCTTTGGAGTCATGTTTAGGCCGCCGGTACTCGCACCTCCCCATTCTAGCCACCTTAGCTATGGCCCCTTAAGTGGCTACTGGCTCGTCTAGTAATGGCTACAATACTTTCTTTTCTGGGTGGCGCTAGCTGTGCGCCACTTCCCTCAATTTCACTTGAAAATTGGCGCGTGTTTCAAAATCCTCGAATCCATGCCGACCCTGGAGTTTGATATATCAGTATTTCAAAAAAAGTATCGGCTTAGATTCGAATAAATACGGTATCTTGGTGGTGAGGTGTCTTCTGAATAGCAGAACACCTTGGCCGAGCAACCTGACTAAGATGAGGCACTAGCAATAACGCCGCCCTGAACCGTGATGCGAAACTCTGGGATAGTGAGCTAATTGGGACCGTTTTTCTATAATGCACCCTCACATTGCATCTGCATGTGGTGTGTCCTGAAATTCTAAGTTTTTTGGAAGCAAACTATGGCTGAAATTTTCTCTCCGCTTTTTTGTTAAAAAACCAAAATACCTGTTTCTTCTCAGGTGAAAGCGAAGCGCAAGTGACTTTTTGAGCGCGCTCAACGCACCACCGCTGCTCAATTGCAATGTTTCAATCCTGATTGAGAAATTGCACCAGTTGCACTCGCGTACGCCAGATGGCGCCAAAAATGTGCTTCGCGGCCAGCGTCTGGTAACTTTGTGCGGTCGTAGGTACACGTAAATATATAAATGTTATTGCACGCTTATTTGGGTCAAGTTATTTGATACAATATCTGGCGTTAGTTGAAGTTGTCAACTTCTGTGCCATTAGTCAATGGGGGCAAGAGTATCGCTGCTTTCGTCCGATCGCGCTTGGAAACCTCAATCGCACTTGCGAAACCAGGATTGAGTTCGAGCGGGATCAGGCTCGATTGCGATTGAAACTGTCGTGTAGCAGTGCCCGATCCGGATTGAGCTCGGTCGAGATCGACTCAATCACGATTGAAAGTGCCCGTGTGACCGGGGTATTATTAGGAAAAGGTCAGTTGTTCTGTGTCATCTGCTTGGTTCAGGGCATGTCTCCAGCAGCCCTCATTCCTTTTTTCTTTCTTCATTTTTTCTTAAAAACTGGTGACCCAACAATGTTGTTGCTGATTTGAACAAAAGTGAAGTTGGCAAGTTCTAGGTAAGTGCAACCTGTTAGAGCACCTCTTGCCCCACATTGCTCTAAGTTGTCAAGAAAGGGTGCAACAGAAAGCTGCAAGCAGCAGACTTGACCTCACTTGTGAAGGCAGGAAGCCAGGGTGGTAGTAAGGTTTTAATTTGCGCTAGGTTCCACCTGGTGAGGCTTAGAAACGCCTGTCATCTTTCACTATCTAAGAAGTGTCTTGCTTGACAAGTGTATGTTGCCCTCCTGCCCTTACACACGCTATCTTTGTGCCTTGAATCTTTCGCAGATGACTGCCTGTTGTGTTTATGAAGTGTGCTCTTGTAACGGCTTATCCATGCATTCTGCTAATTTCTTTTTTTGAGGGGATTGTAGAGGTATAAGAGGTGTAAAAGAATTGGGGAACATGTCAAGCAAATGAAACTGTTATGTTGTTCTCATTCAGCATTGCACTAACTGCTGTTGGTGTTTCTCAGGCACGCAGTTAGGTGTCCCAATCTTCTGCTTACACAAATCAGAGCGTGGTTCTCTTGCAGTCCGCGTTGTCCTCCATTCGAAATCAGTAAAGCCTGGGTGTTAGTACAACCTGTTGTTGTGTAATAGTACCCAGGGTGCCATGCTCCTGATGGTACCACTTGAGAAATAAGGGCTGAATGTCGCAAGACCATGGTCTTGCGACATTCAGCCCTTAGGCCTGTCTCTGTGCACTGATACAGGCCTAGTTTAGTTTGTTGGGCACCGTGCTCAGCTCTGACCTTGATCGAGATAAACCTTGCTTTCCTCAGCTGGTGAGCTGGACTACAACACAGAGGCCTCCATGATGGATCACTGGAGCAAAGTGGTCGGTCCAGAGTTTGAGATTGTGGTGAGTACTGCGTGGACCTGCTGCCTTTTTTTTGTTTTTTTTAGATTTATTTTATCGTGTCTCTCTGTTTTGTGTGAGAAAATGTGTTTGTGTAGCTCCTAAAGGCCGATCCACACGGTGGACCAAAATGATTATTTGGACCGCGGTCCGCGCATCACGTGACGGGACGTCACCAGATCGCGCGGACCGCCGTTGGGCCGCGCAGGACCGCGGTCTTCGCGGTCCAAATATTCGCTGAGGCTTTTCGGTCCGCGGTCTCGACGGCGGACCGCGACATCAATCACCGTGGTCTGACAGCTCCCGCGTCGCGTGGGCGGAGCCAAGGCCAGTTGCGCCAATAGAGAACGTCGCGGGCAGCGCGGTTGATTCGAAGCGCTCGAAGGAGCCGCACCAGAGGAATTGGTCTGGACAACGAATGTTGTCTGGCAAACAGTGTTCTTAGCCAAATCCAATCCAATTTTTCGCTCAAAAAAAGCCAGTCGTTCTGTCGTCTGCTTTTCCGCCCCTCGGCCGCCACAGCAGCGCAGTTCCGAGAAACTGCGGCGGGTGCACATGTCCCTGCTTTTATGACCGTACGCACAGCGGGCGGTCGAAATACCCCCCCTGCCCTTTCTCGGACTTGGCTCCCGACCCAACATCTCAGGCACCCTAGCTCTGTGTTCTCCGAAAATAAAATAAAGAATGCTTTCTCTTTTTTCGAGGGGTTCGGGAGGCGACCCAAGGACAGTAGCAGACGGTCGCGAGAGTTCCGCACGCCACAACTTGGTTCCGCAGTCCCAGCTCTTTTCGACACATCCACTTTTTAACCCAGCACGACCTTTTCGGCGCAGGGTAGTCTTCTTCATCAACGTACAAAGCTAACGCCATAGCGGCCAAATGACGCTTGCGCTCTGTTTCCATTTCGACTGCTCCAAAACGCGCGCGGAACCGCGAAACCAAGCGCAACATATACATAAAACATGCACGGCGCGGGCGCGAGCCATTCGTATAGGTTCGCGAGTTCGTCTGGTTGGAAGCACTGTGGTGGAGAGTGTTGCTGGTTGGACCGCTCTGTCGTCTGCTACGGCGGTCCGCCGTGTGGATGCTCTCGACGCTGCATCAGACCGCGGCGGGCCGTGACGTGGCATCACGTGACCGATCGGACCGCGGACTCGGTCCGTCGTGTGGATCGGCCTTAACAAGGCCATGAAGGCAAAATGCAAGTTTGGAGCGTAGAAAACAGTGTCCGGATAACTGTGATACCAATGTTATTTAAAATTTAAACAGGTAATCTTGGTATTAGAGGTAACAGATGAAGTAGTGACGACTCACCCGCACATTCCGGCGAAGTTCTCGTGTCTCTACAACATCCCAGAATCTTATTTGTGCTTCTGGTGGCGACTGACCGAAGCCAACACCGAGAAACATGGATGGGTGGTTGTAGTAGGGCCTCCAGTTTTGTTTGGTCAGGTCACCTGAGTGCTAATGCAAATAATAGGCAGACTGGTCTTAGAGAAATTGTTTTTGTTTGCTAACCAATTTTAATGAAACTGTGCCGCGTTATGGAGCTCTTTGTGCTGATTTCAATTCTGCCATTAAATTTTTTGAGTTGATTATTTTTTGAGACAATTAATGATTAATTGTCATTACTTTGGCTCACAAAACAGCCACTCCATACAGAATGGTGATTAGCACGTGGCTAGGCAGACAAATGACTAAAGAATACAATGCTGGAAGAACTTTTTTGGTTTAGCTATTTTTTGTCGTTTTACAACACACTGAATTTTTCACTCCTCCCGCGCTGTGCCAGAAATGTCTCACAAGTGGTGTCATTTGAACACAATAATAATTTTCTAAAACATCCACTTGAAAATTTGTTTCCAACGTTGTATTCTCCGCACATTTAGGTATTCGAAGCAAGAAAAATTACAGTCGTACCTGCTTTGGGTGCCGAGATATTCATCGGCAAAACACTAGCTTTGTGTTGCAAGAAAGTGCCCTTTTACCATCGAATTCTGCACAAACTCAGCTGTAGAGAGCACTTTAAAATGCTGTTTGCAATAAAATATGGTGCCTTTTGAGGAGGAAGTTTGCAGACTGGTAGAAAAATGGCCATGGATGCCGAAAATGCCATTTTTCAGAAAATTGTCTTTTGACCGTTTTTCGGCCCCAAAGACGGCCCCTAACACACTGATAGCTACATTTTTAGTGCTGGCCTCTGTCGAATCACTCTGCCCCTATTACGTCGCCGTAGCGGGAAGAATATGAAAGTTCTTAATGCTTTTTGCGCATTTTCGTGGCTCGAGTGGAGCTGGGTGTGTTGCCAAAGGCTGGTTCTTTCAGATAGAAGAGAGTTGTACTCTGCGTCATGGTTCTTTACAACAAAGATGAGACTGTGTGAGCTGAAGAGTAATAATAGGTGGCACAAACTCTCGACCCTGGTGGACCTCTCTCTCCCCCGCAGGTGGCCCAGCTGAGCAAGTTTGAGCCCTCGGGGGGCCTGGGCATCTCCCTGGAGGGCACGGTGGACGTGGAGGACGGCCGGGAGGTGCGCCCGCACCACTACATCCGCTCCGTGCTCCCGGACGGGCCCGTGGGGCTCAACGGACGCCTCCGGCCGGGGGACGAGCTCCTCCAGGTGGGGGCTGCCTCCTGGGGATGATGGCAGTGGGGACAGCTAGGGACAGCTGGGACGCGACTGGGGAATGCGGGGAAAAAGCGTGTATGGGGCTCTGGCCTGAAGCTGAGTTAGGAACTGACTTAACAGTGGAGGGAAGAGGGATTGCGAGGATGACTAGGGACCATGGGGACACAACCGGGGAGTTTGGGGAAGAGGCACACGTGTGTGCTCTGACCTGAAGCTTAGTTACTAACTGACGGAACACTGGAGGAAAGAATGATTGTGAGGATGGCTAGGGACCATGGGGGCTCATCTGGGGAATGTGGGGAAGAGGCTGATACGTGTGCCCTGACCTGAAGCTTAGTTACTGACTGAAGAAAGGTTGTAGCTTGCTTGGAACTAAGGTTTGAGCATTTGTGTTTCTTGGTTTGCGCTTTCTGTTTCTTTGTTATTCTGACCACACACCAGACGTACAGTCCATAGAGTTTCATACTAATATATACTAGTAGAGAGAAATCTGGTGCCACTGTCTAGGGGAGCTGCGCTTCAGCGAGCGTTCCGTCATGTACCCGGCAGGTACGTTCCACTTGTCCTTGGCATGGCTCATGAACAGGCTGAAATGTTGGCTAAGGCTGCAAAAAAGCAACAATATTACCGTAGATGGTTCATGAAATTTGTTTTGTTATTATAAAATTCAACCTCCGAAATGTCATTAGTTTTTTAGAAGCTTAATGTACGATGAACAAGAAAAAAATGTTATTTTTTTCGTTCATTTTGGCTTCGAGACAAAAAAGAAGCCGTATGCCTAGCTAAGCCAAGCAGCCCAGGAACGTCGCTAGCAGCAATGGCGCCGCCCACGGCGGCCCGCGACTGCAGCGACAGATTTCCCTCTAGTATATATTAGTCTGAAACTCTATGGTACAGTCACACCCCAGCTCAACGAAATTTCCACTTCGACGAAATATCTGCAATTCCCTATTAGCGAGCCATAAAAGTCAATGCAACAGAGACCTCACCACAACGAACCACTGTGCGGCTTGGTTTCGTTTCAGTGAGAATTTCGCTCAGTGGAACTGGGCTTGAAGGTTTTTTTTGCAAAGGAATAAGCATAACGCCAGTCATCTGTTGCATTTTAACATCCACATCACTTAGTTTCTGTGAAGACGTGCGCCCACACCACCGTCTACAAAGAAACTCATAGATGGATGCCATTGCTTGGGGGTGATAACGATGTGGCTGGCCATCTCTCTACGAGGCACGGGCCCAGTTTACCAAGCCGAAGCTACAGCCAGTCTATATTCAGTTGAAGTCACAACACGAATGCGCGCTGCCGGCGCCGCACCTCAATGTGTGCCGCCTCAATGTATGCGTTGTGAGCAGCTGTCACTGCAATTTTTTTCTACCATCCTCAAAAGTCAAAAGCAAAAATAACGTTTTTTGTTTTGTCTGGAACCCGCGTCATCCTATCTTTATCGCGAACATGCCTTCTGATTCAGTGCCCCTGCACCCAATCAGAAGATAATATAACAGGGGCAGCTCCTGCCACAAATGAGAGGGAGGCTTCACACAACGTAGAAGCTATCTGGAAGAGATGAGTTCAGTTGCGATTGGGAAATAGTTTGATAACCACTAGTTGGTACCTTTGTTAACCGTCACTCCTTTTTCTAAAGATTGCATTATGCGGTCAATGATGCCAAAAAATGTGCGGGGGTACTTTTCTTGTCCTTTTGTGGCGTGCTGGGGCCGATTTCGCCGCAACGAATTTCCACTTCAACGAAATCTTTCACACGTCCCGTCAGTTGCGTTATAGCGGGATTTTACTTTATTCCTAGGCTGCTTGGCATTTCTGTGCATCCCCGAATGTGTTTTTCAGTGATGCACAACAGAAAAGGGAGCGGAGGAGCTCGTGTTTGATGACTGATGGAATGGACTCGGGGTGGATCGAAAGGATGCGTGCCACGACCCCCCCGCTCCCCCTTGCGCAGGTGAATGGACGTCAGCTGCTGGGCCTCCACCACCGTGACGTGGTGGGTGCCCTGAAGCAGCTGCCATTGCACGTGCGCCTGGTGTGCGCCAGGCCGCTGCCCCCGCCCCTGCCACTGCACGGGCCGCCCCTGAGCGCCCGCTCGCCCATCACAGCAACCGACGACGAGCAGGGAGACTTCCTGGACGACCACTACCCCGGTGCGCCTCCCCTCCCACTGCCCTTCGCATGGCATGCCCATACTAGTGGGGTAGTCAATGGAAAAACGGCAGTGTAGGGAACGGCAAGGGGTAGTGGGTTCAACCACTCCCCAACAATCAGTGTACAGCCCCACTCAGTGTTAAGTGGAACACACTCATTGTGCTACCACATCCCCCTTCCCCCCACACTACCAATGTACAGTCCCACTCAATATGAAGTGGAACACTCTCATCAGCTTCAACATTTTTTTTTTTTTTTTTTTTTTTTTTTTTTTTTTTTTGCAGGATAGCAATGGCTTTGCATAAGTCGACAGCACTTTTCCGGATGCACCGTCTCCCCCAGCATGAAGTAGGGATGCTCCTCATTAGGTGCTACAGCTTTTTAATAGTGTTGATGGAATCAAATTGAGGGTACAGTCGCACTAACTCGCTACCACAGCACCTTTGTGAATGTATAGTCATTAGCTACAGTCATTAGGAACACTCATTAGCTACCTCATCTATTTATAAACTGTGATGATGGCGAACTTCAGAACTCCAACATGCGATCATCTCCAGACTTTGCCTTTTTTTTCTGTTAGCCCTTTCGAGCGAGGAAGTCCGCTGGACTTGACCTTTGTGCCCCCCACTCCCCCGTCTCCTTGCTGCAGGGCCGGCGCAGAGTCCGACGGGGCTCCTGGGCCGGCCATCGTCGTCCTCGTCGGCGTCCCCGCCGCCGTCGTCCCTGTTGTCCGCCGGAGGGGGCGGGGGCGTGCTGGGGGGCTCCCTGCCGGCCCTGGTGAAGGCCAAGTCAGACGGGTCGCTGGCGCAGCCGGACTGGGACGAGGGGGGCCTTCCCGGCGGAGGGCCCCTGGTGAAGCTGCGGTCGCGCTCCCTGGAGCCCCTCACGGGACTGGCCATGTGGAGCAGTGAGCCCCACGTGGTCGAGCTGCTCAAGGGGGACCGGGGGCTCGGCTTCAGCATCCTCGACTACCAGGTGAGGGGGAGCCTCCGTCATTGCTCTGGACAGGCAGGAGAATGCTCGTTTGCCATCACAGGGCTTTGAATAAGTTGAGAGTGACCCGCTGCGGTGGCTCAGTGGCTAAGGCGTTCCGCTGCTGAGCAGGAGGTCACAAGTTAGATTCCTGGCCGCAGTGGCTGCTTTTCTGATGGAGGCGAAAAGCAAAAACGCCAGTGAGTTCGAGATTTCGGCGCACGGTAAAGATCCGCAGGTGGTCAAAATTAATCCGGAGCCCTCCACTACGGCGCGCCTCATCGCCTGCGCTGCGTCGGCGCGTTAAACCCTACAATCATTATCATGAATAAGTCGAGAGCACCTTTCTGCATGTGCGGTAGCCCTATGCATGAAGTGGAACACGTTACTGTATTTTCACGCGTATAACCCACCCCTCATATTACCCGCACCCCCATTTTCCGTCGACGAATAAAAAAGAAATATATCCCCTTGTATTGCCCACATATTTTATGCGTAAAAGGATGGACCAAAGCTACTACGCAAATAACATTACACATTTGTTTATGCAAAAGAAATTACCTACCTGACTACGTAGCTATATGGCCTGCCGCATACAGTTTTTTAGGTTGGTATATTGTTGAGCTGTGTGTGCAAAATAAGCACTGTCAATGGGATAACAGCGGCTTAGTCGCTAATACTGCTGTAGGGACATTATTGGCCAACACGCATTGCATTGAAGCTGCACCAAAGGAAATACCTATAATCCACGCCTCTAGTTCACCCCTTGAATTTTCGCACTTTTGGTGCGGGTTATACGCACGGAAATAGGGTGTCTACTACAGCTTTGTGCTAGTGTGTAGGATCAGTTTGAACGTAGTCACACTCGGTTAAGAAGAGGAAGACTTGATTACCTAGCATGCCTCTTTATTAGCAGAGTACAGGATTGAAAACTTACAAACAAGCATTCACTGGGCATATGGTCAGCTGCTGCTGATTTAAAAGGGTCCTTGACAAAATGCAATTTTTTTTCAGTTTGAAAGAACTAGGATAACTCACTCGGCTCCATTTCATCTGCGAAAGACGTTTTCTAACCAAGAGAACAACGCACAAAATGTTGACTTTCAAGTTTCACCCCACACTGACGTAATATAGGCAGGAGGGACGTAACGCACGGGCAGGACCCAAAACAGTTGTCGGTGCGTTACTAACTCCGCATTAGCATTTAATTAAGTGGTGTGATAAAACGCAACCAGAGGACCCACTACGATTGCCTGGTCATGTTTCTCGGCAGTGGCTTTGCTCAGCGGCCGCCAATCACACAGACAAGGGTGTGCGACGTCATAGACAAATTGCTGGAGAGTGGCTAGGGAGTTGCCACTGCTTCGCATGTACCATATTTACTCGAATCTAACGCACCCTTGATTGTAATGCACACCCGTTTTTCGCAGTCCGAAGAAGAGAAAAACGCTATGTTCTTGATTGTAACGCGCACTAGACTTTCATTATCTAATACAAAAATGCAACTTTTTTTTTGCTTGGAACAAGCCAGGTTTATTCCAAAGGTGGCACGAAATGAAATGCGCCGGTTATTGCCGGCAAGACAGTCACCGCGACGACGGTCCAGGGCAGCACCGCCAGGCAGCTCTGTCGTTTCGGGTCTCTGAGCCGCTCGCTGCAGCTGCACCTACTCCGCCAGCGGGTCTTCAATTTGGGGATATCGCCCCCTCTTTGGCCCGCTGAACCCTTTCCGTATTGCCTTGCTTGCAAAAATTTTCTCTTTCTGTTTGCGCCAGTCCCGCACGCAAGTCTCCAAAACACTGAACGCACACGACGCGGCCCGATTTCCATCGCTTTTCGCGCGCAGGATTACTTTCTTCTTGAACGCAGCATTGTGGTGAAGCCGCTGTGTCTTTGCAGTGGGAAATTCCATAATGGAAAGAACACAGGAACGCAAAAAAAAAGAACATGCGCCAACTACAAAGTGCTGGCTATGCGTTCAGTAGTCAGGCAGCCATCTTGAAACGTCGATGGCGATACGGCGCCGCAGTTTTGAGTCGTACTCGATTGTAACATGCATGTGATCTTGGGACCTATTTTTCCCGAAAAAAGGTGCGCGTTAGATTCGAGTGAATACGGTATACCCTAATCTCTCAATTACTTGTTTGAAGTTCATGACACCATCACTGCTATTTGGACTAGGTAGTCTTTTTGTAGTTTTTTTAGCTCTTTCGTTACCGCGAGAAAGGGACCAATTTTTAGGGGTTTAACAAAACATTTTTTCTGTGCTGTACTTATTGGTAAGGCACACTGCAGTGACATAAAGTGCAGATGATTCCACGCGCTTTCCAGCGACACCAGTTTTATTAATGTTTTCAGAAATAATGATTGCAAAAAAAAATTATCGAATTTGGAATTTTTGTTCAGCCGTCGAAGAAAATAAAAAGTAAGTTGTGTATAATAAACTGCCAGTAGTAGAAACAAGCCTGCGAAGCTGTAATTAGCCACGCATTACCGAGTTTCGCGTAATAATTAACGGAGACAATAATTTAGAAATCCGCGGACCTTTTAGCAAACTTGCCGTGTTTTTGACCATAGTGCAGAATACTTCGGCTCGAAGGGTGAGCACTTTCATGTTATCGGGCAAATCTTTTGCTGATAAAGGGGGTCTTTTCAAACGTTCTTTAGTTAAACTTTTCACTGGAACTCTGGAAGTATAAGCCCCGCAGAAGGGTGTCAGTCCTGGCACCCGAGAGAGAAATATGTTTATTGGAGAGGTCGGCCTAGGAAAGTCAGAATTTGCTCCTTTGCGTGCAGTGTAATATTAGACCTTTTGAGGGAAACGTAAGTTTTCTCTTCGACGTGAGTTTTCATGTGATCTTATTTATTCGTATTCAGAGGTCTTAGTGAGTGAGGGTTTGTTCTAAAGCGTAGTTTCCCATCCAGATTCCCTTTTATATTCATATTTTTAATTTTTTTCTTTTCAATTCTGTACATGCACGCCACTGTGCTCAAGCTGGCGCAGCCAGCGAGCTCTGGAGCCTTGATAGAGGCAGAAAATATTTAGAAAACTCTTTTATTTTCGCAATTGAAGCAAGGAGTATGAGCGACATGGCGAGATGCTACGACGTCATGTTTTGGCGGCGGGAAGGATTGCAAGCTTGTACAGAACACGGGCAGGCTTGGACGCGCTTCGGGTTTGGAACTTCAAAGAGGTGTCCTGACTTGTCGAACAAGGCCAGAGCGCTGAATGCAACACCTGGAAAAAAAAAGAAGAACAAGAAGAAAAAAAATTCCCCCGCATTTCCCCGAGGGGGAGAATGTGAAAGTGCGAATGCACGGTTGTCGGCCCGCTTGCGGCGCTTGCGCTCGGCCCCCGCAGCCCACCGCCTCGCCGCCTTCTCTTCCATCTCTTCCATCGGGTTTGTAGTATCACGTGTACACCACGCAGTTATCAAGCCGCTATAACGCCGCTGAGTCGCCAACGCACGCCGCTGACGACGTAGTTTGAATGCGTTAAAGATATAAGGCGCGTTACTGACAATATCAGCGTCGCGTCCGTGGCTTATTCGGTAGAGCGTCGGGCTGCGGCCCGCAAAGTCCTCGGATCGAAACCTGGCGCCGGATGCTGTTTCTTCTTTAAATATAGAGGAGCACTGCGGACGCCGACGCCGCCGCCGCCGGCGGTGGATGGTTTGGGGTCGCTTATAAAGTGCATTCGCACTTAAAAATTTTAAATATGCATTTTATAGGTAAGCACCTCAAAAACCTGTCCTAGCCTGCGTGGTGCCCGTGCCTTGTGGTGAAGCCCAACCACTATTTCAAATTTTGCTATTTTGGATGGTTCTTCAGAAGAAATCTGGTGGTTTGACATCATTAAAGGCCGCAATTAGCCTCCACGTGATGTAAAAACACCTTGTCAATGATTATGACCAGCACAATATTGAAGCGATGCGAAAAAAATCAGCTTGGAGTTGAAAATCAAACTCTTTGGTAGGTGCTTGTTGACGTTCTGGTGATTACTTATCAGTCAGAACTTTCATTTGCGGTCTATTGTCATGTTCTGACTCACTATGGTAGCCCTGCTTGCAGGAATAAGATACAGTGCGCTAGAATTGTTCCCAGCAAGCTTTCACCAAGCCGCCGTCGTGCTATGAAGCGAGATCAGCACTATGAGCCTACTATATTGCAGCGCCACCTAATAATTTAGGAAAGAAACAAATACAAGGCTGTTGGAGGCTTTGTCAGAATAGACAGTTCTACTAAGCAGCGACACTAGACCTCCGGAAACACCCTCATATGAAACCGAAACTGGCCGGTGAACAACTGGCGGTGTTCAAGGCCAATTGGAAGCGTTCTCCTCATCTGAACTGAAACCCGACGGCTTCGTGTTAACTTTTGACTTTCAGCATAAGCTGCTATCACAGAAGTAAGGCGTAGATAAAGTGGAAGCACGAGCGGCATGCTTGTTTCGAGGAACAGTAGCGGGCAACGGAGATGCCATGGCAAATGAGCTTGTAGTTGGGTAACTGCATAGTAGCGCCAAATATAAATTTCGCAACGCAAAAACGAAACCAAAACTGCCTGAAAATTGGCTGAAAATTCCAGGCACACTTGCTAGACATGCAGAGGACCATCAGAAATAAGCTTTGGGAGAATAAAGCTGCCCTTTTTCCGAACCAAACATCACTAGCGAATGGCTGGTGTCATTTTAAAGTAATTATCATCTCTCAACGCTGTTAGATTACAAAGCTGACAACATTATTTGGTACTTGACTTGCCAGAAGCCTTTTGATAAAAAAAATATTATGGTAATGCAGCCTAACCACGATTTGCAATATTTTTTGTCAAGTGTAGCAGCCACGCCCCCTTCCTCAAAAACACACACACCCCAGCTCGCAAAAAGCGCCATAAAAAATCTCGATGTCACCGGAGCGGGAAAATTTAAACTGATTCTAAAAGTGCAGTGCCTAGACTAACCACTGGCCGCATTAGATGTATGAGAGACGAATACAACATGTTGAAATAGGCAGTATAAATCGTCAATCACCGGTGTTCGATTTTAATAGGCATAGTAACGAAAGAGTTAGTAAACCAAATTTGTATTTCGTCTTTATGGCCCCTTTATGGCCTCGGTCCGAGGCCATAAAGTTTGCCGCGTTTGTCTGTGGGTGCTGCAATGTTATTCTCCCATGTAGCTCTCCAATGTTATTCACAGGATGTTTACAAGAGGTATTCAGAACATTGGATTGGGAATAGGTGGGAGTAAGGGCTAATGGAGAATACCTCAGTAACCTCAGATTTGCTGATGACGTGGCCTTGCTGAGTAACTCGGGGGATGAATTGCAAAGCATGCGTACCGCACTGAACAAGCAGAGTAGAATCGTGGGCTTCAAAATTAATTTGCAGAAAACCAAAGTAATGCTCAATAGCTTCGGAATAGCACAGTGGTTTGAGATAGGTGGCGAGGCAGTGGAAGTGGCTAGTGAATACATCTAACTAGGCCAAGTAAGGACCCCAGATCCCGACCATGAGACAGAGATAATTGGAAGAATAAGAAAGTGGTGGAGTGCATTCGGCAGGCATTCTCAGATGATGAATGGCAGCCTACCATTGTCCCTGAAGAGGAAAGTGTATGACAGCTGCATCTTACCGGTACTAACCTGTGCGGCAGAAACTTAGAGGTTTTAACTCAAATTGAGGACGACTCAGCGAGCAATGGAACAGAAGATGACTGGTGTAACATTAAGGGACAAGGAGAGAGCAGAGTAGGTCAGGGAACAGACGCAAATTCAGGACATAATGGTAGAAATTAAGAAGAAAAAATGGACGTGGGCAGGGCATGTAGCGCAAAGGCAAGATAGCCGTTGGTAATTAAGGGCAACAGAGTGGATCCCTAGAGAAGGCAAGCATGGCAGGGGGCGGCAGGAAGTTAGGTGGGCAGATGAGATCAAGAAGTGTGCGGGGATAAATTGGTCGCAGTTAGCACAGGACCGGGGTAATTGGAGAGAGGCCTTTGCCCTGCAGTGGACGTAGATAGGCCGATGATGATATTGACTATGGTGCGTCTACAAAAGGGACAGCTGTGGCACGCTCTGTCTCACCCTTGCGTCTCCTTGCCCCCTCCCCTTCTTCGGTCGGCCACTGTGCAGGACCCGATGAACCCGAGCGAGACGGTGATAGTGATCCGCAGCCTGGTGCCCGGAGGGGTGGCCCAACAGGACGGCCGGCTCATCCCCGGCGACCGGCTGCTTTTCGTCAACGAAGTGCCCCTGCAGCACGCCGGACTGGACGCCGCCGTGCAGGCCCTCAAGGGGGCGCCCCGGGGCATCGTCCGCATCGGCGTCGCCAAGCCCTTGCCCCTGCCCCCGCCTCCGCCGGACTCTGCCTCCGCGACCTGCGCGACCTCCGCCTCCGCCTCCTCCGCGCAGGTGGGTGGCCACGGCGGACTCCGCAGGCCGCCCCTGCTCAAGGCCGAGAGCTTCTGAGGGGCCGTGCTCTCTCCCTCTCTCTCTCTCTCCCGTCTTTGGTCGCTACCATGACACTATGCTGTCTCGAGAGAGGCCCAACCTCTCAGGCGAAAGGCCTGACCTCCCAAACAAGAAGCTCGAACTCTCGAGCGAGAGGCCTGACTCTTGTAAGAAACCTGACATCTCGGGCAAGAAGCCCCACGTCTCCGATGAGAGGCCGGACTTCTCGAGACAGGCATAAACTTCAAAAGTGGGGTGGAAAGGCTCAAAATTTTCCATGCCAGGGCTCTGCCGTTTTGTTGAAAACTGGCCAGGTCTCTTAATTTGTTTCGTTCTTGAATTCCTGCCTACACAATGCCATTTTAGTGCAGTTATGGTAAAACCTGGTTATTACGAAATCACTCGACTAGAATTCGGTGATGCACGAGGATGCGGGTTCGATTCCCTGCCGCGGCGGCCGCTGTTCCGGTGGAGGTGAAAAGTGAAAACGCCCGTGTGTGCGAGATTTCGGCACACGTTAAAGATCCCCAGGTGGTCAAAATTAGTCCGGAGCCCTCCACTGCGGCACGCCTCATCGCCTGTGAATCGTCGGCACCTTAAACCCTACAGTCGATCAATTAATCAATCATTATTCGGTAATGATGCCTTGAGAGAGGCCTGACTTCTCTAGGAAGAGGCCCAACCTTGTGAGTGAGAGGCCCGACTTCTCAAGGCAGCCGCAAAACTTGAAAATGGCCGGTTGATAGTGTGGTTGCAAGACTTAAAATTCCGCGTGGCCGGGTTCTGCTCTTTGCTGAAAACTGGGTGGGCCTCCGGATTTCTGTTTTAAAGCGAAGCTTTAGTGTTCTCTCTGGTGCCGTTGTTCGCCAATGCGCCCTGCAGGGAAGCCAACTTTCTCCGACGATGATGATGAATAATCGTGGGTGAAGTGAAAACAAAACAAAACAAAAAACTCTTCCCGAGGCCGGAATTGAACCTGGGTCTCTCGTGGTATGAAGTCGGCGTTTATCCAATCGCTCCATTTCAGCATGGTCGAAGCGAACGGCAAGCAGCAGGTACCGATTCGCGCCGTACGCCCCAAACCCAAACGTTAGGCCTACGGAGTGCACACCCAAAAGTTGCTGTGGGCATTCTAGAAAAGTGGGGCGTACCTCAGGAGTAACACAGACCCGCAGTGTGGGATTGGCCAGCCAAAGAATCCGTCACGAGAAAGCCTTGGGTTCAACCATCTTTGTTGTTAGATGGAGGGGTCCATGATTTTGTTCTTGTATTCCTTGCCTACATGACGATGCCAGCTGAATGCCATTTTGGTAAGGTGAGCGCGCTTTATTTTTATTTTTTAATTCAAAGTTACTGCAAAAAAAAATTGATGGGGGTGGTGGGAAAATGGTTTCGTAATATTCGCGCACATGTATTGTGTGAAATATTCTGAACTAGTTTTCAAGCTGCCTGTCACTATCGTATCACTATGCGGACTGTATACAGCCTCGAAAGTGAGTTTTGTGCTGATTCGGTTGGCCAAAGTTGCACTTAAATTGCATTGTGTAATGGGCTTCTATTAACCTGTATAAAAACAGTGGGAAAAGATTTCAAAAGTAGCAACACACTTATTTTTTCAGCAAAATTAAGTGCGTTGTTTTCGTGACGAGTGGGGACCTGGCTTTGAAACAAAGACATTTAGGCAACACAGCTTGACATCACTGGATGAGCCCTGGTATAAAAGTGTTAATTTAATCCAGTCTTTAAAAAAACACATAAAGAATGGTTGTTAAGAGGTCAGCCCTTGTGCAGGCTTCAACATTCGACGCTTTTTAATAGGCGGGCCTGAGCAGTAGGTGGGGTTAGAAAAAAAGTAACTTTAGGTTTCGTAGAGTAGATAAGCTCGAAACATCGGACTGACATTGTGGGTACTATTTCTGGGTGGATTGGGTTACGAGACTGGTCCAAGAGGCTGGTCAGGGAAAACACCTTGGTCTATAGGGACTGGTAACTAAGGCATCGAAGACATTACCTCCTGTGGTGCACACTGAAACTGCACGACGATTTCTATAAGCTGGCGCTGGGGTTTGGTCTTCGGAATGAGCTCGCTTGGCCAAGGCATGTCTGACTTAGTAACGGGCATACTGACGTCCACTGACTGGCATGGTGTTCTAGTGGCAGGAAATGGTGCCGTGAAAACGTTCCGGCAAGCTGAATCGATAGCATATTGTTGCAGGATCGTGTTTTGTAATGGTAAAATTCTCCATCTTCAATGCGGGCTGTCATCTGAGCAGCATTTTGGAACTTTGAACGAGAGGGCTGGAATTTTGATCAATACAGTCTTTTTTTTCCCTTTATTTTCGTTAGCTTTTAAGAGGTTGATAGAAGATTGCTCAAACATTTGTTCATCTAAAGTGGGTCGTGTACAGCTGAACCTCGTTATAAGAGACACTATTGACCCGCATGGTTGGCTGCCCTATCTTTCCCATTAAATCGACCTCTTTTATAACAGACATCGGATGTAGAAGATTGGTTATTAGGGACAAGTCATCCTTGAACTTTAATCAATAATCTCACTTGTAATAGACATTTTAACTTCAGACACAGTGCCACCAGTCACTAATTGCAGTTGCTTCCATCCTGGAAGCACAGGTGGACGACAGACGCCTGCAGTCGCTATTTATTATCACTTCAGCAAACACACAGTGGTTCAGTCAGCTATGAAATGACGATGAGAAGCCCTGCCAATGGAAATGCAACTTACAGAAGTGGTTGATGCTTACTGCCATCCATTGGATGGAGCGCGATCGCACATGCAAGTTCTCCCACTGGCATAGCTCCCAATCAAAAAGCATCGCAGATGTTGAGTCCTGCAAGCATAATGAATAGCCTGAGCACACAACGGAAGAAGCTGTGCGCTCCGCCTATTCATCAGGCTTGTGAACTCAACATGTACGATTCATCTTCCACAAACGAGGAAAGAAAAAAAAGCTTGCAGAATCGGTTGTAAAATATAGTGTAAATACAGTCATGAAGCAAACAAAGATTCAGAACTGTTTCATAAATTCTGGGGGCCAAACATAAATTAGAATGAATCTTTTGAAACATGCTGTAGCATTCTTTTGAGCTTGTTTTAGTCATAGGGTGCCCACATTGAACTAGGGTCTGATTAGTAAGTGAAAACATGGTACCCTGCTTATAAGAGACATCTCGTATAAGAGACAGAAACTGCTCCCCGGTACGTGTCTCTTATAAAGGGGTTCAACTGTATTATGTTTGTTCATGTGTACTACTTTTATTGGTTAATACCTGCTAGTTTGGAATGATCGGTGCACCACTAAGCTCCGTGTGCTCTGCCTAGCACGTGAATTCCTTGCCAAGTCGTCAAATTGGGAGCGGCTGTTGTCATCGATCAGTACATGCTTTCGCCCGAGCGAGCCAAGTTTCCAGAGTGCCATTCGTAAGCCAAACATCATTGCCGGCACTTTACTCCCTGAACTTTGACCCTCAAGGCTTTCACTGAGCTCTGCTAATGAAAAGAAAACCTGCCTCTCGCACTTATCCGCTACACAAAGCAAGGAAGAAAGAACGAAAACGGGCAGCTCGTTTTAACGAGAAACTTCTAGTGACTTCCGCTTCAGTATTAAGCGCGTTCAAGAATTGTTTTGTGGAGTACATTACCATCTTAGAAGAAAAAAGAAAAGCTGAAAAGCTGATGAGGTGGTCCGAGAAGCCTCTAGCTCTCTCTCCGAATCATCGTTGTGTATTTCGTTAGCAGAGCTCTATTGCACTGGGGGCGCTCTGACTAGGTGTGGGTAGATCGGGCGGATGTCACGGTGCTACCTCTCTGCCTCTCCTGATCTTCCGAGGGTTCGAACGTTCGTCGCACTGACAGAGGCTTTTTATTGTATTTTATTTGCTAGAACGGCTTGTGTTACGTGTTGAAATGCTCTGTGTAGTATCGTGGCTTGTCACAACAACCAACGTAGCCGCCGTATCACAATCACCCTTTGTTGCAGTTGTTGGGTAATGTAGATGTAGCTCTTTAGTTATTTTTCTTGAGAAGTATACACTGACACTATTCTGTCCGGTATGCTTTGAATGTCTCTTGCTTCGTAAATGTAGAGGTTTATTGCAGGCTGGCTGTACAACAGCAGCATTCCTTTAAAAAAATTTTTGTTTTTGTTGTTGTGACAGTCGCTTCCGCGGCTAGCCTCATTCGCTTTAGACCGCACATTTCTTTACGATTTGAAAAGTTTTAAATCTTGGAAATTTAGCTTTAGGCGATGTTACGCACAATGCAAGCAGCGTTCGGTGGAGGATTTTAAATTTAAAATTTTTTTTTTTTCATTCTTGGCGGCGATGGCGAACGATGGCAGCTCTTCGCTTTGTTTACGCTCAAACCAACGTCACAAAAAAACAAAAACGGAAACGTTGTCCGTTTTGTCTGGCGTTTGGGGTTTATCCTCGTTTTCATTTACAGGTGACGGTGTCACCTGATGACGGAGTTTCGTTCACGTTGACTTTGAAAGCTCTCTAAGCTACCGAAAAAAAAAAAAGACCTCTGTTTTAGAAAGAAAGTACAAAGCTCCGTTTTATCGTGCTTCGCTTTATTTTGTTAGGAGCGTCTTATGTACGGTTTGTACGCAATTTTTTTAACCGCGTGGCAGGTTAAACATTCCACATACTGGGTAGCGTGTGGAGCAGATGCTGGTTTTTCGGATTTGCACGAAACGTGGTTGCGAAAAAATACAAAAATAAATTACATTAAAATAATAGGTAAATTAAAGGTTGAGGGCAGTATAGCCTTCAGGTTGGCAGATCACATGGTTAAAATACCTGCATTAATTGTTGCATGCAGGCTTCGAGACCCAAGGGCTCAGGAATTTCTGTAGCTGCCTTGCTGTACGTCCAAGCAAATGGGTTGAACCTAAAAAATGACTAGCTTGCCAGGTACAACAGTGTAGTTTTAAGTCCTCGTAGCTGAAAGGCAGATGTTCGAAAAACATTTGAAAAACATCTGCATTGTCGTAAAATTTCTTAAGACGTCTGAAATTGAGCGTATGAAAAATAAGAGGGTAGACGGGTCAGCTACCTTGCAAACTTGCAAACAGGTGGCTAACAACGAAAGCTCACTCTAACGTGCTTTTTTTTTTTTCTTTTCCCCATTTTTTTGTGTCTATGTGTGGGAAACTTCATTCTTCTTTGACATGCTACCCGGGAAAAAAAAAGAAAAACCACATTTTTTTTCACTGCTAACCTGACTTTACGCATTCTAATTTACCAGTGTTGTACAAGGTCAATGGACAGTGTCTTGTTTCCGTTATACGAACATTTTTGACTTCTTTATATCACAGTTTATTTGATTGTGAAACACAGATGTGCGTGCTGTGTGAAAAAAAAAAGACGTTTGAAGTTGTGAGAGGAGAGACCTCGTGAAGTAGCCGCTTAGGCGGCCAGGTTGTTTACTTTTTCAACGAGCTCAGATCGAGCACAGAGTAGGTTTTTGTAGTGTTGTGAGCAATTTACACACCTTTTGGCAGCTGCAGGTTCCACCGATTACCCTCTGAGGAAGAAAAAAAAAGTGTACGAGGTGTGTGAAAAAAATTTTTGGTGAGTGCGATGGCGATTGGGGCTTAAACACTTTTGAGTGCGATGCAGCTTTGTGTCTTTAGAGCCTAAAGTGTTTTGGAAATAAGTATCATTCAGAGGTGCAGGGCACGATATTAACGACGAAAAAAAAAGTACAAAAGTGTGTGTGCGGGATTTTAGCGGCAACTTGAAAACCTAGAATGGCATAATTTATTCCATAGCAATCTCTCGGCATGCTGTATGAAAAAGATATCGTTTTTTGCATCGCACTAGTTTTTTTTTTTTTTTTTTTTTCCCCTAATTGAGAGGTGTAGAATGTTTCGAAATCTTGTAGGCTGTTGTAAAAGCGCTAACTTTTTTTTCACACACCTCGTATGCCTTTTATGTGTGTGTGTGTGTGTGTGTTTGCGTACATGTGTGTAATAATGAGAGTCCTCTGCTCTTCGCTAGCGTCAAGTACTATTTCGCGTAGTTGCGTTCTATACTAACTGCCCTTGCACACCTTTTTGCAATGTGGGTGTTGCCCCCAACACTTGCACAAATGTCTGGGGCTCCCCCCGCTGTCTTGTAGTGCAAGCACCCTAGCACAGATTTCCGCGTGGGTCGCGGTTGTGATTAGTGGTGACACTTTGGTGCAAATCACTGCAAGTCGGGAATTGGCAAGGGCAGTCAGTCAGATTTGTTGGAAACACCTTAGACACCGATCCATGGTGTGTATCATTAGTGGCAGGTTGTCGGGCATGCTGCGTTAGGCGTTCACTGTATACAGAAGCACCACTAGACAGTGAATGCAATTTTTTTTATTAAAGTGTAATTGCACTGCTCTGACATAGAAACGTGGTTACAAAACTCCAGGCGCCAACATTTGATAAGCGTGGTTGGCTTTTGTTGCAATTCGTCCAAGCAGTAGTACAATTTGAATAAGTGAGTAAACAAGAAATTTCGTTATTTTTGTGTCTTGGAGGATGCAAGGTTTTTCACGGCAGTTTTAGCTCAGGATTTCAGAAGGGCAGTCGTACCCCCGCCAGTCTCTCGTCTTGCAGTGATCCGCCGGCACTTGAAAGTTGCGTGTGTGCGTGTGTATGGCGAGTGCTTTTTCCCGTCTAGCGGAACCCTCCTTTTGTCACAATATTTTTCGTAGCTACCAAGCCAACTTCTTCTGAGCATCAACTCTTGTTCCACCTGTCTTCATTTCTTCAATTCTTGTTTGATTGAACTGTTCCGTTCCGCTCTCCTTGGCTGTGAAGGGAGAGGAGGCGGAGAAGGCGACCCGTTTTGTGGCATGCGCATTCGTTCCCCGGCCCCGACGCGCGTTGCTCACTCACCAACGATCACACCCTTGTGCACGGCTTGGCTGCAAATCACCCCTTGAGCACTAGTGACATTCCGAGGGCTGCCGTCACCCCCTACCCTCCCCCCTTCCCGCCCTCTGACCACCTCGTAAGAGAAATGGTCACTATGCGATTGGCAGATGAAGTTTGTGGAGGTTTAAGTTTCTCCCCAGTCGTAGCGGGTCTATTTTATTGAAAAGAAATGTCCCCTCTGTGACAAAGTACAGGCCTACGAGTTGCCCGCGAATTGGTGCTTTGCGATATGGCTGGGTCTGTGCTCATGTCATCAAAAGAAAACGCTGGCTAAGAAAAGGCTCTTCTGGTGCCTGGCAGTTGTCGCTTACACAGCTCGTCGCGTTCTAGTTCGGCCCCGCATCTTAGCTACGCCGTCTTAGCCCCGTTTGAGCAAAGGTATGTATCCCGTGCTTTGTGCAAATGTGGCATTTAACGTGGATAGGAGCTTCCTGCTTATGTGTCCCAGCTTTAATATCTGCTCCCCGTCTCTCTCTTCCTCTTTCTATTCAAACCTGTTTTGTTTACGCGCCTCTGCCTTTTCCTGCCATTGGTTGTGACTGTGCCTTAGTCTTTAAGTGCGTGCTGGGGTTGAGGAGGCCTAATATTTGCCAAAAATCTTAGGCTAAGGCTTTTCAGCATGGCTGGAAAAGTAATATGTTTGCTTAAATAAGCTCAATTCACATAGGAATAGAACTCGCTATTTACAAAGTATCCGAGAAATTGGCCCGGAGGTTACTCCACAGAGGCTTTAGGCTTAACGATCAGTACTGCTTTACTAACCTGAGTCTGCTTAGGGGTGTTTTTCAAACGGAGAGTTATTTGCATAAGAAAATAATTTTCTAAGACAGCTTCTCTTGTTTCTTAACAAAGTCACAGGCTGATATCCTTCGAAATGCCATTGTTGTCAAAGTGCTGGCAGTACAAAATGTGGAATTCTTCGATTAGTTATCTGATTTTCTTCTGAATTCTGAACCTGTGCATTAGGCTAGGTTAGCAGCAGTTACGCCATAAGCATTCATTACTCAGAGGCAAAAAACAAGCATACTTTAACAATCTTTTTCTTGGCGCATTTTTTATTTTCTTGATAGTACTTTCTCTTTTCTGTTCAAAAGCACTGCACTTACACTGCTACCGCTGCTGCTTGTGCCATTGTAATTTGTTTTTCACTGTGTGAGCTCTTATACGTGGTTCGAGTAGTCTTTCCATACATTGAGACGTCCAATTTTCGGTAGTCAGGCCAAATTTAAAATTACCATCATAATTCAGGCACCACACAGCCTATTACTCTCAGCTGTAGTTAACTGTAGACCCACCACGAGGTATTTAAAGGAAGCACACAGTGTTTTGTGGTTATAGTCATATTTTAGCTAAGTTTACCGGAGTTCACTTAGATTTACTGGAGTTCACTGGGTTTCACTGGAGTTCACTGGGTTTCACTGGGCTTGTGGTGTAAATGCACTTTTTTTCTTTTGCGAAGCTATCAGGTAGGTCGTCTCAGCAGCAATCGAAAAGCATTGTGCTTGACTGCATGCGGGAGAAGCCAGCTCGTGCAAGTAAACCGTGGGAAATTTACATTTTTACCAATTCAGATGATTTAACAAAAAAGGAAACTAAAAAAAGTGAAAAAAAAAAAACTTGGGAACAGATGCGTATGCTGCAAACCGTTGTCTCTCTCTCTCTCTCCTTCTCCCTATATGAGGGCTTCTAGCTTGATTGAGTAGTTTGTCAAAGTGACGGAAATGTGTTGAGAGCAGCGGAAATAGAGTAAAGTGGTGAAAAAAAACGCTTCCGCTGTTATTTTTGTCATAATTCTCGGAACCAGCCCTTAGTTGAGGTTCAGTTCTGAGCTTGCTTGGTTAGGCTCTCTCTAGCGCCATATACCTTCTTGTTCTCGTGCAAGTGCTCCTTCCGACCCTTGTAAGAGACCTAGTCGAAGCAAATAAAGAGACAAGTTTGAGACGTGGCCTCGACTCTTGATTTGCGCTGGCCTCTTTATTTTTCGCGCGGCCCTGACTGCCGCATGCTTTCGAGCACAACGTTTTTCCTCTGCTCGTAGACGCAGCCACCGCCTCTCGAGGGATTGCCCGTAGAAGGTGTTAATGACCATCAGCTAGCTGTAGCCGTATCTAAGCCATAGCCCAATCCAGAAGCCGCTCTGAGACAGGTAGTGGAAAACCCTGCTCTTTCTCAGCTAATCAGCTCGGCAGGTTAGCATTTTCCAGGCTAACTTTTAAGGCTTTTGACGACATCACTCAAATTTAGCTTTTAAAGATGTGGCTTTTGAATGCAAACCTTATTCATTGTAGAGGTTGCATGAAACTTGCTGATGTTCATTTTGCAACAATCGCAGCAGCCATAAAAGAGGGTACAATCTATCATCTACCTGCGTTTCAGTTGGCTAATAAATGTTTATGCTTATTAATTTTTCCAAACTGGTCTTTTGGGCTCTTCTAGAAAAGCTTGATGGGAAAAAGGCTGTTTGTATACCAGACCAGTTCGTTCAAAGCTTCGTTGAAAAGAAGCTGTTGCTTTTTGCGGGCAGTCCTGTGAGGGGTCTTGGCAAGTCGCTGACGTGTTCTAAGATCGATCGCCAAGCAAAGCCGCCCCCCGAGGCATGCACACACAGCATCTCCCACTCCTCCCGGCACGCACACCACTTTTCACCTCACTGCTTTACTCTGCCTCTTTTTTAATTCATTATCACTTTGTTTTTTATATCTTCATTCCCTGCGCCTATGTCTCCCCAGGCTCTGTCTTTGCATTCCTTACTGATTACCTGAAGCCACTGAAGTTAGCTTAAAGCCATGACATTGCAAAATGAAAGGCAATTCTATATGAAGCAAGTAGGGCAGTTGTTTTTTGTCGTACAGTAGGAGTTTGACTACGCTTAGGATGTTGAGACTTGGTCACCATGTTAAAAAAATACTTCAGTCAGCCGACTGAGCTTGTTTGATGAATATTGGGACTTTAAACTTTCATGTTCGGAAAGTTTTATGCTGATATTTTGTTTGCCTCCACTGGGGTCTGGACTGAGGATCAGAGAAACTTTGGCTGTTTACGACGCAAAAACAGGTTTTTGTGCACTGAAAGGAACTAAGGTAGACAACTTGGAAGCAACAAATACCTTAAAGTTAACTATTGCTAACTGCAGAATTGGTGGTATTGTCAAAGTCAATGCACAAGCGCTAGATAAGTACACTAATCAAGATTATGCTTTCAGCCTATCTTTCTGAGCATAGGGTCTAAGAACGCAACCTCTTTTGTAAATGGCGCTTATTCCTTATCGCGCAAGTTATGTCTGTTAGATAAGCTTGAGGAACTGAATATTTTAGTAGGCAAGTGTAACTGCTCTGTGAACCATATTAAGCTGCTCTACGAGTACTACTCAAGTTTCGAAGTTTGATCCACTTTTTTTTTTAAATTAAGAGACTTCTGACATGAGCACAGCCTCACATGCGATATCAGCGGCTTTTTCGCCTGGTATCGTTTGCCAAAAACTTGTTCCAATCCTTAAGCTGTGAGCAAAAATTGGATACTGCTGGGGTTGTCAACCCTGAAGGCATATTACTGCCGTGACCAGATGTCAGTGAGGTGAACAGTGAAAACCCCCACTTTTTGAGCGGTAACTGTGCGTGCCGTTAGCAACACCTGTAAACTCCTCCACTGGAATGTAAGACCACTGATGGTCTCTCTGGTCAAGTTGCGAAGCGCTTGCAGCCCAAGCCCTGCACAAGGTAAGTGGTTGCAGAAATGTGCCGTCCTCACTAACGCCGTTTTGCGACAACCTCTTTTTGGTTAATTGGCATTGCGTGTTGCAGCTTTTCTCAAGGCTGTTATTTTGGGGGAGGTTGAACTCTCACTGTCTGGTCTTTGCTTGGGTGGCCTGCCCTGCAGGGGCGGTATTCTCGTGTTTTGTCCGTTTTGTGTCCATTTCAAAAGTGTCCGTTTTGAGCAAGCCCTGATTGCCTAAAGGCGAACACCCGGATGGGACGTCATGCAAACATGGTGGAGCTATTAGCCGCGGCATCTTGGAGGGGACGATTTGGAGCAGACAATTTGGAGCAGACGATTTTTCGTTACCTTGTTGTTGGTTCGCTGGCGGAACAATGAACACATAAAATATAGTTTAGTAAAGACATAAAATATAGTTTAAAGTAGGTTTAGTCATTTAAAATGTGTTTACAACAACAGTTGCGCAAAAGTCAACCCAAAGCCCACGTACAAGTGGAAGTGCGTCACAATAAAAAGGATGCAAAACAGATGTTTTCAAAATGGACAAACGTGAGAGTACCACCCCAGGGGCCAATTTTTCTTTCCTCCTCTTCGTTAGAACACTTTTGACCAGGGGCCGAATTCTCTAAAACGGCGGCGCGTCGCTTTGAAGTGACGGGTGAGCGCCATTGAAATGCATGTGTTGTGGGGTTGGGGCCGTCGCTTTGTGGTGCACCTCGTGAGGAGTGACGCTGAGAAAAGCAGTGTGGCAAGGGCGCGAAGCGACAAGCGAAACGACGGGGGGCAGTTGGTGTCGCTTCGCGCCCTTGCCACACTGCTTTTCTCAGCGTCACTCCTCACGAGGTGCACCACAAAGCGACGGCCCCAACCCCACAACACATGCATTTCAATGGCGCTCACCCGTCACTTCAAAGCGACGCGCCGCCGTTTTAGAGAATTCGGCCCCAGGGTGCCAAACCGAAAAAAACACCAGTTTGATCCGGCTTCGGGTAACTTTATTTCGTTCCGATTCTGTTCCAGTTTGACAAAATGTCGAACTGGTTTGCGAGTGCTGAAGTGGTTCGGAAAGTTAAATTGATAACCAGGGGCAGAAAAGAAACGCAATTGCAGACTTGAAGCCGCGAGCTGCGTGTGCACGGGGACTTTTACACGAATAGCGCCAGCCGTGGAATTTGGGGCCTTTGGCATTGAGCTGCTGCTCACATCCACCATGAGGGTCTGCCCCCTGCACCCCTTTAATAATGCCAACAATCGGCAACAAAGCGTTCACATAAAACACTCAACGTATGCATGCACACATACCTATGCTGACAAACGAACCAAAAAGGGTTTTCGACACACTATTGAGCAAGTTTTCCCCATGAGCTCAGGTTTGGGTTGCAGCAATCGAGGAACCACTTGCATTGAAATGTGGGTGTGAACATTGCAGACTGTATTCCCTTGGTGCATGGCTGCAAGGCCATAGATGGAACCATGGGAATTTAGGGAAGGAAGAGAGCTTCGGAATCACATGATTACATGAGAAAGCAGGCACCCTGAAGACGCCTAATGGAAAGTTGGGATAGTGACTTGCTGCGGTGTGTTTTGTAGCCTGAGTAAGTGTTTCAAAGCCTGTGTAGACATTTTGCGGTTAGCTAAAACGTAAAAATACTGTAGCCAAATAAACTGCAGGCTGAGTTTAGAGTAGCATATTGGTTCCATGCACCATGGCCCATGCAACTGCAATTGCAATTACAATATTTTTGTTTGTTTCAGTTCTGGTTTGGTTTTTCCATGCTAAGGAATACTTTTGGGTTCACTTCCAGCAAAAGTACCAGTTTGGTACTGGCTCGACTCCCTGCTTTTTACGCAGAGTGGGAAACGCACGGGTACTTCAGTGTCGTGGCTGGATGGGAATGTGAAAACATTGCTGAACACAATGATGCGGATTTGATCTTGGCCATGGTGGCCTCGTTTCAGATGGAAGCGAAAAGCGTAAACGGCCATGTCTTGAGATTTTGACGCAAGGGGCCATGCAGACAAAGCACAAGTTAGGGTCATTTGAAAGATTGCCTCGTTAGAGTCAAACTGACACCACTATTAAAGCACACTTCGCTCAAATAAGCTGTATAATTGGGAAAAAAGAGAATGGCCATGCGACCCACTAGCTCATTTCCTTCAACAGAACCTATGATGTGATATGTGCCCAGCTCTGCGATTGGCTGAGGGTGGCAAAAGCAATCGCAAATTAGGGACGTTTATGAGCTTGCTGGGGGACCCATTTGTGCCTAAATGTCATGCATATTCATTTTAAAGCAGTAAGGATGATGCGGTAAACAATGAAATTTATGAAAATACACGTAAGCATCGAAGTACCGATGCGCACCGCTGTTGGTACTGGGTGCACTGTGCTTGTTTTAGCTGCACAGAAGTCCGTCGCTTTGGAGTTTCATACATGACCCTGTTTGTCGAGGATACCCTTTGTTTCACGAAACGATCACTTTCTACCGTAACACAAACAAACCAGGTGCTAATACGGTCAAAAACAAAAGCGGCAGACACCGGTTCGTCGCTGACTATGGTAGCGCCGTATGGGAGGACTAACGGTAAGCAAGGCTGCAGAGCCTAATGACGCACTGGAAGTTCGTTTGAATACCCGCCCTCGTGACTTCAATGCCAGACGTCACGAAAACACACGCTTTGGCGGGAGAATCAAGGTTTTAACCCAAATTGATTAATTTCTCAGTGAATACGGCATCGTTTGCTGTTGGACAAGCACTGGGGGCACTATAAAACACGAAATCTTTCGAGTAAAACAAACTTGTATTTTGTCTGCTAGGCCCCTTTAAAGATCCCCAGGTATTCAAGATTAAAGGGGCACTGACACAAAAATTTAGCATCTTGTTTTTTTCGTTGCGATAAGTAGCTAGTGACCTACTTATAACCTGTAGAAACCTCATTTGCTTCAGCGTGCGACGGTTGTTTAATTAGAGGGATTTTAAATGCGGCCAGTCGCAGTTTCGGTTTCAGCGAGTGCCGCGAAACGATGGATTTTGTGGATTTTGTGTGAACAGAGCTGACCACGTGACCGTCGGAGGGATATCACAGAGCAGAGCCGCCGTAGCACTGTCGAATCCGCATCGACGGCAGTTTCTGCGAATGCCCCCACGTACTGATCTCGTGAGGCGCTTAATTAAAAAGCGACCGTGGATGTGACGCAGGCGCTGCGAGTGCAAATGCTACCGCGGCTAAAGACGACGCGCGACGCTCGAGACGGTGGGTGGCAAGACGCGCGCTGGGAGCAGCCGGCCGGTCTGCCTACAGGTCCGCCTACAGATGTGTTCGGCTCAGCACTGCGGCGGATATTCGAGTGCCGCTCTCGTAAGCGGTGCAGATGACAATTTTTAATGCAACCCGCCATCGCATCATTAACTCCTTTCTCATGTAAGCCACTATGGTCGGGACTTGGGGACAATTTCGTGCAGCGGTAACAACCTATCACTCGAGCTACCTGCGCCGGCCTGGGCCACTTCGCGGCCGTGGCCGCCGCCTGCACAGCGACCGTGCGGCTAGCTCAGTGAGCTTTTCGTGCCTCCGGCGCGTTTTCGCATCCAATGGTAATAAACAGTAATGGAAACAGTGCCTGGAAGCGCTGTAGAACTTTGGTCGCGGCCAGCTGCCCGATGAGCTTACGAAATCACGGCGCCTCCGCCGCCAACGATCGGGTCGTTCGTTCTCGAGAGCAGAAGCTCCGCCCTCCGGCTCTCCGATTGGAGCGGCGAGCCGGGCGAGCCCGCGTAAAACGCCGGTAGTGCGGAAGCGGCAAACACAAACTCGTGACGTGTTTGGATGTTGTTTATTTACAATTGCGCGTGGTCCTCTGCTGGCTGCTCGGTTGCGTTTCGCACACTTCAAAATTGATTTTAAATATGTTCTAGGCTGTATTCGCCGCTGATATTTTGCAGATGATGTATATGTGTTCCCACCAATCTATCTCCGACGTTATCTCGCCTTCAAAATTTTGTGTCAGTGCCCCTTTAATCCGGAGCCCTCCACTACGGAACGCCTGATTGGCCAGGTGTATCTTCGGTGCGTAAAACCCCCAAACAGACCCAAGGCGAAAACAGTGGCACAGTTGCCTCACTTGCTCAGGCATGTTTGGGTGCATTGTGTTGCCACTTGCATGCGTCGATGCATGGGGTAAGCAGGGGTGATGCAGCTGCGCCATTTTGCTACAATTGTACTCTCCTGCTCCCTGGTGCGCCCAGTGGTGTTTTACTTGTGCCAAATGCTCCGAACCGCTTGAACCCGGTTTTTCGGCCGAGAGTTGTCCCCTCAAACCAGCTGAAGCGAGAGACGATCATTCTGCCGCTAACCAGCACGATGGTTCCTAGGTTGGCAACTTGGAGGAAGCGGTGCGCTCGATTATTCGGTTGCCCCAGCCGAGCTCTGCTCATGGTGCAGCCACAGTGCAGCAATAGTGCAACCACGGTGCCGCTTCGGAGCAGAGATGGTGATTCGGCAAGTCGTCATGCATACACTCCGGTGGCGTGGACCACAACGGAGTGGTTTCCCGCACTGCTGCAAACAAGCATAATGGCATTCGCTTGTAGAAAACTAGCGATTGACGTTCGGCCACTCGTGACAAGATGCACAAACGAGAGTCTATTCTTTTCTGCGCTCGCGGCGAATCGTTTTATTACTGTGCGGCCTTATATTTAGGGCTAGTGCAGTGGAGTAGCGCTAGCCAAAACTGCATCAGCGTAAGTTTAAACTTGCTGTTTGGGATTTTCGCAGCGGGTTTCTCTTTGTTTGTTTTTGTTTTTTGTTCTTTTTTTTTTTCATCCCGCGTGACGGTATTGGAAATACAGCCCCTTCATGTTGCTCTTATCCACCGCCTGAGTGGCCGGGAATGTGGTGCTGATGTCAGCAATGAAAAGCGGCTCAGGGGGAATTTGGAAGAAAAGGGGATCTCATGCCGTGCGTTGCTGAAAAGGGCTGAAAACATTATTTCATCAGGGCAGGCTTTATTAGCAGGAGGCAACTCTGCCTTTAGCCACACCCTCTCCGAGCTGAATGAACTTAATAAGAAGGCAAGCAAGAAGCAATAGTATGGTGTGATGTGCGTCAAGTGCAATATTTTCTGTCTAAATATTGTCGAGCCGGACACTCCGAGCTGGATGAACTGAACGAAACGGCAAGAAGCAACAAATCAGTGCAATATGTTTGAGATAGTGAAATAATTTTATTGTAAATAAAATGGGCACCTTTTTGGTATCAGTAAGTTTTTGTAATGATTACTTGGTGTTTTTTTTTTAAGTTAAAGAAACGCTTGTCATCTGCTTCACTTGCAGCGGTGTCTAAAGGCTGTGGGGGCACACATTTTTGGTGCTTTAGTTACCAGCTTCAGAGTCTACAGCTGTGGGGAAATAATTAGCGTTGCCTGAATGGTTGCCAGCCTTCTTTATCTCCAGATAAATGAAGCTGCAACATAAGTTTTGTGCTGCTCCCAAGCTGCTCCAAAATCAAGCTCTGATACAATAGTGCTCCAAAATAACATTTTTTCAGCTCCAAAAATTGCTCCATTAGTTCGAATGGCTGGATCACCCCTGGGTAAGATGGAGTGTGAAGCCAGTGCAGGGCCCACCGGGTGACAGAAGAGGATAGAATAGGTAAGACAACAGAGGAGTGCAAACTGCAGAACAACGGGAGGAGGAACTGGAAGTTGCCACCTCTAAGTGAGCACTGAGATGGTGAAAGACCGCTAAGCAGTGGGGATGTGGCTTGCAAACAGCTTGTGGGAAAAGACTAGTTGCGGACTTCTGAAGCTGTAACAAAGTGTGTGCGTTGGGCCAGTTCTGTAGCTGGCGGGTCAGAAAATGCAACGCTGACACATTCTTAAGCATTCACCAAGGGATCTTCCATTGACTTTTTTAATTAATGGCCGCTCGCGAAACACTTGTCCCCCGCAAAGTGGCTTAAAATAAGATTATTAATTGTCACCATTGAGCCACAAAATAATTGAAAATTTCAAGTCTGTGTATGTTGTTAGGCATCCTATAAGTGATAGTGCCGATTCAAACACTTCTCTTAGGGCAGTAGAGATAAAACATAGAAGCTGTTTTTTTTTTTTTTTTTCCGTTTATTTAGCTTAGTAGACATTAGAGAGTCCGATCTATATCCAGGAAACTAGGTTAGCCTCCCGGATATAATCCAGCAAGGAATGGTAGGCAGGACCATGGAGCCACCGATGGTAATGCGTGTCTTGCCGCAAATTTATGCCTGCTGCCATGAAACATTTCCGTCGAATGTCGTTAGTTCCAGGGTACGTCCCGTATTAGGTGGTGAAGGTCTGCCGGAACCGTTTCCTCACAGCAGGTTGGACATTTCACATGCCCTTGGTAGTCCCCTTTCTATCCACTCGTGCGGGCAGGAGTAAGAGCCACGGCCAGTCGGATCCTTCGTAGTTCCACTTCCTCCATCCTGGTAAGGTTGAGGGGGAGGAGAACCGAACACGGAGGTGTGAGAGCACGCGTTCAGCGTCGAAGATCCTCCTTTGCAGCCATTCTTGTGGCCCGTGGGCCACTTGGGAGCTGGGCGGGGGATGATGGGGCCAGGCAGTTGTGTGCCAGGAAGTCAGCCAATTCATTTCCTACAATACTGGTGTGACCAGGAACCCATGACCAGGAACCTTTGATGGCATTTTCTGTGGAGCTGGTGGATACGTTGGCAAATGATGGGGGTCTGCGCAACCTGTTTCAGATACTAATGGATCACTTGGGTAGAGTCGGTACGAAGATTGATGGTTGTCAAGGCTTCATTGGAGGCAGCTGTTTGCGGGTACATTTCATCCCTCATTTTATCCACGTTTAAAATTGACCGCAGAGCGTTCGAAGCTCGTACGTAGGCTGACGTTGGCACCTACACTGCACTTTTGCTATCACCTAAAACATGGAGTGTTGAACTCCAACTTACAGGGTGGAGTGAACTACCTGTCTGCTTTTTTTTTAATTTTTTACCTTTTGGACTGTACTGACCTGTGGGAAAAACACGCTTGTGGAGAGCACAGCACAAAAACAGTGGCCTGACATGATTGACAGAATGATTGAGAGCGGCCAAAGTGCCAAGGCTGGCCTTGTTAGGCCTAGCATTCGAGGGAATGTTGCTCGAACACTTTCATTGGCTACTCTGATAACAATCTCCGGGGGTATTTTTGCACTTATTATCGTTTACGAAGCCTTGCTTGCACGAGGAGTACCACTCGGGAAAGCGGTGACGTGCAGTACTTAAGAAATTTGAAGCCATGACGTTGCGTAAATGCTAACTTGGCGCGTACTAGGGATCAAGAACCTTTAGACTAAGCACAGACTTCGAACATTCTAGAGACAGTTTTCAATGTGGTTTTAAGTCGTCATGGATAAAATGGCACATGCAACACACCAACGTATGGCCCAAGGGTTGTTTTCTTTTTTTTTCTAAATCAAATGTGCGACTCCTTGCACAGTGAATTTACCCTCAAAGACTAGGTGTTTAATAGTTTTAGCACTATACAGGTGTGGGATTCGCACAAAGCAGCCGTAATGTAAGCTCGGAAACACCATAATTTGGTGACTTTTCGCTATAAAACGATGCTTGGTTAGGAAGCGGTGATCGTGAACAACAGACGGGCAAAAGAAAAGCACACAAGGAAGATGTATCAAAAGTAGTGGTTGTACATATATGGTCTCCCTCGTGATACCATGAGTGCTGTGTACCACTACAGCGGGCATGGTTAACAAGGCCAACGTGGGTTACACAATATGTTCAAAGGTGGTTTGGCTATAATACCTGAGCAGTCGGAATGGTACATGATGCTGCGCAATGCCACTGTATGGCTGGCAGAAACTGAAAATAGAAAACTGTGTAATGCAGAAAAAAATTTCCCACCTCCCCTCGCGGGAACCCCTGTGTAGATGCGACGCATAGGGGGTTCACGTTGCAGTGTTGGACAGCGGAGGAACGGCGCTGGAACGATGGAGCGGAGCGGCGCAGGCACCGCGTTTTATAGCGCGCATAACGGTGAGGGGACGCGCCGGCGGCAGTGCGCCTGCCGCGGCTATGACGCAACACAATCCATTTTAATCCAATCCAATCCAAGCCAATCCATTTGAATCCAATCCAATGCCCCTCGCGAGAGAGTGTTCGCTATCGGAGAGGAGAGGGGGTGAGCGGCGGAGAGCGCAGCTCACGCGGCGAGGAGAATGGGGGAGGGGCGGACGCCGACAACACCGGATGCAGGGACAAGGCGAGTGAATGAGATGCAGTCGCATCTAAAAATTCTAGTAAATACTAGGGCGGGAAGTATAGCTGGAGAGCTTTTCACAGCTGCAAAAAAAAAATCGTTTAACTGATGAAATGCTGGCGTTAAAAAAGGCGTTCATTTAGACGGGGATGCATGCTATTAGGCCCTCTGGGAGGTTTAGTGAGACCCATGTGTGGGTCCCAGAGAATATAATAATGCCGTTGCAGTAATTACTTTTCCAGAGGTGGAGAGGGTCGCGCATCTATATGCTGGAAGCTACACAAACTAGAAATGCAAGTTTTCATGAAATTTTTAAGGGCGTGAAAAAACAAGCGGTTTTCTTCACGTTTTTTTTTTTTTCCAGAAAAATATGAAAAATTGAAAAAAGATGATTCTGCACAGATCTGTAAAGAATTCGACATACTTAATTGAGGTGAAAGCCTCAGATGTCTGATTAAACGCGATAAGGGACCATAGTGGCTGGAGACTACGCGATTGAAACCAAATTACGTACCCTGTAAAAAGAAAAGTGAAATTCACAAATTATTTGGGTTCGAATGGGATTTGAACCCGGGTCGCCGAAATCTGCTGCCAAGTGTGTAACTACAGCATTAACCCTGTACTCTTCCAGGATGGAACACAAATTTTCCAAGTGCTTCTTATCCAAATTACCTTGTCCAAATTAGTATCCAAATGCATGTCTTCGATAATAGCCGGCCTTTTCCTTAAAATCACTTAAGAGACTTAAGTTCCCTATAAATTTTTCTGTCAACACTGAAAAGGATGTAATTGTTGCATATGCTGCATCGCAGAAGTCCCAGCGGAGCTTCCGCTCTAAAAATCTGCGCACGATTTCACGTCAAGGCATTGATTTCAAATAGAGTTTCCCTCACGGCAGATTGGTCGCATCACAACGAATTTTCCTGTAAAAGCAGTGCCTGTTTTTTTTTTCTTTTTTTTTTCAATGTTATCCTGATTGAAAAAATGGAAAAAACCTTTTCTTTCTAATGTTTTTTTTTTTTTTTTTTTCAGCTGCTCACATATTTAACACGAACACCTTTGCCAAAGTGGGTGGAGCATTGCTGAGGTTTGAGAAAGGGAAAGTGAAGAGTTCTGCCCTCACCACTATGTATGGCAGGCTAGTTGATGGAGATTGTGCAAGTCTTATTAGACCATTCATGCATGTCTCTAGTGAGAGGCTGGGGAATTTAGTTTATTTCTATTAATTTTTTCTCCTTTTATGTACATCCTCCTCGTATAGCTTGGTGGCTGAGCAGGTGAAGATTAGTTCTTTATCACCACATGCCGGTCACCAAAGAGCCAGCAGCTAACGGATTCACGTTCAACGAGGCTAGCAGGCACATGCGAAGGGAATTGGAATATGTTTGTTAAATAGGGAAGTTTGGGAAATCGAGGTTCCGCTGAATAGGCAGTTTCCCTTGCCATGTAACTGCACTTGTTCGGAATCTTTTTGCGCGACCATTTAGAGCACGGGTGTCAACATTGTGGCAACACTGAGCAGCGGCTTATGCTGTTCCTTGTTTTAATATGAAAGCATTGGTTTACTCAGTAGGTCAAAAATTCACCATCCTCGTTGCACAGACTGCACACAATATCACTGATGGATGGCTCACAAAGCGCAAAGAATAAAAAAAAAAACACTTCTGAATTGAACAGAAAATTAGGTGACTTTGGGTCTGGGTGGGATTCAAACCAGGGACCTTGAGGATATCAAACTAGCATGCATCCCCAACACCGCCACAGCTCAGTGACTCTAGCTAACTTCAACGTAAAAATGTGTTGGAGACATGTACTGGGGCCTACATGAGTGGTTAGAGCATGACAATTACAGCAGTAGCAAAGTACGTTCCTGCTCAATGTCCTCTTGCTTGGTAATGCGAATGTTTGTATGTGCCGACCTAATGTTAGGCCTAAAGAGGTATGCCCAAGATTCCAGCACCGGCGGCAAAGCTGCACTGCAGGACACCAAGCTCCTTTCCGTGGTTGCTGCAGTGGAAATTCTAACAAAGCCTTCAAGCGTTGAATAGCAACAGCATTGGACCGACTGCTTGTTCCTGCAAAGAAATGACAGTATCTCCACAGCTTGGGTTTGTAAAAGGTAGCATGTACAGTAAAACCTCGTTACAAGAGGCATTGTTACAAGAGGCATTTCATTGAAAACGGCTTGAATGTTTTGCCATGTGAGCAACATCACATACAAGAGACACGTTTCCTTGGCTCCCTTGGGTGTCTCTTGTAATGAGGTTTAACTGTATTGTCACAGGCTAAATGGAAGACTTAAGAAGCAGCAGCGACACCTCTATTAAGGACTGATCGCCCTAGTCGTCGGCTCTTTGAAAGCTGGGGTCACGGTCCTTAAATGCCAACCGTAGCAAAAGGTTAGACGTCTTGAAAACTGTTTCTGCATAAAATATGCTGTTGGGCCAGTTGGTTCATTGCTTGTTGGCTAGTTGGTTCATTGTAGCGCTCGTTTTTCCTTGATAAAAACTTTCCTTGATACTCTGATAAAAGGTCTGGAAGATACAAAATGGCACATCTGAAATATGCCCCTGCATGCTGCAAGCAACGAGGTAAGATTGGCCATTCTTAAACCAAAATTAAGAAAAGCACAGCCATTCGTGCAACCACCTAGCTGGCTGGCAATCTGGGCCGGAAGGAGTGCTACTTCTACTTTGTTACGGTCTAGTTGACCCACACGATTTAAATTGGACAGATATTGCTAGCACAGCTGCGAGAAGCGCATCACAAAAGAAAAAGTGCTTCCTCCTCAGCTTACTTTGCTGAAGACTGCGTTGAAAGGTGACAACGCTACGAAATAGCATATCGGTAAATGGATGGACCATACAGTAACCGTTTCACGCCCTCCCTTCTCCTCACCTTAAACATGCTTTCTCACGAAACATGCTACCGGTCTCTGCACATAGCATGCCGCAAGCCAAATGGGGCTAATGGTAGACAGTACAGTTTGAGCATGCAAGCAAGCTGAGTACACAAGTCGAACAAAGCGAACCGACGAGCGCAGCTCGCTCACTTGCCGAGCAAGCGAGTTTACCTAGCGTGCAATCCGAAAAGAAGCGGTGTGTATACCAAAAGTTGTGGGTGCGGCACTCGGTGGAAAAGGCACTTTCCATTCACTTCCAGCAGCCCGAACGACCTGAGAATTCGATGTCGGCCGACTCAGACGAAATCAGCGCCATTCAGCCTCCGTCGGACGAGCTGTGGAAGGCGTCTTCGGGAACTGTGGTGCTTCACAACACCGGTGGTAGTACGTTAGGTGAGTGAATGGCGTTTGTGCTTTTGTTTTTGTTGTGTGACTTTCAGTTGCTTTTGTTTAATAGCTGTAGTTGGAAAAAAAGAAAAAGATGCCAGCATAGACAGATAGGGAGGGGGATTTTCGAATTCTACGCAACAAGAAAAAAAAAAAAGTCCCTTTAGTAAGTGCACCATCTTAGGCCTTAACTGAAAATGGAAGTTCTTCCGAGAAAAAAAAAAGAGAAATAGGTTATAACTGCACATGCAACGCCGACCAGTTGACATTGTTGTCTATTTTCTTTTTGTTCTTTCACTTCGTGTAATTACCCTCACGTTTCCCCTTGTATTTTGCCATAAAAGTTGAAGTTGGAGTTTGGGCACGTCTGTCGCTCTCTCTTATGTCTAGCTAGAATATCGAAGAAGCTAAAAGGCACTGACCAATTAATAAATCAAATATAAAAGGGATGTTTTGGCTCCCACACGGGAGCCTATTACACAAAAACTTTGTAATATACCGTATTTACTCGATTCTAAGCACCCCCTTTTTTTCCACGATCGTGACACCAAAATTGAGGGGGGGACTTAGATTAGAAAAAAACCTAAATTACTCTCCATTTCCCCCCTAACTTTTTTTTTGTTGTCGGATCTTGACGAGACGAGCGCGAGGAATAATGTTTATTTGGCAAACATTCAAAAGAAAAATAGGTGCATACAGTGAACCCACCGCTCGCGTCATACTCAGTCACCGTCACTACCATTCAAGTCCGTTGTGCCACTTGGGCCACCGCTCTTAGTATCCCGCACCAGATCGTCTTCTGTTCCATTAGTACGGTTTGTAATTGAAAACTTCATAAATGATTTGGCCACAATGTCAACTCAAGCCCGTTTCCACACACCTGAAGTCCATCTTGTGATGGTTGCTTAGAAAAGGGGGTGCCTAGATTCGCATGCAAACTTATTTTCCTTTTTCTTTTTCCCTGAAAATAAGGGAGGGTGCTTAGAATCGCAAAAATATGGTATATATCTTTTTTGCAAGCATGGCCTAAATGTCTTTTTTGTAGTTTATGTTTTAGTCGCTGGTCAGTGCCTTTTACCTTCTTCAGCATATCCTCCCGACCAGACGAGCGATTGCCAAGCACTTGACTTTGTTATAACCGTGCATTCCGGTTCAAGCCAGCCAACTTGCCTAACTTTCCACACTAGTTGTCCTTTTGCAAGCCAGTTAACACGTACACTCGTACCCCGATAACGGCGATTGCCTCCTCCGTTGCAGGCCTGAAGCTTCGCTGGCAGCACGGCATCTGGACCATCTCTGACGTGGAGCCAGGATCGGTGGCCGCCCTTCACGGAGAGCTCCGGCCGGGCGACATCGTGCTGTCCATCAACGACCAGGTCCTCTCGGAGAAAAGCCAGGGCGAAGTGGCTGCCATGCTCGCCCTTGCTCAGGACCTCAGCGTCGTCTTGTGAGTGAAGAAAAGTTAAAGCAGTGCCTCTGAACGGGAAATCTGTCAAGGGCAGAGTGGTGATTCGCTAGAAAGGCTGTGGTGAGCTCTCTTGACAAGTTTCAGTATCAACCTGGTGTTGATACCGAAATTAGTCAAGAGAGGGTGCCAAAGCCCCTTAAAAAGCGTGTAAAGAGACACTAGATTGCGTCTTCATTAAGTGGGAGTAATTAATGCGTTAATTCGTGATTTTTTTCTTATTTTATCTTGTCGTGTACTTATTTGCGGTCTAGCAACGGCACCCTACATGGCGATGGCGCAGCGCAGAGATCATTCCCAACATTTTAAATTTAAAAGGAACGTGTGCTTCTGTGGTGCAATGCGATTGACATCAGCTTCGTAACACGAGGGACCCAGATTCGACCCAACAGGGAGACCGGTTATCTTTTTGAAGCCTCTGTTTGGGTGCATGACGCTTGCATTACGTGTTACTACGATAGCTGGACCCTGGACAACCTAAAATAGCAAGCCGGGCTCCTAGAGTCCTCTGCACTTTAAAAACCTCCTTTCTCCCACTGTGCTGAAGTTCCCCTTGCTTAAGAAAGCACGTGGTACCAACAAATTGCCTTCAATCGCGGCTTCATGTCCGGAGTGCAGACTTCTCCGGATAGTCTAGAAAGGCCGGAAGTATATACTTAAGATGCTGTTGATTTTTATTGTGTTTCTACTGCCTTCATGGGGGAAGAATTGTCGCACGAGCCTTCATCGTGTAGTCTTTGGGTCCAAAGAGAAAGCTGAACTGAATGTGCCTTGTGCGACGGAATCATTTTTTGTGCTGTTTGTGCACACTGCTTGTATGAACTCAGTTACGGTTGCCTGAGAAGTGATACCCTAGCACCAACTTACGGTAATGTAGTTAACATTTTTTGCTCTAAAACCAGCTACCGTATTTACTCGCGTAATCCTCGCACTCCTAATGTGAGCCACCAAAACTTGGATTTTTTGGTTCCTCGCATAATCCTCGCACCCCCAACTTTGCAGCGGCGAGAGTTGCCTGCTCGCGAAACCCGCATGGTGCATGCGCTCTCCAACGTGCGCCCTCCCTCGCCGCCTCTCCGTTCGACGGAGAGCGCTGTGTATCCAAGGCCATCCAGGCGCCCTAACAACCTGCATGGCTACTCCCTAACAGGCACCCTAACACGCTACTCACACTGTCCTTGCGCCGGTTTCGCGCATGTTTCGCGTGCGTGCAACTAGACGGTGTTCGCGCAGCCCGCTGTCGTGTCGTCGTGTCACCGTCGTGGTCCCGTCGTTTAGCGGCAGCAGTCAGTGAGACTCGCGTCAGTGGTGGATAGCTCGCTGCCATTTTGAGAACTTTTTGATCTCCTTGTTTTGTGCTTGGCGCCGCTTCGCCATGGGGAAGAACGCCAGCTACACTGCCACTTTCAAATTGAAAGCGAAAGAGTGCGCGATCAAACACGACAACCGTGCCGCAGGCAGGCACTTCAGCGTCACCGACTTCAACGTGCGTTACTGGAGTAGGGCACGCACACGCAGACGACGAGATAGGGCGCGCGCCAGAAAGCAAAGGCGGCAATTTCATGATCGCTTATCGACGGGAGACTGTTTACGTTGTAAATAATAAAATAAAAAGAAATAGCTGCTGTTGGCAACACTGAGCTTACATATACAAAAAACGACCGCTACATTTAGCGGGATTGGCATAAGGCAAATTGGCAACACTGTGCATCGGATTTCTTTTCCCCGCATAATTCTCGCACCCCTAACTTTGCATTGACTTTTCCGGAAAAAAAGTGCGAGGATTATGCGAGTAAATACGGTATACCTTGTTAGACATAACAGGTCACAGGATAGACAACATGAAAACAGTCCACTTAGCTGTCGTACCAGAGAATTGGTTGTAGCAGTGGAATGTAACTGTCATGAGCCAACTTGAAAGTACGTCTGGCAGCTGTTATCCTTTCAGGCGCCTTAATGCAATGCTTCATTAGGTAGCAAATTTCTCAGTGTACCGTATAAGTCTGAATATAGGTCGAGATTTTTATTAAAATGTTTGCCAAAAGGTCACCGCTCGACCTATATACCTGTCCTTGGCTTAATTTCTTTCCCATTTCTCGGCGGCAAGGTAAGGGAGCCGACCTATATTCTAGCTCGACCTGTATTCTGACCCATACGGTATTAGACATTACTTGGAAAGGCCCAAGTTCACTTGGCGGGATGCAAACAAAACTTAATTAAGCACAATATGAAAATATCGCTGTGGTGTTGTCAGTATGAGATATTGTTAGCTATTGCGTGCCTACTGGCTGATTAAAGTCCCTTTTTGAATATACGAAGAACAATGCCAGTTTGAGGTGATCGTCCAACATTTGTCTCATAGATAAGGTCTTCGTAGTACAGAAACGCTGCACAGTTTTCGGGACAGATGGAGTTGCTGATTGTTTTACAGTCATAATGTTTGCACGAGTTGGTTACAAAGTTGTCTTATCAAAGGAGAAGGTGTCGTTTTCCTGACAGATGTGTCCTTTGTGCTGTCTCTCACCACAGCATCAGCTATTTGAGGGAAGTGGACGACAGCAGCGCAGCTGAACTGCCTCCCCCTCTGCCTCCACCGTTGAGCCCTTCAACCGAAAAGGTCAAGCTTCGGAAAGTGAACGGAATCAAGGAAGAAGTGGTGAAAATGTGAGTGTGGCTAAATCGCTTATTACCTCCTCCTCCTCTTCCTCCTGTTGTTGTTGTTGTTGTTGTTGTTGTAATGGAGCCTTGTGAGCTTTGCGCTTGCTGTCGAATTGAGGAAAAAGTGTGTGGGGTTCGGGCTCTAGAATGGCTAGATGTTTGTCACAATTTGAATTGCGCTGAGATCGAAACAGCGGACAAAACTTCACATTCTTCGTCCTGCCTTGTTTGTTTTTGCAATTTGTTACCGTTTGATTTCTGCTTTTGCATTCTTCAAACACAGAAGAGACGTACATAATTTTTTCTTTTCGCAAAATTTCACTGCAAGGAAGTAAATGTTTTGTAAATGAAAATTGTTTAGCGATGCTCGTTGATTGCTGCAACACTGTATTACAGGCAGAGGCATGATGGTTCCCGCCTTTATATGTTGTGCAACACACAAGACTGCTTTGCTGGGGATTCACATAAACGGTTTCTTCTCCGTACCTGACTGCGTTTTTACGCTTACTTCTTTCGGTCTTGGTCAGTCTTCACTACGAAGACGTCGTAGTACGTCACCTATAAAAGGGAACAATCCTTGGTTTCTCATTCCTTTTTCTTTTGCGCCATGTGGTCTTCGTCACAAGGCCACCGTACAATACATATGCCAATCGAAATGCTCGGGCTGGAAACAACGAAAGGCACTTTTTCTTCTTCGCGCGTTTGTTTACGTGTTTTTGTTTGTGCCCGCACGGAAGCCACAAAGACGCCGCTTCATCCCCCCGCCTAATCCCGTTAGGGGGACGACTGGAAAAGTTGATCCCCGTCCCCGTTTCTACTCGCCGTGTCGGGGACCTTGCGCTTATCTCGTTTTGAGCGGGGGTGCGTGGGCGTGTTGCGGTGTTTCCCTAGGGGTGTCGGTGAGCCGTCGGGCGGGGGGGTGCGGCGGACGTCCCTGCTGGTTCCGCCGACCGCGGCGGTGGCGAGCGTCCCGCTGAGCCTGGCGCTTCCGACGCGCCGCCACTCGACGGCGCCGGACATGGAGACCATGGTGGCGTCCGTGCACAGCATTGCCTCTTCGTACGTGCCTTCGCTGCGGGACTCCATGTCGTCCTCCTCCAAAGGTGAGGTCGCTCTTCCGTAAAACGGTTTTTCTTTCATTTATTTGCTTTATAGGTTTTTTTAAGGTGCGCAGATATTTGGAACTTTTGAATATCAGAGCGAATAAGGCAATATTTGATTCAGCCCTGAATCATATAGCACTACAGTATAGCCCCGTTATAGGGAACCCGGCTTTAACGAAATCCCGGTTATAAAGAACAAATCTTGGTTTCCCGTTACTACTTGTACTACCTGTATATTTTATGTACAGGTATGGCGAAAGCGGATATAACAGGCTGATTTCTGTTTCCCGATATGTTTTCATTATAAGCGGACTGGACTGTATTTCTAAACGTTTAACATTTTTTTAGGTATTCCGAAGTTCGAAAATGCAGAACATTAGTTGTTTCAATGAGTTCGAATACATGGAATGATTAAATGAGTCTTTATTTATTTTCTTACAGGCTATATTCCAAAAGCATGCTTGAGGAGTTCTAAATTTCAGAGTACTTATTGGAAATGCTAAACATTTACTTTGATTCACTAATATTAGAATGAAGTTGTTCACTTCACATTCACTCCAAAACCAAAAATCAGTTTGCACACACCTAGATTTTTTTTATAGCATCGGCTGTTAAGTTTGCGATTTTTTGTGGGTGTGATGCGTGTATCGAGTTTGAAAGTGTTTGTGTAACAAGTTTATGTGTAGGCCAACAGAATATATCATAGTGTATGTGCATAGGTACACAGAGTACAGCACACCCATGGAGTTGCCAAGACTTGGTACGGTAGCTAATCAAATAAGTGATACCAGTAATCAATTTATCATTCAACAATATCACTTGATTAATCAATGAGCCTTTCAGTAGATTTTAATCAACTAATGCTTTCAGCCAGTAGTAATTTCAGTTGATGTTAAAATTACCAGTGCCCCTCTCTTTCTTTTTTTTTTTTTTTTAACCGAAGGGATACTAATAGGTGTCTGACTGTATTGGCGTTGTAGACGCTAAGTCTACCTAACACTTCCAATTGGTTGAAGTTCTCAGCCAAATCGTTGAAAAGTTGACATCACTGCAAAAGATATAACTAGTGGATTGTGTTTCTTCAGTGTTTTTTAAAGGCTAGTCAGGGATGTTTTTGTTTTTTTTTTTTTTAACGGCATCAAATTTTCGAAAATTTTCCTGAAGAACTGCCAAAGGTGTACAGTTCAGCGCAAAAATAGACAGGGACTAGAAAAGACACTACATAACTGTACATAGTGAAATTCCAACTAGGCATGTCGATTATGTTGCGAAAGGTGGGTGGGAATGGCTTTTTTTTCCTGATGTGCGCAGTTGAAAGTGTTTGATGACATTTGGCACGCCAGAATTTATAATTCAGCACTGTCCTTTTCAGGAGGCTGCAGTTGTATCAGGAACACTGCCGATCATTCTGGGAGGATCAAAACAACATGACAAAATATGAAAAGAAAAAAAAAAAAAAAAACACGAGGCAGAGATATTGTTAATGTTTTTGTGTTTTAAGGTTTATCTTATATCCGGCTGGTCTGCGCATTGCTTAGAGGTGTCATTTGCATTGGTTAGTGCTACTTTTTGAACTCGCGTCTACTACACAAAGCGATGTCTTCTGAGTATCTGTGTTCTTCCTTTTCATTGAAGGCGTTGCTGTGGCCGAGTGCATTACAGCAGTAAATTGGGCAGTACTAAGAATGCTGATACAGGCATATATCAGTAGTACCGGTAGAAGGATGAACTGCACTGTTGGCCACCTTTCTGCAGTACTGTCCTTCTAGTGCTTCGAGAAGTTTTGCTTCATACATTGTGTTCAATGCGCATGAATCCTGCTGTGTGGTCGGCGACAAAGTGAGGGATTCTTATGCTGTATTCGGGTGGTCGCTCTGATACTCCGACTCGGAGTACGCCGATGCGCCGCTTCCCCCAATCCGAGCAAGAGTCACCGCTCCCCAACCGAACGCGTACCCGATCTTGGAGTAGCACGCGACCGTGGCGTCGCGGCGCGGCCAAAACGGCAACTGCAAACAGCCAGGCCGGCCAAGGTGTCTCAACAAATGGCGGCCTCCGTATCGGACGCGTTAGCTCCAAGCCAAAGTTCCCCGACATCAGCCGAGCGCCTGTTATTCGCAATGATTGAAGGTAAGAATAGGTGTGCACAACCTTGCGAACATATTCCTGCACTTTGAACACTGGAAGTGGTTCGGCGAACAGTTCGGCGAACTTCGCAGCGTAAACGTGCGAGTCGTCGTCGTCTGCTGCTGTTCTCCTCGGCGTCGATTTCGAGCTGCAGAAGTAGCGGAGACGGCTCCCCTACACTCAACAGGCGTCTCCGTTTCAACATGATGCGGAGAATAGCACGAGAAGCAAACTTGTCGAAACACTCCCACAACTAACCGCTGTCGAGGCCTCAGCACAGAAAGGGAGGATTCAGCGAACGCCACCGACTGGGCAGGCGAGCGGGGCGAGCCAGAGGCGAGCCGCGGCGGCCGGGGTCACGTGACCCAATCGTCTCCGGATTTCGGCGGCACTCCTACTTCGGAGTCAGAGCAGTCGGAGGTGCTCGGAGTGGAGTACGACGCTCTGAGACGACCAACCGAACATACGTCGAGCGCTCGATTTCGACCACCCGAACACGGAGTCGCTTTTCGGAGTGCTCTAGAGCGCTCTAAAACGACCACCCGAATACAGCATTAGTTTGCTGCCTACTGGTTCAAGAGATGGGACTAGAAGGAGGGGAAGACTTTCAGCTCAATGGAGGGATGAAGTCGGAAATTTGGGTTGGGGGCAGAGAGTGGACTCAGGCTGTGCAGGACAGGGGGGGTTGGAGGTCGATGGGAGAGGACTGAGATAATGAATATGAATGATTATGATGATGATGAAGAAGAAGAATAGGATGATAAGGAAGCGGAGAGGAGGAGATGTTCAGATAAGATGCAGATAAGACGATGATGATGATTACCCCACACCCCCTTGTGCAGAGCTGCTGGCTCCGAGCCGGAGTCTGGCATCGACGCCCAGCCCTAGCACCTCGCCGCTGCTGTCGTGGCCCGCACGGACGCCCTCCCCGCTGTTGTCGCCCCCACACAGCGGGGGTGGGGTACCGGGATTGACTGCCGCACCACACTTCCCGCCCCTGCTGTCCTCGTGCCCACTGCAGCAGCAGTGGGGGCCCGAGCGCGAGGTCGAGCTGGTGAGGGAGCTCCCGCAGCAGCGCAACCTGGGCATCAGCATTGTCGGAGGGCACGTCGACCTGTTCCGGCACTCGCGATCCGACGACGGGGCCGGTGGCACCCGGGGCGGCGGAGTCTCGGGCATCTTTGTCAAGAACGTGCTCCCCGACAGCCCTGCGGGCAGGCTGGGGGCCTTTGGCCGCGGAGACCGCATCCTCGAGGTGATGAGGGATGCGGAAGAGGCGGGGAAGGAGCGTTTTTGATGGGGTTTGGTTAGAATAGGAATGAGGTTATTACAGGGGTTTATTCTTTCGTTTTTTCATGAAAAGTTTAGTCTGTGCCCCCTGCATCCACACGTACATCTGTGGGAAGGAATAGGGCAACGTTACAATAGTGTTAGGTTAGAATAGAATAGGAGTATTACATGGGATTACCTTTCTTTTTTTTCCTAATGATTTCTTTTGTGCCTTGTGCATTGACAAGTCTGCTTTACAAGAGAGAAGCATGGTCCCACTTCTCGTTGCATTCCTCTCATACTAAGTTGCGGGAGGGATAGAAGGGCACAGCCCCTTAACAGGGAACAGGATGGTGATTCATTCCCTTATCATATTACTAAGGAGGGACTTGGAAAGCCACTGCCCATCATTAATAAAACCCTGCAAATTATTTTTATTTATTGATCATTAAGAAAATCTGCAAATTATTTTTATATATTTGTTTGTTTGTTTGTTTGTTTGTTTGTTCATTCATTCATTCATTCGTTAGTTCAATCATTTATTCGTACATTCATTTATTCATTCATTTTTTCATTCATTCATTCATTCATTCGTTCGTTCAATCATTTATTCATACATTCATTTATTCATTCATTCATTCTACCAGTTCTATCGGGGTAAATTGCCTGTAGGTATTCACTGCCTTTGATAACATGTTCGCAGGGTGAGTTTGCTCACATGGCTCACTGTCAACAGCTTTCATCTGCTGTCAGTTGAGTTTTCTTTTGTCGTTTTCCTTTTTTTACTTATTTCTTCTTTCCACATTTTGTTTAACATGGCACTCAGGCAGCGCCACTCCAAAACATCACCTTCCTAATTAAAAAATAAGAATAATTCTGCTTCTGTTAAAAGATAATTGCACATATTCTCATAATAATTATAACGCTTAGTTTAGAACGTGCACTTATAGCAATAGTCATGGCAATACACTGAGTTCTCCTTTTCAAACGCAGGTGGACGGAATCGACCTTCGAGACGCGACACACGACCGAGCTGTCGAGGTGATCCGGAACACTGGGACACACGTCAAGTTCAGGCTTCAATCTCTTCTACCTACGGTCAGTGTGCAGACTGTGGAAACATCCTCGCCTCCGCATACCTTATTACCTGGTACCTAGCGCCAGTGCTTGAAGGAAGCGCAAAGACAACATACAACTTAGCTTCAATTAAAAGGCTGCCTTGTTGGAATAACACTTGCGTCAGTTTTAACCCTTTCACTGTCAGGTGTTTCTGGCTGTGACGCACCCCCAGTGTCGGCTTGGTTTCCGGAATATCAGTGAAGGAGCATAGTGATTTATCTGACTATGATATTGTCTGGAACGTAACATGACGAAAGGAAAGAGCGTGGGTGAGAAATCGCCTTTCTTCCAGATATTTTCAGTTTGCCAAGCACGCTTCCGTGATGACGACGCCACCGTTTCAACATGAAAATCTGACGCTGTGGAACTCGCACCCCTTCCTCGGATGAGAAACTCTCAGATCGCGAATCCGAGCTTGGCTCGTATTCAGATCGGAATCGGAGAACCATCACTCGTGTCCGCAGTTGAAGGCCCCACGCGGTCAACCATCCGAAAGTAACCACACGCATGGAGGGAGCACGTTCAGCAGCCTGCACAATGCACAGAAATGGCGTGTTGCAAAATCATGATGGCAGATAGAGTTGAAAACGGGGTACAACTTTAATACAACAACCTCGTTTGCTGCTGACAGCGGCAAGTGAGGGCGCGGTGAGCAAGCGAAATCCGCGATTTAGTCATGTTTCCGTGTATTGGAGAGAAACGGTGTGCTGGGCTAATCTGGAGCGCCGTAGCAGACGCAGGAACAGAATAATAATAATAATAAAAAAAACAACCTAGAAACCCATTGCCACAACAATCCTTGCACCTGTAATCGCACGCTTGCCGCATGGTCACTCCACAGAGTACGGCGCACGGAGCGACTAAACCCCCCAGCAATGAAGGGTGGGTGTGGTCGCTCCATACTCTTCAATATACGGTGTAAGAGAGCTTGCGAGGGAAAATACGAGCTATTACAAGAATTCGGCAGATGGCGCGAACAGTCCAGGCATGCCAACTTTGCGCTACCAGCGCGAATTTTTGAACGCACCATGGAGAACATTCTGGTACGTCGGTGACACTGCGGAAGGGAAATGCGAAAACGTTCCGGCACATCAGTGACAGTGAAAGGGTTAACGAGAAGGTCAATAATGAGGAAAGTAAAAGAAACGGTGGCGACGCAGGGCCTACTTTACCCGCACTCAACTTGTGATGCGATACGGCTACGCTGCATGGTTTGCTGAGGCTGACCTAATTGATTGATTGTTGAAATAGTTTCGTTGAGATTGCAAGCAAAGCTCATAATGTTTCAAATAGAAAGTAGTAACATTATTTTGTGGCCACAAGGCAATTAAAAAAACACCTACTGTGAGAAAAATGTAGGGGAAGTCTTGAGTGGCTCTTGCAGCAGGATTTTGAAGTTGAAAGAATTAAGAATAAGAACTGAGGGTTCAGGGAACTCAGGTTGTCAAATTCTAGTCATTTTCATCACCTGAAGTGGTAAGTTTGTAATTTGAAATCCGCCCTTTCAAATACCATTTTCTGAGAGATGACAGCAACATTCCGAGTTGAACAGACTTTTAGCGAGGCATGAGCTGCCAAATCTTTCGAATAAAGCAAAGTTGTATGTTGTCTTAGTGGTCTGTTTAATGGTCTTTTGTTTGGGCCTCATGGTTTTATTTTGATGGCATTGGCAATATAAGAGCTATCAGTACGTAATTGTATGCTATTTTCACTCCTCCAATGTTACGAAAAGTAGTTTGCCCTCTTGCTATTGCGCTGCAGGCTTAGCATTAGTCTTCATTTGCTATCATTAAAAACTTCCTTGTGAAAGTCTTCAAAAGTAGTGAGACGAGTGGCTTGAAGTATTGAAGGATTGAAGTCATTTATAACAACTGCGTTCATATTAATAAAATGACTGCAAAAGTGTGTTAGCGCCTTACGGACTTTTAATTGTAGCAAACACTCAGGGTGTGAGGACGTTCAGTGTGCTATTAACTAACTGGCTCAATTGTACAAGTGGGCTGGACTGTGCAAGTTGCAATGCCATTCAAGGTCACAAAGGTCACAATCAAGGTCAGAAGACTAAGCGGCTTTGGCATGCTTAGCTTCTGCCCAGAATCTTGCAAGCACCATCTCCAAGTTCACTTTTGACCTTACTTGTGACGTCGTTATTCAAAAAATGTTTTTGGTTGAGGAGGCACGCCACCTACTGCAAGGGTTCATTGCTGTGAGTTGCTTTGAGTGAGGTTGAAAAGTTCACCCTTGTGCTTTTCCTTTTGCCTTCAGCCAAAGGACAGCATAGACGACGCCTCTCAGGAGCCATCCCCCCGGCTACTATCACCCCAGGTAAGGTGTGTCCATGAGTGTGATTGGGGTAGTCTCCGAGATTGGGGTCTTCGTTTAGGGGGTAGAACGCGTAACATAGAACGCGTAACATGTCCACCTAACGTCGCTATCAACTCCTTCCATTTTAGTCAGCTTGGGAGGGAAGGAATACAGCCTTTGTATCTTCCAAAGAGCTTGGAGCCAAGGAAGAAATACTAAATGTTGACGGCTTGTATATAAAAGATGGTTTACATAGGTAGATGGAGGGAACAGGCTTGAAAGAGCGTATTCTGAGGAGCCAAGAGTGCCAGGGTGTGGTGATTAGGTGTGCTTTGTTATGAAAAGATTTGGATCGATGATAGGCAGCCGTAGTGAATAGTTAGTCAATATAACTTTGGCTGGCAAGCTGGCAGTGAAGCTTTGGCTGCAGACATAGTGACATCAATGTTCCAGGTACAAGAAAAAACAGACTTGGTTACCAAGGTGCCAAGTTCGTGCAAGTTGAAATTACTAGAAATTATGCAACAGGTGAAGAGGTTAAAATTATTATTTCTGATTCTCTGGGGTCGGATGGAGATTGATAAAACCATCTGTGCACATGAACCTGGTAGGCTTAGCGAGGTAATAAATAATAATGCAGCCATCCGATTTTATGCTGCCCACACAAATGTCTTTTGTTGTTTATTTTTTCCTCATGTTATTGAAAATTGGAATGGACTGCCAACACGTGTTGCTGAATGCACTGATGCTGTAGCATTTGCAGTTTTTCTTGATAGTTAGGTACGTTCCTCATTGAATGTTTCTTGATCTATTCAAATTCATTAATCAAATTCATTGATCAAATTCATTGAATCTTGATCAAATTCATTGAATTGTTTCTTGATCAAATTCATTGAATGTTTCTTGATCTATGATCCATTGATCTTGTCAATTATTCCGTGCCGCTTTTTATTTGATGATTTTGATATTTTTTGGTGGTTTTTGAATTTAACATTACTTTCGAGTTTCTTTGATGTCAGTTTTTATACCTGGTGCATTTCCCATAGTTTCATACTAAATATACTAGAGGTAAATCGGGGGCCAGTGTCTAGGCAAGCCACACTTCAGTGAGCATGCTGTCATGTACCAAGCAGGCACGTTCCACTTGTCCTAGGCATGGCTCATGAACAGGCTGAAAAGTTGGCTCTGGCTGCAAAAAAAAATGTTATTGTAAATGATTATTTAATGCTATTTTATTTATATCAGGGGGGAGCTCCAAGAGATTTATATGTCGGTGATTATTTAGAAGCTTCATGCGAGACGATCAAGAAAAAGAACGTTACCGTGTTTTGTTTATTTTGGCGTCAGGAGTGAAAAGAAGCCGTGTGGCTAGCAAGCCAAGTAGGAGAGGAACACCTCCAGCTGCTAGAGTGGCGCTCATGACGACACGTGATTTCAGCGACAGATTTCCCTCTAGTACAGTCTAGTCCACTTATAACAATATCCAAATGCCCCCCCCAAGAAAACCATCATTATAACCGATAATTGTTATAAGTGAATTGCACAAAAAAAAGACAGAAGAAAGATCAAAGCGTTTGATTTGCATGCAGGCAAGGTCATACGAATACTACCACTTATTTTCAGAAAAGATTCCTTAGTTGGTGGGCTTTGTTTGCTTCACACCAAGCTGGCACACACCTTTTTCAAGAGCATCGATAGGGGCTCCACCTAGCTGAGCGAAAGGTCCTTGGCAGAAACGAAGTCCCCGAGGGATTGTGTCATGCATTGGGCCGGCCTCTTGCGATGATGCTACCTGTGTAGGCTGCACAGCCGCATCGTCAGAGTATCACTGTCAGTGCTGTCTGCAGCGTGTATCCCCACAATGATCACCTCTTCAGTGTTCCAATGTTTCCAATGTTCCAATGTTCAACTCCAATGTTCCCAAACCATCAGCCCTGACGTCCCTTCTGTGGAAAAACGGAGGCAGTTAAAGAAGCACCCAGTAAAATTTAAAGCAGTGCGCGTGTGACACAACAGGCAAACGTCGGTAAACGCGTGAGCGAGCGAGTTCGTGAGTGAACGCGGGGCAGAGCCAAAGCAGCATATATGGGACAGGGGTTTGGAAGAGAAACTACTCCCGTCCTCCCCTCGCTTCCTCATAAAAGCGGCACAGTTCATTCGTTTTCTAAGGGGTGAAGGGATGCGAAGCACATCACAGCTCATGGTGCATGTCGTCGGTGCCGGTGGCAGCTCTAATTTCTGACGCCCACTGTAACCAGATTCAATTGTTATATCCAATATAACAGCACTGGAGCATTGTAATAAGCATTTTATTTTACCGTAGATCACTTACAAAAGTGGGTGGTGCTGTAGTTGTGCATCGTTATATCCGATATATTGTTATGCACGGTATCTTTAGGGGACTCAACTGTATAGCCAAACCCGCTTATATCAAACCCACAAAAAAACACCTGGCAGTTCGATATAGCAGACGATTTGATACAGGCAAGCTAACGAGTTGAACGCCATAAAGCACATATCATTTACCAAAACACTGTTTTGGTGAAACTGCCTTACTTTCGCACGAAACAGGAAGGTTGATACGTTCCCGATTCATACAATTTCCCAGTTACTATGCTCTCAATTGTGAACACTAAAAATATTCCATAGTACGTTTCTTCCCAGGCAGTACGTTTCTCCTTCGTGTCTTTTTTTTTTTTAATATATCAACGTGGTTCCAGTGTATCTTCTTCTGTTTGAACAACATTGCTGCCCTAGACAGTACGAACTTCTCCACATTGTGTGAAGAGTTGGCGTAACTGAGGCCACAGCCATTCACTTTTACAAAGAAGTGCCGGACTAGTGCGAGTGCAACAATCACTTCGGAGGCTGTGGGCAAAGGATTGTGATTGGTTTCCTCATCACGCCCCGCTTTCACTTGCGCTTGGTACACGTCGGCAATGTAGCCTTCCAAACTCTCCCGTGGTCGCGACACCATCATCCATGCTCACAAACTCGACGACCATTGATCCGGAAATTCCGACAGCTTGCTCCACACTTCGGCAACGCCGGCAGTGGCATTAAACTTTCATGGTTTTCAAAGGCATCATCGGCACTCACAAGCCCGCAGGATTGATTCGATTTCAGGCGGTCTCTGTGACGACATCTGCCCAGACGTACTTCTAGAAGGTGTTCTCGGGAATCTCATGCATTGCGGGGACATCCAACTTCTCACCAAGTTCGATTCAAATTATGATTGCCTGCTTCACAGCCATGAAAGGCAACTTCTGTCACTTTGCACTAACTAGAGCCACTACCGTATTTACTCGCATAATCCTCGCACTTTTTTTTCGGAAAAGTCAACGCTAAGTTAGGGGTGCGAGAATTATGCGGGGAAAAAAAAAAAAAAAAATCCGGTGCACAGTGTTGCCAATCTGCCTCCTGCCAATCCCGCTAAATGTAGCGGTAGTTTTTTGTATATGTAAGCTCAGTGTTGCCAACAGCAGCTATTTCTTTTTATTTTATTATTTACAACGTAAACAGTCTCTCGTTGATCAGCGATCATGAAATTGCCGCCTTTGCTTTCTGGCGCGCGCCCTATCTCGTAGTCGTCATGTGCGTGCCCTACCCCTGCAGTAACGCACATTGAAGTCGGTGACGCCGAAGTGCCTGCCTGCGGCGCGGTTGCCGTGTTCGATCGCGTACTCTATCGCTTTCAATTTGAAAGCGGCACCAAGCACAAAACAAAGAGATCAAAAAGTTCTCAAAATGGCAGCGAGCTATCCACCGTTGACGCGAGCGACGGGACCACGACGACGACACGACAGCGGGCTGCGCGAACGCCGTCTAGTTGCGCGCACGCGAAACCGGCTCAAGGACAGTGTGAGCAGCGAGCAGCATGTTAGGGTTGTTAGGGCGCCTGGATGGCCTTGGATACACAGCGCTCTCCGCCGAACGGAGAGGCGGCGGGGGAGGGCGCGCGTTGGAGAGCGCGTGCACCATGCGGGTTTCGCGAGCAGGCAACTTTCGCCGCTGCAAAGTTGGGGGTGCGAGGATTATGCGAGGAACCAAAAAATCCAAGTTTTGGTGGCTCACATTAGGGGTGCGAGGATTACGCGAGTAAATACGGTAAGTAAGCCTTTATTTAGGGACACTAGCACTACTATAGCTACCCTTCGAAAGAAAGCCCACAAAGCGGGAACGCCGCAAACGCGATGAATGGAGAAAAGAAAAAAAAGAAAAAGCATGTCGGGTGGGCCAGGAACATTTTTCACGAAGGGTTTTGTTGACGACTCACTATACACAGTGCGGTGGAGCAGTCACGGTCACCAGAGGCAAAGTGACGGGAAGGAGGAGAAAGAGCTGCCCGCTGGTAATGACGGGCCGGGCTAAACCACTCTTACGGGTGTGCCGACGGAATTTTCCCTCCACCCCGACGGAAAGCCAACTTGGGGGGGGCCCTTCTGCGCCGTTTGGGGTTTGATATATCGGCAGTCGTTGGCATTTTTGTTCAGTATAAGCGTACCTTTTGCTGTATACCCTCACTGCAAATATGCTGTGGCATAAAAAGTAATTTGATGCAAACGGATTCGATGTAGTCGGGTTCAATTGTATGTATTAGTATGAAACTTTGTGGTATTTCATCGCTATAACGACCCTCAAATGAGGGTTAACAGTTTATTTAAATAAATAAATGAAGATGTGTGTGTGTGGTCCCCCCCCCCCACCCTCGCATGGTGCAGCCCTCGTTCGACGCTGTGAGCCCCCAGCGCAGCCCACTGGCCGTCACCAAGTCGCTGTCGCGGGAGTCTCGGCTGAGTGTGACGTCTCAGCTGAGCCGCAGTGCCAGCCAGGGCAGCCAGGACGGCAGCTTCGACCAGCCGCCCGAGCCGGTCAAGAAGGTGCTCAGCGTGCACGGCGTCGAGGTGCGTCACTGTGCCCCTCGCTGTTCTCTCTTCTCACTCCGGAAGCAACACTGGGGCACTTGGCAGAGATTTTTTTGCATGGCAGCCATTTTGCCGCTGCAGACGCCAGATACTTTCTTTTTTAAGCGAAGCTTTCGTTGCCTCGCTGATGGCAACCGTCATCTAACCATACACACTGTAAGAAAGCTGACTTTGTCTGATGATGATTGCGGGTGAAGTGATGGTTGACCCATCTTTGTCATTAGACGAAGGGGGACGATGATGATGATGATTTGGGTAAATTGAGAGGTGGCTGAACTGCAGCCTTCAAAGTCAAATTTGCCAACGATCAAAGTCCAAACTCAGACGACAACAAACGAATCCCTCACGAGATTAGACCTTGATTCGACTCGGTTTGGGGCAGAAAAAAGCTTCACATTTCAACTAGCTTTGCCGCTACTTGAAAAGGCGCTTGAACTTCTTCTCAGTAGTCTATTATTTTCACAAGTGTTGGCCAATACAACGATGTGTGTATCTTCATCCAGAAGGAAGAGCTTTTGCTCTCATTGTGCGAGTGAAAAGTAAGGTAATTTCGTCGGAAGGCTGGCTAACGAGAACGAACATTGTTAATGGATATGACACTGGATTTGTGTTTGTCATGTGTCATCTGGCCTCCGCTAGTCTGCCGACTACTTGCGGCGTTTTTAGAAGCAGTAAATCAAGAGTTCTCCAGGCTTGGATTTATTGGGAATTGACAGCTTGCTTAGGGGTTTCAGTGCATGCAGTTGGGGATGCAGGTAAACCTGAAAGGCCTGGGCTCATTCTGGCATGTAATAAATACCATAAGCACACAGGCAGAAAAAGAGTGAAAATATTGTTGAGCAAATTAGTTTTCCCTTTTCAGACAAGTTTTACACTTTTTCTTTTCATGTGAGCTCGAATGAGAAGCTCTTGGGGACACTACTCTTAAAACAACTTCTTTTGCTTTTTAAGTAAACTCTGTGAAACCTCTCAGCCTTGCTGCTTTTTGAGAAATAAGAGAAGCGGTTTTTCGGTGCACTGCTTGGAACTAATTTTACAGCTTATTAAACTTGGGTGTTTTAAAAGCTCATTCAAAATGGTTCCTTGCCACTGGTGCCGCCAAAGTTCAATGAGCTGCAACATTAGTTTCAAGTGATGCATAAAAAAAAATGATCCTCTCATTGCATTCACCAGGGTTCATAGTATTTGAAAATGTAAAGATTACAGTTTTATGACTAACACTGTTTTGTTTATTGTTCCTTCAAAATGACTCATTATCTCTAATTATTCTTGGAACTAATTGACTGACTCCAAAAATAATGACATATTTGAAATCTGTGAGAAAAGAGCAGCAAGCCTGAGAAGTTTCACAGAGTTTACCTAAAATTTAGAGGTTGTTTTAAGAACCACGTCCCCCCTTAGTCAGTGAAGTTGAGATTCCTTTTTAGGTGAAAGTGGTTAGGAACAAAATAAAAAAAATCGCATTTTTTTCGCCAGAAAGAAGGCACAGAGGAGCTTCTCATGTGTGCTCTTCACTGCATCACTAAAAGGGTGAGGTTAGGCTTAGAAGGGATTAAAGAAAGAGGATTTGCAATTCGAGCAAGGCATCATCGCGGAACCTTTCAGAGAGGCTGGCATTGTACGGTGCCCAGCCTTGATTCCCATCGGCATTTTAAACTTGTGCTGTGTAGCTCTGCATACAACTGTACCCTAGGGAATGTTAACTTTCCTTCTCCATCTTAATTTTGTCAATTGCGGGGAACGGGGAGCTGTACCTGATTCAACTGCTGCACCCTCTCGTGGCCTGTGCAGATCGACATGAACAGTGCGGCCAGCATAAAGCGGGACGAGCTCTCGGACGGCGAGGAGGAGGAGGAGGACATGTACGGCTACACCATGAGTGAGTGGATGATGCACCTCCTCTCTCTCCTCTCCTTCTCTCCCCCTTCTGACTGCATGCCTAGCCCCAGGTGGTGCCACCCTGGATGAATTATGGATCTGCACTAAACGGATGGCTTGCGGCGTGCACACTCTCTCAAGGCAAGAAGAAGAAGACGACCCGTGTTTGGGGCAGCACCCTGCAGTTTGATTGATGCCTGGGGAATACTACACCTGGGGAATACAACTCCTAGGGAATACTACATCTGAGGAATACTACAGTAGCTGACGGATTTTTCGGACCTGGAGGGGAACGAAAAATAGTCCGAATAAAAGAGCAGTCCGAAAAATCTGTGAGCCATTACTCCTATGGGATAGCGGTTTCTCAGGAAAGTCCGGAATATCCAACAAGCCCGAATGAACGGTCTGCTACCGTATATCTAGGTTGACTTTCCGTATATCTGTATCTATACTATGCCGTATATTTATACTGTATACTCTACCGTATGGGCAGTATTCAATAGTGATGCGTGCATGCAGGCAACCATGTGAATGCGCCGTCACTGATTACGTCGGGCTCCGCGAGATGGCAATACTCGTTCGTGTCCGTGCTAAGCACATGATATGGGTTGGACATTCCAACCTCTAGCCCGCCGAACGCAAAGTAATGCCTCGACTCAAATGTGAGTGCGATAAATAACAACTGTTGTTGATAAATAACAACTGTTGGCACCACCGTTGAGAATCCGGTTGAAATGGAGCAGACGACGCACGCCGGTGTTATTTTTGTTCTTCGGCGTGCGGCCGCAGGGGCATAAGGCACGCCATGTTTGTGGCACTTCGGCCATGTTTGTGGCCATTTCAGTGTTGCCAAATGAAGAAATTGACAGCGAAACTTTTCAATGAATACTGTCTATATCTATACCGTATATCCAGGTTGACTATGCCTGTGAATTTCTACACCTGGGTAACAGTACACCTGTGTAATGCAGTCGAACCCCGCAATAACTAAACCGCCAGGGAAAGACCAAAAATTCACTTTTGCGAGGATTTTGTTGCCGCAAGAACGAAATATAAACGAAGCAGAAGTTCCCGCAAACCGAATATTTATTTCTGAAAGTCGGTGATATTATATTGTGAGCCTTACCTTGCAACAGCTTCACAGTTCAGCTCTCGCGCTACAAGAAGGGGTTCATTGGTAGTCATCATCACGTGAGCCTTAGAGCGACCAGGTCGCATCAGACATATTCAAAACATCCGGCGAATTTGCCTTGTCTGCAAGTTTTTCACCTTGGGCCTCAGCACGGAGCCTGCTGGAGCATGCAGGCGAGGTCCAGCATCTTCTGTTGACGAACTTTGCCAGACAGTGGGACCTCGTTGTTCCAATGCTCTCCACAAAAATCAAGTGAGAACAGTGGAAAGGCCGCAACCGTCAATGTTTTGATTTGTGCACGTTCTCCATTAAAGAGTGGCAGCCTTGCTTTACAAAATGGTAGAGGGAGCTGCAGACAGTTCCAAACTCGTCGGCGCTATCCTACCTCCCTCGACTCCGCCTACTGACTTGGGCAGTGACGGCTCCTTTATCCTGTAACGATAAAGGCTTCTGCTTTTGGACTGGCAGAGGGATCTTATCAAGATTGAAGGTGCCGATCCCGGCACGCACAGCGAATGCACACGGGCTGTTCAGCAATAGCCGGCTAGTCCAGCCCAAGCCTTGCAGTGAGTCACCAAACTGGCCGCAGAGGATAAATTGTGTCGCCCCCTGGTGGTGTCACTGCGAGGCTGCTTCCACAGTCGCTTGCGGCACGTGCATTAGGGCATTTTTTTGGACACTGTTACCTCAACTGGGTAGATATCATGCTGACCGGACATGCAGCGAATTTCGTTAACGTGGGATCACTGTCCAAAACCATTTGGTTTCCAAGAGACATGAAATACGTGGGTTTACGTGAACATTTGCCGGAGATCCAAGAACATTTCGTTGCCATGGGAACTTGTAGTCATGGCGTTTTATCATCATAGGGTGCGATTGTACTACACCTGGGTAGTACCATGCCTAGGGAATACTATTGTTGCATGCGTACTTTTTAAGGCAACAAAGTGCTTTGGATCTACCTTAAAGCCACCCCGTACTATCGCTGGGGGAGGGGGGGGGAAGGTGCAAATAGTACCTGGCAATTTTGTGGCTATGCTCGTCTCTAGCGCCATGGCTGATTGTTGGAGGTTTTGGCCGATGGGAACATTTGTCGACAACTTTGGCCGAAGCGGAGATGCTGACTCGACGCTTTTTCTGTTTCTGTAAGAGAGCGGAGGTTGCTTGTTGGCATTTATTTTTTGGGTCGCACGGAGCACATAGACCGCAACACTCTATGTATGCGCACTCGCAACGCGATTATTGCATGGAATTGTGGAACTTTCCACGCACATCGATGATAGCACAAAGCATGGGAGCACTCTTGCTTGGTAGACCACCAGCGTCTGCTGTTGCCCCCCCCCCCTTTTTTTTTTTTTTGTGGGTTGTTTTGGCGTTGGCTAACTAGTGTATTTCGGGCTGGTCGCATGCTGTGGGACACACCTAAGCTGGCCTATCGAAGCCTGCAGTGTTGTTTTATGCCTGATCCATCTTTATCCAAACGGGTTTTGTTTTGTACACCCTGTGTTTTTTGTTCAGATGATCCAAGAAGAAAAAAGATAATAGTAACAACAGTGTGTAGTGTCTTGTTTTGAAGGCAATAAATTTTGACCTTAAGATGTTTTGAGGAACAAGGTGCGTGAAAATCGTGTGCACCTGTTCAGACACATGGCTGCATAAAGCGTTGGCCAGAGTTGCTTGTTGCGTGGCCCTTTGAAAGACGAGAAGACATCGCTTGTCACTTTGTGCCTCAAATTGGCGTAGCTCCGGTACTCTTCGCTGATCACTGCTGCATCCTGTGGTATTCTTAAGATGTCGTGTCGAACGGACCTGTACTCTGAAAATAAAAGAGCGAATGCATTGGCTTGATGCACACTGTTTATCATGTGTTGACCGGCTGACTGATGAGAGCAGAAGCTTTGTAAGGGCACTTGAAGCGGAATTTTGCATGGATCAGTGATAACACATAAAGGTTCTGCTTGTGGGTAGTGTATGAGAAGTTTGCAGCATCGCCATGACGGATTAATTTTAGCGCCATTAGTCTATTACTTAATACTGACCGCATGTGTATTCAAAGTAGTACTATTGCATCCCAAGCAAACGCCAAACATCCGTCGACCGTCCACGGTACGTCCATTCCGGCTCTAGTGGACATCCGTAGGACGTCCGTTTCGGGGCCCATGGACGTACCATGTACGCATGTTTCGTTAGCGGTTCTCAATTCTTATATATCCTTCCTCAAAGAGATCATCGTTAAAGTCGGTGAGGTGCCTCAAAAAAAAGTAAAAAAAATCGGCTTGATTTCAGAAATGTGCAGATGAAGTTTGCAATATACAAGTAAGGGTGTTGATGTACAAAATCTTTTTCATTGAAAAGCAAAGTAGCTTTTTTGTTTTTGCTTTTATATTCAATTTAAGCCATTATTTATGCTTCATAGCAACTTTGTACGTCCACTGGCGGATGTCATTCGGACTTGTACATCCGTTTCTGGATGTCCTCTGTATGTCTGAAAATGTACATCCAAACATGGACGTATAGTGGATGTCCAAACTAGGCATTGGATGTTCGGCTGTGTTTCGGACGTCCCACGGACGTCCGTGGTTGTTTGGGATGTAACCCCTGGGCTCTCAGTGACGGTTGATATAGGTTGACTTGTCGAGAGGCATCACGTTGTCATCATATGTTTTGGCAAACTTAAAGGCATTTGACCTGTGGAGTTGAAAAAAAAAAAATAAAATAGGATCGATGCAATAATTTTTAGAGTGGATGTGCTTGGTGTTTAAATTGCTTCCTGGCAACTGTTCCACATAATGAATGTAATAAGTAATAATAATCGCAATATTTGTTTAAATGCCTACAGTAGGATGAAAATTGAGATTTGGACTGCCTTGGGAGGGAAAAAGAGATTATGCGAGTCGGAAGGTTAAACAAGAATCAGTAGTGGTGTACGAGTCTCACCATTACCTGCGAAGGCCGGGGCGGTTTGCTGGAAATGTTCTAAAATAGGCGTACGGGCTGGTGAAAATAGGAGCTTGGTTACCGCTCTCTGGACTGTTAAGGGAATTTAGGCGGGAAGGGGGACATAAAATGGGCTGCGCAACATTGCCGCACTCTTATGTGTGCCTGCAAAAGCACATAATGCTTTGTTGCACGTTTACTTCGCACATTCAAAACGTCAGAATAAACACTGTCTTTCTATCCATTAGGTATTAGTGTTTTTCAGCTTACTGAGGATGCCCGCGAAATACAAAAGAACACCACGTGACGTGCCAGCTTGCACGTCTTGATTGCAGTGCTCCCAAACGTTCCGCGCACAAACAATCGTAGGTTCGCAGCCGCTTAAAAAGCGACAGGGCAGGTGACGAACGTGTTGATTCCGGCAGGACAAGCGGTAGCCGCTGCGTCTGCTTATCGCTGGTGGCGATCTGTCGCGAAAGAAGCACATCGCTGGTGTAAATGGCACAGCCAATGGCTAGGTTGCTGCCCTGTTGCTTTTTAAGGGGCAGCGCGCCTATGGCTGTTTGTGCGCAGATTGTTTGGGAGTACTGCAATCAAGACGCACAAGCTGGCACGCCACTTTTTTTTTTTCTTTTTGTATTTCGTGGGCGCATTATCAGTAAGCTGAAAAACACTAATACATAATAGAGATAAAGACACGAACTGTTTATTCGGATGTTTTGCAAACCGCTCTACAACTTTAAAATTTGAAATTTTTCCCTTGCTTTGTTGGCTCGGAAGTTAGCTCATTGAAATTGACTAATTACCTAATTAAGCAAAATACAAAAAAATAGCGTGAGACTGCATACAAAAGTGAGCAAAATGTATTTTGTCATGTCGTGTGCAAGGGTGCATCGGCATATTTTTAAACGCTGGCTAAAGTTAGCTGAAACACTTTGTATATATCTCTGTACGGGGGAATGTCGATTATGTGATCATCGCTGATTCAGATTTGGGAGGTTCTGCACTCAAAGTGGATTGTGGCCAACGGGCTCGATTTTGCCCGTTAGGAATGCATTCTGGAGCCATGAAGAACAATACGAAACAGCAAGTTTTTCTACAACAATAATGTTGTCTCAAAAGAATGGCTGACTCGCGCCCTATTTTATCGATTTTTAAACAAATTGTGCCACACCTTACCACCAAGACAGTTGCACTAAATTTCATTTCTTTCACCACAGGAGATGATTAGCAATCACAGTTTTAAAATGATGTGAGGCTTCCACTTCCGCAACTGCTCGGCAACCGGAGCTTGGCCGGACACGCTTTCGTCGTCGCATTATTTGTCGTCTTCGGCTCAACTCAGCGCGAATTTTGAGCGGTGAGGGCGACGTTACCGCGAACACAGCATAACTACACTAGCAGAATTGCAAAACTAAAGTTGCAGTTGTGGAACAACAGTATAGTCGACTCTCGATAATTCACTGTCGGTTAATTAGAATTCCCGGTTAATTAGAAGTGAAGTGCTGGTCCCGGCCATTTTACGCGTAATCCGATGGAAGGAACTGCTCGATCATTCGAAGCTAAAACCCATTATATCGGTTAATTGGAAGTTGTTTTGAATAAAAGACGTAGAGGTGACCGTCACTTCTCGGTAGCAGTCAAATTTTTCAAGTACTAAGGCAGCGCCGTGTTTTATGCCAACGTCAGCGCCATTGCAATTGGGGCAGCACACAGTTAATAAAGCCACAGTCCAGTTGAGGCTTGCACCAGTGTGCACATCTCCACAACCTCTTTGAGGTTGAGATGTGTTGAGGACCTCTTCTGAGGTCCTCCTCAACTTTTGCTGAGAACAGCGCCATGTGAGCCGTTTGTGTGGTGGGCGCTTCAGGCTTTGATTTCAGTGATAAGTCTCGACTATCATGGCAAGCCGTGTCATGCGCTCGGCTTGGCGACGAAATTCGAGATTTCGAACGAAATCAAGAAGGGAGATGTGTTGGGACTAATGACAATGCTGTTCTTATTCTTTCTGTTTGATTCGAAGTTCGGATAATTCGAAGTGTTTTGCAGTCCCCATGGACTTCATATTAATGGGAATCGGCTGTAGTAGTGCCACTTGCAAGCTGCTAAGTTGCTGGCTTTCACAGTAAGTCCAACATGTGAAAATTCATGCGTATAGTCAATACGGTGAGCAGAAGCCAAAAACAAGAATAAACTGTGGACTTGAAGACTTGCCTCACTTCGCGATTTGTGCTTATTGTGTGGCTGGATAGTAAATAAATACATGAATAAATAAACGATAAATGAAGAAATTGGTGTGCTTTCCCTAAGCCTTTCAGTGATACAAAGTTAAAGAAAAATACGGAACAATGTTTCCTAAGTGCTTGCAGGGTAACAAATGTGTGTGCTTGTTGCATACTTTTGTTTGTGTAGTTTATTTCTGGTGATACAAATTTCAAAATATACCGAATATATTTTGCCGCTCTGAGGTGTTCATATTTTTCAGATAATAGTTGTACGTACAATAAATAAAACAGTCTTGCGGACACCGCCCTGAGTTTTCCCCGTTCTTGCTTGTTTCAGTGTCGAGCCGGTTTTAGTGGGAGGCACGCCTAAAAAGAAAGCAAAAAAGAAAGAAAGAAAGCCAAGACATTAACAGAGCTCTGGATAAATAAAGTATTTTCAGCATTCCCCGTGGTGTTAAAAACTGTTTTTCATTTCACAAGATTTTCCGAATATCTCTGCCAGCTTTGCAATTCTAAAAAAATGCTCATACCAGGTCAATACTGAAGGGCTGGGGCACTGATGAGTACAGTCCTCCACATAATTCCTACCTTCTCCCTGTTGGCTTGGGTTGAGCACTAGTAAGCTTAGTAAAAAGCATTGCAGTTAGATTCACTGCACTTTAATACCTGTGCCACACGTGCATGAAAAATGACATTAAGTGTTGAGGCCTTAAAGGAGCCATGAAGAGAAAATACAACTTCGTTTAACTCGAAAGAACTAGAATTCAGTATCTAACTCAGCTCCATTATAGCCACAAGAGATGTTTTTTTAACGAAGAAAAGCAAGAAATATTTAAAAACTTTCAAATTTTGTGTCACAGTGACGTATTATGAGCACAAATGATGTCATACGGGCCAACAATAAAACATAATTTTCAGTGCATTAACTGCACGTTAGCATTCAAGTGATGCAGTCAAATGGAACTAGAGGTCCCATTACAGACGTCCAGTCATGTGTCGTCGCGACAGGTCAGTTGGGCGGCCGCCAATCGCACAAACAAGGTTCCGCGACGTCATAGAAAAGTTGCGGGAAATCGGCCAGGGGGTCGCGACTGCTTCACACGTTTTCTTTAATATCTCTGTTATTTATTCGAAGGTTGCGATGATATTGGTGTCTTTGTTATCGGGACTAAGCAGTCTTTCTAATAAACCCAACTTGTATTTTGTCTTCATGGCTCCTTTAAGATACCAAGTGACATTATTTGGGCGGGCCGTGCTACTCGATTGATTTTATTGATTGATTGTGGGGTTTAACGCGCCGACGCAACGCAGGCGATGAGGCGCGCCGTAGTGGAGGGCTCCGGATTAATTTTGACCACCTGGGGATCTTTATCGTGCGCCGAAATCTCGTATACACGGGCGTTTTTGCTTTTCGCCTCCATCAGAAAAGCGGCCGCCGCGGCCGGGAATCGAACCCGCGACTTTGTGCTCAGCAGCGCAACGCCTTAGCCACTGAGCCACCGCGGCGGGTGGGCCGTGCTACTCGCAAAAACGCAAAGGCATTAAATGTGCTAGGCATGATGGTGGTAATGGCCAAAAAGAGAAATGTGCTCAGATTTTAGAAGCTTTTAACGTAGAGAAAAACGTCTTACAAGGATTAAAAATGTTATGGATATAGAAAACGCTATGAGAAATAGTGTTTTCTAAAAAAATCGTGTGAGCCGTTCCTGAAAGTGTCTTCAGCAGCTGCCATCGCCTGCCAGCGGTAGCCAAATCCAAGAAATTCAAAACCACGAGCAACACGAGTGAACTTCATCTTCTTCAGAACTTTGCCACCAAGAGTGCACAAAAAATCGTCTTATTTCAAAGTTCAGCAACGTTCCCGCATGAACACTCTGGTGCTTAGAGTTTTGTTGGTTTCATTCGGTGGTCATCGTGTTCAAGAGTAGACAGATCTAAGGCATTCGTGAAGGTGAATGAGTTGTGCAGAACTCCTTAAACGAAAAATTACATTAGAGTGAAGGGCATTAGATTTTTGTGTGTAGTAGTGAATTAATGGCATTAAAACTTGAAGCATTAAGCACTTAATGTCATTTTTCGTGTATGTGTGGCACGGGTATATATAACTGTGACAGTCAGCACCCCAATCATCGTTGTGTTTTTGTCCGTATGTTTGTTGTCTCATTTTGTGTTCACTATTGTCTCGCTAGATGCTTCGAACTTTCACAATCTGGCTTGCCTGCGTGTTTTTCTTCATTTACGGTACCAGTGTTTGTTATATTAGGTGCAACGCTGTCGAAACCTTGTGTATGTACTACTTTCGGTCTTCATTGTTGGCTCTTGCACAACAAAAGCAGTGATGCAGTAGATGATTAGCTGCTTGTCATAAACATTTCTGTTTAACTCTTCTTTGCCCCAGCTGGCCGTGTGCCAAAAAAAATTCAACTATCATCATCATCATCTTTGTTAACTCTGTACATGATCGGTACAGTTGTTAAAAGCTAATTACACTACAGGAAGCAGTGGGCCCACCAGATTACTAGTGTAGAGGTTTTCGCAATCTGTGAAGTTATCCTTTTGAATAATTAGTCATAGTTTTCAGCATTTGTAAAGTGGAGGTTGAGAAAGGCACCACTGTGCCTAAAAAGACCCACTATGCTGCCTTTCTGCCGAAACTGTGCAGAGCTAAAAAAAGAAGAATATAGGAGGTGCAGATAATGTACAAAAAAATTTGAACTACAGAAATAGATATGTTGCTCTGAAATCGTTTTGTCCACTCACAATAGCGAATGCAACTCTAGCAATCATCCCGGTATGTTGTACGACATTTGAAGGAACGCAGAATGCCAAAGCAAAGATGAATCGCACCTTGCAACTTGCGTACGCAACAAGAAATTGTTGTGTAGGCAAGTTTTTGCTATTTCTTATTACTAAATAAATTAGTCTTACCAACGAAGTGTGAGTGTTCATTGCGATGAATTGCTAGCTCCCCCCGCACTTAATTAAGGATTGATTAAGTGTGCCATCGTTAGTTGTAGCGAAAAGTTCGTTTAAGCCGCTGTCAGTTTTTGTGCTTGTTTGATGGGCCGAGACACCGCTGCTTCTCGATGAATAATGGATTCTGTAATTATATTTCAGTAATTGTACTTTTCTGTGATTTGAGCTTGAGGACATCTGATAACGGATTAATTGGCACATCGGGGATGAAAGCTTGCTCGGGGTGTGGATTTCTCAATTTGCTTCTTAATCTATATTTGAGTATCGGCTAGGCAGCATGCCTTGGACGCTTTGCGGCTGTCTTAAATTGCATCTAAATTATGTAGGACTCTTTCGGGTGCTTGCATTCGGCCGAAGCATGCCTCAGCTTTTGATGTAAAGCAAGTAGTTTTTTTGGGGAGGGAAGAGGGAGGGTGGAGGGGGGTTGGGGGGGGGGGGGGGATAGAGGGTTTGAAGTGTTATGTAATGACACTTCAATATGCCAAAAAAAAAAAAAAACTCCGAGTTGTTAGCTTGCTCACAACTCCAAGTAATAATTGGCAATAATCCGAAGATATTTTTATTACTCCGTAGGAAATCTCACTGTAGCGTCTAGTACAAAAATCCGTATTGCGGGCTAAAAACTGAAGCACGATTTCCGAACTCTTCCTTGTGGGCAATGAATAAAAGGTCCCCTCATATATTGAATTGGATATCGTATAGTTCCCCTTTGAAAATGTCTTCACTGCGATGCATTTGTGTAAAGTTGTGAAGACGACGTTAAAAGGGGTTCGGTGCAAAGCTTTGTAATGCTGGCTTTCCAAAGTTGTGCATTTCAGAAAAGCCCGCTCATAAAAAAAAAAAGAAAAATGTGTTCTTTCGTGTTTCGTAACATCATTCACTCGGCAGTGCAAAACTCAGCGGTATGGCTGGACGAGAAGCGATGCTCACGCATTTTCATACTCGTAAGAAAAGGCTTAGTTGGCCTTTTTTTTTTTTTTTTTTCCTGTGTTTGAAGTTCTCGGAGAAAAGCCGATTGAAAAAAAAAAGGAAGGTTAGGAGAACTGCACATATTTCCCCCTTGCCCGTTCTGAGACTGTTATGATAGCGAAGAGGCATGTATGTGGCGAAGACTTCTTTCCCTCTAATAGTAAAAGTCACGCGCGTGCCGTACATCCCAAAAAGTCGACGCCATTTTCTCCAACTTACCAGCGGACGACATCCATCTGAACGACTAAACTACTGCGTTGGGGGGAATGGGGCTAACGTCGTAACTAGAAGTGTTGCTTATTTAGTGCCTGTAGTCGTAACTTCGCGTTTTTTTCTTTGCCAACTGCTCCGAACGAAGTGTTCATATCTGCGCTTTTTATTATTATTATTTATCCTGCAAGTGACGTATTATTCGCTGAACGCGCGGGAATCGTCGTCCCCCCCCCCCCCCCCCTCCGATAAATAAATCCCCGCGACGCGACCGATATTCGTGGTCCCGCGACCCAGCCATAAATAGCGCCCGACCGAGACGAGCTCGGACGGGACATTCGATTCCGCTGACTGGGCTCGTCCGCGGCCGCCAATTTATCGCCGTCGGTTTCCCCGGACGCTGTGCGCGTCGTCGCCCGTGTCCATAACCAGTTATCGTACGTCTCTGTCGTCACGTGACCGACCTATCTGCCCTTTCTCGGCGAGGGAAGTGGCGTCATGTCGAGCGTCGAAACGTCATGGTTCGCCGGGCCGTGGAATGAGCTTTACTCTCAGTGCGCTTGTAGTGGAAAATACAGGGTGTTACGACGATAATTGGAACACTTCAAAGCTCTTTCCTGAGCGCACCGCTGCTCCGTTCGTGCTCAAACTTCACACGAAGGTCGCATTTTGTAGTCTACTTTGTTCGATACCGCAAAAAACGACAGTACTTTCCTGTTTATTCTGAAAATAAATGAAAACGACTTTCGCCTATGGGGAAATGGCGGCCGCCATTCAAGATCAGCCAGTGCAAGCTGATCTTGGAACGACGTCGCCACCTGGAGTATGCCCGCGATGAGGTCGCTTTAAAGTGTAATAAAAATAGCGTAAATGGACATACCGCTGCGCTACCGCTGCGCTACAAAACACGCGACACAGTTGTCACTGAAACCCCTTTCCTTCACCGTGGTGCGACGAGGCAGAGGGCGGAGCTTTAAGCCTTTGTTTGAAGCTAGCGCGTTGTGACGTTCAGAAGGAATAAAAATGGTCCAGGAAACGTTTGAAGTTGCGCGAGCCGGGAAGTGTGAGTCATAGGCGTGCGCACAAGGGGGGGCAGGAGGGGCGGCCGCCCCCCCTAATCATCTGAAGGGGGCGCCAAATTTGCCCCATGCCTTGCCGATGTAACACATGAAAGTAAAATTTCTGCTCAGAAATATTTTGTGTGTGTTGCAATTCCATCACAGTGAAATAAAAATTTTATAACCATCCCTCTTTGCACTGCGTTCGCACCGCAAGGCCTTCAGTGAGAAGAGGTCGGGAGTTGCTCTGGGGGGGGGCGCAGCGGTAAGACTTTGCCCCCCCAAATTGAGAACTCTGCGCACGCCTATGGTGTGAGTCCATGATCGCGCGCCAGGAAGAGGAAGCAGCAGCGTACGAGAAAGGTCGGAAGAGGGCTCTAGGAAAGGGCGACGACGTCACGTAGCGCGCGCCGGTAAACGCCGGCCCGCTGCCGCTCGTGCAATAAAAATAAAGGTACCGACGGGGTCGTACTGAAGGCGTACGCTGAGGAGATAGAGAAAGAGGGAGAAACATCCTTATTTGGAGAATAAATATCCTTATTAAGAACTCTGTGGGGAAGTATACAGAAAATGGTGTAGTATGCGTGGTCTGCGGAAAAGAAACAGAAACTATGCGGCACATAGCGTTAGAATGCGAGGGTGTAAAAGAAAGAAAAAATCCTCGCGTACTGCCCGCACGTTTGATACAGGAAGGCTGCACCAAAGCTACTTCTCAAGCAACACATCACATACTAGGTAGACAGAAAAAGCGCCTACTTAGCAAGTAGAATACGCTGACTGCAAGGCGGAAGTCACAATTCACTCAGTGTCACTCCTCTCGCTAGAGCTATCACGTGAGCCGCAGCCCTCACTGTTGTACACAAGGTCATCTTCACGGCACAACGCGCATTGCCGTGAAGCTGCACGAAAGGAAAAACCCCACGTATTATCCGCACCCCTACTTTGCCGCTGAAATTTTCGCATTTCTGGTGCGGGTTATACGCGAAAAATTACGTTTAAGCCACTTCTTTAGCTGAGGAACCTGGAGGCAATATACGCATTCTGCTCTGCCCATTTGCCTGTGTTTGGTCTGTGTAGTAGTACTGGCGAAGTGCCTCTTTATTTGTTCATTCGTGGTTCCGTCATTCGGCGTTTGGGTTGTCCTCCTCGTTTTCAGTTTCATCCTAAACGTACGCTTAGCAGCGGCGCTGTTGCACGAGCCGTAAGTTGACCGTTACATGAAAAAAAAAAAAAAAATGCGGAGCGCTCGTAAGCGCGTGCTTCGCGGCGACTGTCGTGCCTTTGGCGAAAAAAATAATGAAAAAGAAACTCCAGCGGTGTCGTCAAGCGCTGATTCTAAAGAAGAAAATTTCTCCCACCTCCCCTCGCGGGAACCCCTGTGTAGATGCGACGCATAGGGGGTTCCGTTGTTGATTCCGTTAGGTTGCTTCTCCCATCGCGTGAAACGTGCCGTGAACCCCCTGCCGCGGCTATGACGCAACACAATCCACTTTAATCCAATCCAATCCAATCGAATCCAATCCAATGCCCCTCGCGAGAGAGTGTTCGCTATCGGAGAGGAGAGGGGGTGAGCGGCGGACAGCGCAGCTCGCACGGCGAGGAGAATGGGGGAGGGGTGTGGACGGACAACAACAACGCCGTATGGAGGAACAAGGCGAGTGAATGAGATGCAGTCGCATCTAAAAGACCCCCTGCTTTGGGAGAGGTCACCGCGGCCGCCGCATTCTTTGAAAGTCATTGTGGATAATTGGAGGCATGGCTACGAGTGTGCCACTCCTTCCCGAGACGACTTGCAGATCCCGCCACCGGTCGATGTCGATGAGCTGGTGGAAGTCTACAATGCTGAGGATGACTTTGCATCCAACACTCGCCGCGAAGAAGACGAGGACCTCTTCGGTGCATATGACGACGACTACTAGCTCCCCAACTATGCAAATAAACAATTATACTTAAACTTAACTATGTGCGCGGCAATGCTCGCCTAGAAGAGCTCCGCCATTTCACTCTTACGCGTGAGCGTAAGCTTCCCGGAATTTTTTTGTAATCTCGTTTTCTTTTTGACGTGCCCACATGTCGTTTTCGTTCCAACGTCCCACAGCCTTTGTTATCGGTTTTCTTCTTTCGACTCGTCGCATTTAGTTCTCTTACATTATGTCGTGCGCATGTAGTGTCCATAACTCCCCCGGGCAGACGATAGTGTACTTCGCCCCGAGGCACGCGTATAACGTGCCCGAGAACCATAGCAATAAGCCGAGGAAAAATGAATATTCACGTTCCGTCTCTTTTTTTCTCTCCGGTTCCCGAAACGTGCGCGCCGCCTGCGCGGCAACAACGCAATCTAGCACCCTTCCTGCGACACTTGGACTGAGCGGTCGTCTCGCTCCTCCCTCCTCTTCCTCCCCCTCCCCCTCTTTCCCGGCCCGCGATGGTCCCCCTGAAAAGTTTATAACCTCAGCCTTGGCCCGGTGACGAGAACCGGTGGAGGCGGCTGCGCGGTTTGGGTGAATATTTCAGGTGTGGGCCCCCGCTCCCCGATCGCCGCGCCGCCCTGGCGGGCGCGGCAGGCGCTGCGGGAGCGCGCACTTCTTGCGAGTAGATTGCGTCGGGCGAGGCTAAATTGAGCGGTTAGCGTCGCGGCCGCGAGACCCCGAGACCCGGAATGAAAGACATCAGCCGGCAGCGTCGTCGTTCGACCTGATTGGACGGTTCCTTCTTTCTCTGATTGCGCCCTGATTTTTTTTTTTTTTTTTTTTTCACGTTCTTGTTTCCTTAAATTGAGTATTGTTGATCTTTCCTCGTTATTGTCGCTGTTACCGAACGTGAGACGCTCGGCCCGGCTCCGTATCCGCTGCGAATTCGGCGTTGGAGTAACAACACTATTCTCGGAGTGGAGTAGTGCTTCGGATTTAGATTAGAAAAAAAAAGTAGCTCTTTGCAACGTACGCGCGTTATTACGCCACACGCAGCGCCCTTCACGCGTTTTCGGTTCCTTTAATTTTTTTTTTTGCTTGCGTCGTAGAAACACGCCGTGCGAGCTCCTTTCGAAGTTGTAATTTGAACGCGAGGGTCCGTGAAAATAGCGATTCTTTCTTGGGGCTTCGAGCAACGTGTCTTCAATTTGGAAGGAATTGCGTGAGCGCACGCGCCAAAATCCAAAAGTGCGGTTGCACCCGAAAACCCGTGTGCTGTTCGGCTTTGGTGGCGCATGTATACGCAATGCAGGTGAACAGCTCACAGCCACCGAGGTCATAGATATCTGTTAGATACGACACCTTATGGCCGCCGAGATAAATATTTAACGGTATATTTTAGCACGACAGTATTTTATTCCGGGATGCAGAGATTTCGCTGACGTCATATTGACGTCAGTATAACGTCAGTAAATGACGTCAGTACAACCAGAGTCCGTCAATGCTTTTGAAAAGCATTGACGGACTCTGGTACAACGAAGCAAGTGGCCTGTAAAGGGTGCACCCCTGCACACAGGGTCTTCTTGCGGGGAAGCAACCTTTAGTACTAACGAGTACGTTATACTTAGGGTTGTTCGTTTTTGGGTTTTATATTTTAACACGGAAGTGTTTTATGCCGGGATACACCAACATACCAGTGACGTCGTATCCGTCACGGGAATGACGCCAGTGCACCTTTGCCGAAGCGATGCGCCAGCAGGACGTCGTTCGCCAAGCGCACCCACAAGACAGCCGCCGACCCGCAAATCATCCTCAGCTGCAGGTTTCACTGCACATTTCACTTTCGTGTTTGACCAATTTTTATGGCGAAGATATCGACATAATTTTTTATATCTGTTAGACGTTTCGACGTTTATTTTTGTCCTCACGCGCCTCGGGGCTGTGTTGCGCATGCGCAGTTACATATTCCTGTCGACTGCGCCAATTATTTGGCCGCTAGCACAGCCCACTGATAAAATGGCAGCTCCCAGGACGAAAAAGTTGAAAAGGTCTTTTCAACTTCTTACCTTTTCAACTTCTTCGTCCTGGGGGCTACCTTCAACTTCTGCGTTAATTAAGGCTGCCTGGAAAGAAGGGGGCGGGGGCGTAGGGAAGATGCTTAAATTAAGCGAAACCATCTTTTTCGCACCGTGCCCTCGTAGTTCAAGGACAATTATTGGCACTGCAAATGGTCATGTCCAAGACACCAGTTATCAGTGCATTTTCCTTGTTTTAAGCTTTTTTTTATTTTATTAACAGTGACACTGGCTAGTCGGTGGGAGATAAGGGTTTTGCCGGTGGCGTAAAAACCAAGAATGGCTGCAGTCTTGCCAGGTGCGCGGCTCATGCGCAGAGAGATAGAGTGAGATAAAGTGTTTTTTTTTTTTTTTTGCGAAATCATCTGATGCGAACAAAAACAAAACTGCACCAGATTGCACCAGCACGTGGCACGTGCGTACCGAGGCCGAGAATGAACGGAGGTTCCGCGCTCATGCATGCTACAACTGTCGCCAATCCTCGCCTCGGTCAATCGGACGGCATTCATTTTCGCATTTCACGCACCCGGGGGCTTCTTTCTCGGGGAAATGAGTTAGCTTTGTGCTTTTTCTTTGTTTAATTTTCTGGCAAGTCGAAGGGGGAAGGGGGGGATTTTAATTTTGGCAGCTCTAACGAGGAAACGAGAACGCACCTGGCTCCCCACCGCCACTACCTCTCTATTTTGCCAAACTCCGGAGCTTCCTTATTGCGCTCTTGTTACTTTTATTATCATTTTTTTTTTTCGGTCACGGGTTCCTCCTTTCTATATCAGCGAGGACGCCCTCTCTCTGTGTACTCCCTTTCCAAGTCTGGTCGGCCACTTGGCCGCGAGCCGAAAAGCTGTTTAAAACGCGACCGCCGCATAATCCGCTCAGCACTCTCCGCCCCACAGACTCCTTTCCCGAATCCCGAGAAGACCCGACGCCAACCACGAAGCTTTTCATGCGGGCGCCGCGTTAAATTTAATCGCACTGGAATGCGACGTGGCGGCGATATAAATTCGACCGCTCTCCTCGCCCCGCCTTTAGGCGGTAGGCGAGGGCGCTCTGGAGACCCCGCGGCTTGCGCGAGAAGAAAGAGTGCGGTGTTCGTTGCTAGCTGAATCGGCCGTGGGGCTACTGCCGCCACCGCCGTCTTTGCGGCTGTCACCACGCTGCTGGGAAGACGGGTCCTGGCGGGTAGTGTTCCGTTCTCTCAAAAACCAGTTACGCGGAAAAGGTTCCGTATCCGGTCGAGGAGCGACTCGTACCTGTTAAACCTCTTGCGGTTTAAAATGACGCTGTGCCAGTGGCTGAATGTGCAACGCGTTACCGTTAAAGTCACTGTGCAACACCACCGCGTTACAAAAAGGGATCCGCTAAACATCATCATCATCACCATCGCCAGTGTAGGTTAGAAAGAGGTGCGGAAGAGTGGCAGTGTTAGATCGTGTAGAAATTTTATTAGCAGCGATTGGAGAAAAAATGGAGCGAAGTGTGTCCGCAAACGTTTATTAAAGGGAAAGCTTTCTTAGTGGGGCCGGCGGCGTTCTGTCATTGAGGCTTTTCCCTGTAGACCGGTTGGTCGACGGGAAAGCTCTGATAAGATCTCTTGACACACAGCGCGTGCGTGAAACCGCGCTTTCATTGCGTCAAAAGGGTTTACTCGAAAATCGCGAAAAGGAACGGTCCTACATAAGACAATGCACGCGTGCCGATCATGAAGAAAGAGTACGATGGTACGCCTTTTATTTCACAAACCACGTATCGGTATACATTTAGATCGTTCGTACATACGTTTACTCGTTGCGCTAAAAATCGTCGCATGGGTTCGTTCATCGTACGCGCCCTTTGGGTCTTTCAAGGTTTTACTGTCCATTAGAGGCACTTTCAACGAAAGTTAGACCCACTTTAAGCTTTCGCGCTCCTTTCAACTTTTCGTAGGAAGGGATACATTTTTGAACCCAAATGTGGCGAGGAGAGCAGCGGTGATATATGATCTTCTGCCGTGGTCATGGTGTGAGTGTCCACCATGCGGCTAAGCTGTGTGCGGTGTTTAGATTAGAGAGTGTCGAGGTTAGCGGTAATTAAACGTTGTCCGATTAAATTATGCCGGATCAGAGTCTATCGAATACGTGGGCTATTTTGTGAGCTCTTCCGACCGTTTTTCGGGAATTTTATCGTTAACGTAAGACGGAGTTTTGAAATTGCCATTTCCCTAGCGCCGTTGACCTATAGCCAGTCGGCAGGCCTAAAAATTGCTGGCATGTTTATTAACCTGCACAGCCTGCGCTTAAATGAATGAAAGGGGTAAACATTGAAGGGTCTTTGCAACACTTTCTTTTCCTCATGTTAGCGACCCCCTAAATTACATCTCTATGCCCACCAGGTAACTTTGAAACTTGCTCAAGAAAACTTTCTCTCTTTCCCGATCTTGGCGTTGTTCGAGTGCTAGAATTACGTCATTAGAGCGACGCAGCGGCTATTGGCCGGCGTCCTTTCAGTTGCAACAATAACTGCATTTGGTAGCCACTCTTTAAAAAAATTACGCCACCTTCCCGTGAGGGGAACCCTGTGGAGATGCGACGCATCTTGGGGGTTCACTTGGTGTTTCCGTTGGGTTGATTCTCTAATTGCGTAAAACGTGTGAGGAACGCGTATGATGTATTCTTTATTTCTTTGGCTGGTGCTGGAACGACCGCGGCTATGACGTAACCTGGCGCGGCTATGACGCAACACAATCCACTTTAATCCAATCCAAGCCAAGCCAACCCAATCGAATCCAATCCAATGCCCCTCGCGAGTCGCGAGAGAGTGTGTGAGGGGGTGAGCGGCGGAGAGCGCAGCTCGCGCGGCGAGGAGAATGGGGCAGGGGTGTGGACGGACAACAACAACGCCGTATGGAGGGACAAGACGAGTGAATGAGATGCAGTCACATCTAAAAAATGCCACGAAAGCAAAGGAGAAACAGAGCGCGTACCAGCTGCGACGAGCAAATCACGCAGTGCTGGTCGGGGCGGCGATAACTGTAGCTTTTTTAGTGCTTCCAGACGCGAAGGAAAGAGCGAAAGCGTTTATCAGAAGTGTTGCGGAGTTTCTTAACCATTAAATAGGTTAACATGAAAGCATTGGAAAATTCAGATGGCATAAAAACACTTTGCAAACCAAAAGGGCGTTGTTATTACGGTGTGCTGCGGAGCGGCTGCAAGTGGCGCCTGGTGTCTCCTGCCGCCCATATATCTGATTTAAAAAAGGCTCAAGAATTGTTTTTGATTGGTGAAGTGAGGGAATAAATCCGCGCAACGGCAAGATTTGGCGCTCTGACGGCGCGGTTTTCCTGAAATAACGTCATTTTCGCCCGAATGTCGGAAGATTTGAAAGTTCGCCGCTATTTGTGGATTTCTTTTCCGCAGAAAATAATGTGCTTTGCTGCTGAGTGGAGCGGGTTACCCAAAACCGGTTACTTCAAATAGAAAAGAAAGAAAGATGTGTTTTAACCTCAGTAGCCGTTTAAGCACTCGCGAAATCTGGTTCCTGCAGATGTGATACAACAATAGCAGTTCACTCGTAACTATTGAATTGTAAAAGTTGACGAAATGTTGACTCGTCGGATTGAACCGAAAATGGCAAATTAGGTGTTTAGTGAAGCGGCGCGAAATAATTAATATTAATTCGCAGCGTGGTATAAATTCTACATTCATCGTTAACGTCGTACGTTTACGACCGCCGCTTTTCAGTCATTCACAGACGTCACGTGTTTACGAGTTGAGAGTCAGGTCTTTTGGCAGTGGGCCAGCCGTAGGTCGTTTGTTATACCTCCCGTCACAGCTTCTGACGTTTGTAGTGGACGTGTCGTCGTGGGCGTCTGCAAACGGTGAACAAACCGAGGCGTCAAGAGGGTGTCGAAACCACGGGCGTGCCCCTCACCAGAGCGCGAATACAACGAGGAGGTCGTTTTCCCGCCACGCATGCAGACCAGGGCTTTGAGAGCTTCCTTTGTTTGTTCGTTTTGCTTGGTTTTGTGCCCGCAGGGGTTAGGTTACGTGTGCGTTCTGTGAAGAATCGGGAAGGAAATTTTATGGTGAATTTTAGATTGACCGCCCAATTTAGCTTTCAACACGCCGTGTGAGATTTGCTTTAGGGCCATCTATATACCCCTTGCGCAACTGTGGACGGAGACAGCTCTGCGGGCGAAAGTCGTCTGTGGTTAAGGCCGGCGCATAGTAAACACGGCTGGCGTAAACTATCTTGCGTAGTCTCGTACATTAGTAGATTGGCGGGGCTGATGCGCCGTCGGCCGTGGGGTTGTAAGCGTAACACCGTACGGGAGGCAGTCCCGTTAGCGTGCTTGACTTTTCCTTGTCTGTCTGTCGCTCTTTTGCCTTCCGTTGCGGGCGAACCCAACGGCCATTTCCCTTATAAATCTGACGTTGGTGGTGTTGATAAAAAACAATAAGGGTAGCTCTCGGCTTCAGGCGTTCCATCTTGTTGATCCCGTAACTTGGTGCTTCCTGTAATTCTTGGCAGAACGTCGATAATACAGGTTTCTGTGTGATCCGGTTAGGCCTGACACCCCCTTCATCTTTCATGAAAAGTTCGTCACCTGACTCCCCTGCTCCCAGCCTCTGTGCTCCCTTGTCCGTATGTTTCTTTTAGCTTACGGGATATCATAATTGTTGACTACCCCCGCCCTGAAGTAATGGTGTTAGCGGGAAATGACGTATTAATCTGATGACGTCACTTTGGCAACGACGTCAGTTCCGGCGAGATGGCGACTGTCACATTGCATCCGTGGTTCGGACGCCGGTAAAATGACACCATCCAGTTTCCTTGACGACAATGCTATTTTTTTCTTCGAAAGTAAAAACATGCCGTTATTTTGCCTCCCCCCCCCCCCCTTCTCTCTAGGGGCAGTTTACATTTTGAGGACAGAAACTTCTACATGTATCATTTCATTCTTAGCCACTCTGCCTCCTTTTCCTTATTTGCACCTTCGTTCATTTTCAGGATTTCTTGCGCTTTACACGCAGCGTGAACATCCTCAAACCCTTGCCCTGGAGAGCCGTCTGCTATTTTTAGTGCAAAAGCATAAAATTGCTCGTTTGTCGAAAAGTCTGCTGTCCCAGAATCACAGGCCAAGGCCATTGGATTCCCATTGGCTGCAACGCGTTCCATACCGCGTGCCTAAAAAAAAGTGTCGCGCCTTGCGGCGCAGCAATCACCGCAGCAGTAGACAACGCACTGCGACATTCAGTTGAACGTTAATGCCTTCGCATTCACTACGCTTAAATGTTTGTGGAGTTGTTTTTTTTTTTTTTTTCAGGGACACAAGCAAAATTTAGATGAGGCATACGCTTTCATTTTATTCCAATTCTTTTGTAGAGATAACTCGAGCTTAATTATCGCATCCTCCTATCCTCAAGCGACAAAACTCTTATCGGGTGCCTAATACTTTCTCTTCCTCTCTTTAGATGTCCCTACTTGTGGGCGGAAACGCGACAGAGGCCGCCGTTTCCCAAAGCCACATCGGTAGCAGACGACGCGATCGAAGCGCAGACGAGCGTACGGTCATTCCGGGCCGGAGAGAGGCGAACTTTTTTCCCCCTTACGCCTAATTCCCTGCACGCTCCTATCTCGCAGGTTGCTTTATCTCAACTCGACAATCGCCGCCGCCGACCGGAAACGCTAAATTAGGGAAGCGCGGTCCCTGTTCTGGGCCTTATTCCCTGCCGCCATCGATCGCAGCGTCCCCTGCCGTCTGCTGCACTCAAGTGTCGTCTGCGACCCGCGCGTGGGTCGTCTGCGGGAAGCGCTTTCCTGTCTCTTACACGGAGCGTTCCTTTCGCGAAGCACCGTTGAGATTGGTAAAGCGGGGGAAAAAAATAAAGTGTACTTTCCTTTATGGAAGCAGCTGCGCGCGTTATCCGGAACGGAAACTTCTTTAACGTTTCCTATATTCATGGAGGGAAGGTGAGGGATGAAGCAGAGACGCGGCGGAAAGAAAAAAAAAAGCGATCAACTCGCCGGGTTTTTATCCTTGCTCGGCGGTTGTTGCAGTAGGCAAGGAAGTGGCGATGTTGTGTACACGTATTTTATTTTATTTTTTTTGTAATTTGGGCGCTGTTTCCTGTTTCGTTTTACCACAGAGTGAATGCGGTTTTACGCTAGCCGTTACCTGTATGCCTCGGGGGCGGTTGTGATGTGCGTCGTCTGCGTTCGCTGCGTTTTCTTTTTTCGTGTTCTTTAAGATTCTAATCGATTTTGAAGTTGTCGCCCATAGAGGGATCGTTTGCGATAGGCTCGTGCCCTAACCACGAACGCAAGAAGGCTGTAAAAATGCCTTCGTTGGGACTTTACCGATATCTTGAGGCACCGGCCCAGCTGCTGAGTTCCTGCGGGAAACGCAATTGCCTAAAAAGGGACGCTTCCGCGCGCTACCATGACGTGGGCGACGCTCATCTGAAGTCCTGTAGGCCTATCGCCTCCCTGTAGTGTCTGTACGAAAGAAGCGAAAAACAAAAGGGAAACAAAGTATAATAAGGCCTGAATTAGTAATCCTATAATTCAAAATACACGCGAGTTTTCCGAGAAATAATGACTTTTTCTTTTCTTTTTTAAAAAAAATAGTGCATTTCTGCCCACCAGCTCGGCGTTAGTTCAGCTCGTAGAACGTGAGGCGAAACCTCGTCGAAACATTTTCGAAACTTCGCGGAATCATTTCCGGAACCGGTGTTCGTACTCCTGTTGAGAGGCCGATTGGAGGAGACCTCATTCAAAAAAAAAAGTAATAAATAAGTAAATAATAATTGCAAGCACGCTTTTGTTAAAATAACAGGTATAATAGGTTATGTTAAAATAAACATAAAATAACAGGTTATGTTAAAATTACAGGCTGCGGTACTTTCGTTCCTTGCGAACGGCTGCTAAGCTGCATACCGAAAATTGCGGTGGATCGCCCGGGAAGATCCCTGATAGTCTCACATACGTCCGCGACTGCTTCAGCTATGGAGCATTAAAGGGACAGACAACCGATTTTTGTGGAGCGCACGTCCTCTACCTCACATGAAATCCAGCGTTTTATTATAGTGGGGTGATCACGAGGAATTTTTCCAAGTAAATTGCTGGAAATAATCTTAATTTGGCACTAAACTTCCTGAAGCCCGAATGGTGGCGCCACGTAGTGTCTGAGCGTGACACTCCCGTACGTAGCCAGAGAACTCCGTCGCTTTTCAATGCGTGAATCGAAAACCTCATAAAGGAATATGAGATACTGCACTTCACTATTGTCCTTGGTAAGGACGAGGACGTGCAGTGAAATGTATATTGCTGCGCGGCCCACTGTCATGGTGGCCAGCATTCGTTTCGGCAGCATACTTGAGGCTGGTAGACCTAAATATTCTGCTTTCTTTCTTTCTTTTTTAATTGAAAGTTTATTTCATGAAAGCAATACAAACATATTGGTATACAGACGAGGGTCCTAGAGTCAAGAGACTGAAAGGGGACCCTCGATTTTGAATACATACGATAACGCATGGAAGCAGCGTTTGGGCACAAGAGCCCGTCGGACCAATACGCAGTGTAAAATGACAAGGAAAATGAGCATATCGTATACATACATACATACATACATACATACATACATACATACATACATACATACATACATACATACATACATACATACATACATACATACATACATACATACATACATACATACATACATACATACATACATACATACATACATACATACATACATACATACATACATACATACATACATACATACATACATACATACATACATACATACATACATACATACATACATACATACATACATACATACATACATACATACATACATACATACATACATACATACATACATACATACATACATACATACATACATACATACATACATACATACATACATACATACATACATACATACATACATACATACATACATACATACATACATACATACATACATACATACATACATACATACATACATACATACATACATCGAATCAGAAAATGGGAAATGAGGGGCTCGGTGACATAAGACAGAAAATAAGGGTTGGCAGTCAAGAAAACCTCGGAAAGCAAAGGGGAGGTTGTGGTGGGTCATAGAAAGAGATGAAGAATTTTTTGAGTCAGAAAGAAATTGGTAAAAAAATGCCCGCCGGGTGGGATCCGAACCCACGACCTCCAGAATACCGGTCTGGTGCGATAACCACTACGCTACCGGCGGGGCTGTTTCCCCGCCAGTTTCTCGGGTATTTATGTTAGGTATTTTTTGTTTCCTGTACTTGGGGGTGGTAGCCAGCGCCACATTTTTTCACCAATTTCTTTCTGACTCAAAAAATTCTTCATCTCTTTCTATGACCCACCACAACCTCCCCTTTACATTTATACATACATACATACATTAAGGGACAAGAAGAGGGCGGAGTGGGTCAAGGAACAAACGCGTGTTACGGACATATTAGTAGAAGGAAGGAAGGAAGGGTGTAGAAGGAAGGCATGGAAATTAACCTGGCTAGAACCTAGTTTGCTATCCTGCACGTGGGAAAGGGCGAATAGGCAGAAAAGAGAAAAGAAAGAATGAAGAGAAGTTGGAGTAGACACGTATGCCCAGCGCTGAAGCACTGACACTGATTGACACTGGAGCCGTTCAGTCTATAGTCTGGTGTTTAAGTTTGTATTAAGAAGAAGAAATGGACGTGGGCAGTGCATGTAATGCGAAGGCAAGCTAGCCGTTGGTCATTAAGGGTAACAGAGGGGATCCCTAGAGAAGGCAAGCGTTGCAGGGGGCGGCAGAAAGTTAGATTGGCAGATGAGATGGGGAAGTTTGCGGGGCTAAATTGCTCGCAGTTGGCAATGGTAATTGGAAATTAATGAGAGATACCTTTGCCCTGCAGTGGGCGTAGATAGGCTGGTGATGGTGAGGATACATACACTCAAAAAGGTAGTGGTTCAATCAATTCGTGAATAGCAAAATATGAAACAAAGGCACGTGAGAATACCAGGAAAATACGCGAAAGATAAGAACAAAAAAAAACAAGGTATTTATTACAGCAAAAGAAATTCTCTGAAATTTTTTTAAAAGCAAGTTAGGGAGGGGGATGATTTAATAGCCATTGGTAAATTATTCAAAAGTGTGACGACTGCAAAACAAATGGTTTTCTTGCCGTAATTAGTGTGAACAGTCGGTAGTAAAAAAATTGTTATTGCTTGAAAACTTAGTGGCGCTTTTGCCGCGCAAAATAGTAACATCGATAAGGTTATATGAAAGGTTGCAATGCAGCAAATTGTAAAAAAAAAAACATTCCTAAGTTGTGGTGAAATAGTGCTTTGTTTGATGGTATGTTATTCTGACGCAGTAGCCCAGAGGCAGAGGAGCGACAAGAACGAAATGTTATAATGCGAATACATTTGTTTTGAATATGTTGCACAGATGTAACGTGAGAAGATGTATGTGTTGCCCCGTCAGACAATGCCGTAATGAAAATGGCTGTGAACGAAAGCAAAATACAGAGATACTAAAGCTTGTGGGATTCTACATTTCACACACTAGTGATTTCCCACCCCGCAGCCATCCGCGCTCAGCAAACATGCCTTGCGAGCGCCGGCTGCGGACGGGTCCGTTGTTTGCGGAGGCAGACAAAGGCAGGAGGCGGCGAGGGCAAAACATCAATGACAGCATTTATTGCAAAGTGCAAATCAAATATACTGCATACAGACTAATCGTAGGCCATAACGGTAACACTGGGAGCGAGACATTAAACAACGCTAGAGATCGAGATGTTTCGACTCACCGATGGCATACCGGAGCAGCGGAGCGCTGCGGAGTGCGAGCGCACTCTTAGCCAAAAAGGACTAACGGCGCATCGGCGTTAGTCCTTTTGGGGACTAACTGCGTTGCCACTAGAATTAGTCCTTTTTGGGACTAACGGCAAGGGTACCAACTGTTAGTCCCTCTACACTTAGTCCCTTGATGGTTCAACTGTTGGTCCGCCATAAAGACTAACTGTTGGTCCCTTGCAGATCAACTGTTAGTCACCCCTGTTAGTCGACTGGAGACCAACCGTTGGTCATCTGCGTATCAATCGTTAATCTTTCCCATTACTCTCCCTAGACCAATTGATGCTTTCAAGACTAAATGTTCATCCCTGCAAATGCTCCCCTCTGGATTAACCGTGCATACTAAAAGACGATGTGCTGGCTCGTGCAAGTACTCCATGAGTGACTGTCGATCCATTAGACCGACAATTCAGTAGACAGGAGTAAACACAAGAGACCAGAAGCAGTATTTCTTGGCCACTTGTTCACGACAAAGTACCCACGACAAAGAAAATGTTACTTTCAAGCTTTTTATTGCAACACTGTGTGAGCAACATACACAACAAAAGTAAACCGTACTCTACTCTTGACGTTGGAGTCTCTATTTCGAAGGCCTGTACGGCACACCTTGTTGAGGCGATGCGCCCAGTATTGGGTTATTCCGTTCATACATGGCTGCTGTCCTTGGCGCAAGCGTGCTCCACTTGTCTTGAGGTACTTGTCCGTTGAAAGGAGACCGCCATCCTCCGTGACGCTGTCGGTGATGGGCGTATGTCGTCACGCTCCTGCAGGAAATAAATAGGGCAACAAAACAAGTGTTATTCATGGTGGGACGCAAAATTGAGAAAAACGCAGTTTCCAGCAGCCCTAACAAGCCTCCGTAAAAAAATACCTCAAAAAGCAAAAAGAAGCAAAATCAACGCTTTATGTAGTGCAGCCAAATGTGGCCTGTGAATTGCACTGAGTATAAGACTACGGATTAATTAAGACCATGGCCACGGTAGTTAACAAGCGAAACTCAGACATTGTTGTTTTTCCGACTCCAGCAGAAAAGACGCCACTCAAACCAGAAATAGAACCTGGGGACTCATGCTCCCTCACTCAACGCATTGAGCCACTGTATAAGGGCAACATAAAATAGAAAGATTGCTCATTTCTCGCATGCAGGTTCGCTATCATTCTCAGAGGCTTACGTAGCACGAAACAAGGGCTTCTTCCCTCCCTTTCACAAGACATGTAGGGAAAGAGACGCTTCCTGTCAGCACCAGCTCTAAATCAAAATGGTTTGACTGCAATAAAAAATAAAAAGAAAACAAGAAGAAATATTTAATTATTAGAAGAAAACCTGCTTTCCAGCGCTGATGATGCGGGTTTGTATAGAACAAGGTCATTATTGATTTCTGGATGTGATGTCGGTGTCGAAGAATGCGTTTTTATTTCAAAAATGTATTAAGAGCCAAATTTTCTCAATGTTTAATAAATTTAACGATTTTTAAGAAATAGCCTCGGGCGAAACAAACAAAACGGCGTCCTCTCAGCTTTCTGCATGGGGAGTGGCTATGGCTGTACGTTTTTAGTTCCTCTTTGCGGACAGTTCACAGTGAGTTCGTACGTGCACACAAAAAAAGTCTTTCAAAGAAAAGGGGCAAAAATGTTTGAGGCTGACCACGCTGCGAGCGCTTGGCTACCAGTGAGGGAGCAACAAAAATGAAAAAAAAGTGAAGGAAGCTTTCGGCCACGTTAGATGAGTCACGCGAGCGTGCGCCTGCTACTGTGAAATTCATGTGAAAGGCACGGGTGACGGGTGGGTGCGGGAAGGACTGCAGGACGAGAATGTTTCGTGAACGAGTTCCCCGAAAGCCAAACAATTTTGGGGGGGGAGGGGGGGGGGGGGGGCGCGTTACTGCCAGTCAGGTTCGCCGTGGCGGCCACAAGGTGGGCCGGTACTGGAAAAGGGGCCATTAGATGACACTGTATTCTAAAAAAAAAATAATAATAAACTTGCCGTGAGATACATAAAGATTCTACGATTTTGTTAGAGGATTTTTATTACGGCGGTCAGACCGCGCCTTCGAGAAAGACTTCATTTTGCCGTTCTGCTGTGGTCCGGCAGATTACAAGTTCTGGTTCCGCAAAATATGGAGAAAAATGCCTTACTCAGCCAATTTACATCAGATTTTAACCGTTTTTGTCTAGTTTTATTCTGGACGTAGTTGCGGTTACGAGGGTGCAACTATTTTTGCCCTACTCAGCCTCAGAGTGTACGCGTCCGTTGCAGTTCCGGCGTTCTGCCAGACTTCTTGTAATTTTCCTGCTTAAAATATCACGTTTTCATTTAAATTTTAATATGTCTGCGAGTAATTCTTGTGTCCTAACAGCACCATGTTGTTATTTTAGTGTTCATATGTTTGCCTAAAAAGTTAGAGCCCTTCAAGATTCTCGGCCACGTGTTAACCACGCTTTGACATTTCTGGCTATAAATGTATTAAAACTGCACTTTCAAAAGAAAAGAAGTTAGCGGTTAGCTTCCTTTTTGTACGCTGCTCCTGCTGGGGCAGTTAGTTATGCGGTTGGGCCACTTGTTTAAAGAGAAATTGCATTTTTACTATTTTAGGGTTAAGCAAAAAATTGGGAAAATATTGACCGAAACAAATAAAAATTAGGTCGCCGTCGGCAGTAACGCATAGCGAATCGACTGGCGTTGGTTTTAAAAAATAGCTGGCACTCTGACGCTAAGATGCAAGCTCACGAACTTCAAAAAAAGGGCGAATGGGGAAAAGCGGTCGCCGCCGCAGCTCACCTTTCGCACGTCCGTCCCCGCTGGCCGCCGAACGAGTAGAATTAAGTCGGAGGGCCCCCTCCAGGGGGAGCAACAGCAACGTTGCGGGAGCAAAGGGCGCTGTTAGTCTTTCCGTTGGTCCCATTCGCGTCGAGGGACCAACGTTTGGTCCCTTCATTTTGCACACGGCCCTAATCTTGGCGCGTTTGGTCTTTTGGGGACTAAATGTTCCTCGCGAGGCGTAATTGCTGCAGTTAGTCTTATTTTCTCCCATTTTGGCTAAGAGTGCGCGGTTGCAGTCTCCCAGCTCGTCCCATGTGGCGCGTTCCCCAGGACAGGACCAGCGCGCCGAAACGTCCGCGCGCTACCGGATCCCCAAGACAAGAGACCGTCCTCCCGTCATCCGACAACCCACCACCCCTCGCCTTTTGGTGGCGCTAGTATCGAGGAAGAACTGGTTCTCGGGTAAGGCAGAGGGTAAAAGGGTCAACACCACCACCAGGGCGGCAACAAACCGTCCGGTCGCTGGCGCCCTCCCGTATGGTCCCGTCGCGTGAGCGAGGCGGGTTGTGCACGCTGGCCGCGATGGGAAGCTAGCCAGAAAGGGGTTCGCGTGAAAGTCGCGATCCCCACAAGCCGTATGAGGAAAAAAGCGGCGAGCCTTAATTAAAGCTCGCCGTTCTGTGGCCCTATCAGCTATAGAGGAACCGTTTCGATTCGAGGTGCTTTAAGTGATATGCCCTTTCATTTGGAAGCGAGAGTATATACTCCACAGAAATAGGTTGTCTGTCTTTTTAAGCTTTAGGCTACCCTTGTCGACCGAAAAATGCTGCCATTTTTTGATATCTACACACGTGGTAGGCGTGATTGGAGCTAAGTACATGTACTACGCTGCTCCGTACAAGCAGTTCGTCAAGCGTAGTCGCTGGTGAAAAGTTCATTGGAGAAGTGCGTTGTTTCTATTGAGCCTGTCACCGCTTCTTCGATTCTGTGATGGCAGACGCCAGATATGATTCCTTTGGGAAAACAGCGAAAATTGTCGCCGGGCTTCGAGAGACTTTCAATTAAAGAAGCCTCGTTGCGCCAGGCAAGGGTTTATGAACATTTTTCTGGCTTCAAACGCGGCGACATGTCGCTTGAAAATCAACCGTAACGCCGCAGGACTGGCGAAAGCACCCGCAACAGTTCTTGCGGGTGCTTTCACGGAATTTCGCGGAATTCCGGAATTTCACGGAGTTCACGTTAAGACACTGATGGAACAATTCGTGGAACGAGAGAACGCAGACGGCCAAAGTGTCAATCGCTTGGGCGCGAACAGAGAAACTGCTTAAAGGGGCCCTGAAAGGCATTTTGAGCACACTAAATGAACTAGCGCAATCGTTAGATAGGGTCGTCAACATCATCTGTGCCAAGTATTACTCTTTTACGCGCAGCGGAAAGCTCACACTTTTGTTGCAAAGTTTGTCGCTTTTTTCTCACCCTTCCCTTCGTGTTTTTGGACGCCGCCATCTTCACATGTCTACATCATCGATTCCCATATGTTCGTCATGAGCTAGACATCCTGCTATTGGGCGGCTTTTTCACGCACTTCCGGCAAAGAGATGAGTCGTCTGCTCAGCATCGGCTCGCCCGCTGATCTGCCAGCGGAGTGCCGGAGTGTTGGACATTTTACGACAAACGAAACAAGTGTAAACAAACGCTTAACCGTTTGTATTGAATGCAACACGGCCATAGCACGACATGGATTTTATGTTACATGAGTACGTACCATAAAGAAAGCCCCGTGACACTTATTTGGTGCAATCGCAGAGAACGCCCTGAGCCGAACGCCAGGGTTTGACGCGTACATTTTATTCAACTTCAAAACAATCCAGAGATGCGTTTCGAACGAACGCAACGTCACAACATGCGTTGCAAGTCTGAACCGCGATTGACAGACGATGGGTTGCCTCCTCCTGCCCGTCGTAAATTCGGCACTCACCTCACACCCGGTTTGCGTGGACGAACAGCAAGTCACAACTCTGGCGCGCAAGCGAGAAGGCTTTTAGCCAGGCACACTACACATACCCCATGCGAGGTTGAGTCGTACGTCGTTCGAGAAAGATAATCCAGACCATGGGAAGCACTATCCACCCGCTGAAGTACAATGTCGCATTTCATCGCGAAACGAACGCGTCCACAACACACAGGAGGCGATGCACACACACACACAGCTTCGGTCACTGCATTGGCTTAGCTGCAAGCTTCGTTCGGACAATCAGCGATGCTACGACGATACAGAGCTGCGTGAGGACGACGTGCTAACCACTTCACGTATTTAAAAACACAGGGGCAAAGAACTAGGTTCATCGGAAGCAAAAAATATGTCCTCCATTATAGTGCCTGAAATATACTGGCTAGTGTGCCGAGGGCGGGCTCCAGGCGGGCGCCGGGAGCGATGTACGCGGCCGGCTGCAGCTTGGGGCGCTGCCGTGCGGGAGTGTGCGCGTTCGTTCGGCCCGAGCAGATCGCGCGGTTACCTCCGAGCTGCGGCGCAGACGGCAGCGGCAGAACTTTCCATTCCCGCTTGCGACGAAAGCGAGCGAATGCGACGGAAATTCTGTCGCGCGACGAAAATTTGTCCCGACCATTCGACAAAAACGATCGTCGCGCGACAAAGCGACGGAATTCCTGCCGCTTTCACTCGCTTTCGTCGCAAGTGCGAACGGGCCTTTATGCGCAATCACATAAAACAAGCTCTTGCTTATCGCCTGAGCATACGGTTGATATCTGTGTATTTAAACGATGTGACTAGGTTTGAAACGTACGCGCTCGGCGTGCAGCTTTGTAAACGCAAGCGGTTTCACATACGCACGCTATTTTGCTGCTAATAGAGTTTTAGTACAGCGTTTGTGGCCTTTGCATACGCTAAACGCTAAATTTTTGCATCCCGCTACGTAAACACTGCGAGGGGAGTTTTAGTAGAGCGGTAGAGCGTCTAATCAGTTTTGCGTAGCGACACACTAATGCATACGGCGCCATCTGTCAAATGTTTTCCGAAAAGTCTCGCCGGCTCATCTGCTATCGGAGTGCCGGAGTGTTTGGACATTTTACGACTATCCAAACAAGTGCAAACATACGCTTTCCCGTCAGTGTTGAATGCAACGCATGGGTGCAGCTTGTCAGAACACGGGTTCTCGCTGATTGAGTGCGGCGTTGGTTTGCTCTGCGCCTTCCCGTTCATCGCCGCTGATAAAGCGATCCAATCCGGCGCGTTTTGTGCACGGGTTCTGTGTCGGTTTAAAATGTCCTTTTTCACATGCCGCCGGTAGTAGGAATTACAACCGACGCAAAATAACACCCGGCACCAGCGGGTTCACATCTGAGACCGCGCTTTTTGGATAAACAGTGCGCGGTGCACCAAAGGGAACGAGCGCACGATTCTCCCCGCGCGGCTGCGAATTCGCCGCCGATACCAACGGCAGCTACGTACACCGCGAAAGGGCAAGGCCAGGCCGCACACATGCGGCCAGGTCCTTCGTTCACTTTTCCAGCCTTTAGAGGAGTGTCCATGGGGTCAACAAAGATGAAAAAGCCGAAAGAGCTGGCCCGTAGCAGACGGCAGTCTGTGGGAGCGCAATAGCGGAAGTTCGTCACCGCTGAGGAGCGGAGCATCATGGGAGGGGAGGCCAACAGCGAAGAAACAGTTGAAAGGAGGAGGAAATGCGGCGCGACGATAATGCGCGGTTTTTGATTTACGATTTCTCAGCTAATACTCATCGCTTTAACAAAATTCTTGCAGGAGGAGATTGCTAATACATTGCTTTATTTGATTACATGTACATCCATGCATCGGCGGAAGGCATTTCAGGACCCCTTTAAAAACTCTTTCTTTTTTCTTTCTTTTTTTCAAAAAGAGAAAAAATTCCTTTCTTTTTTTGTAAGCCGTAAGTAAGGTCGGATGAATTGAATCGGGTTTGGCGTGTATCATTTGTTTCGGAGACCAAGCCATAAAAAAAAAAATGTAAAAAGACGCCATCTTTTCGGCATCAAAGCAGTCAGGACATGAAATCGAAAGCGAGAATAATGTAGACCGTTTCTGCCGCGGAAATGCCTGTTCGTTTCAAATTTATAGGGCAAGTTCGGGCAAATTAACCTACAGCTTTCTGCCGCGGAAAGGGCTGAAGCTGTTATGTTAAAAGAAATCACCCCCCAGTCTGGGAAACTCGGAGGAAAGGCTTAGGCACAACTGCAACATCCACATCCACGACGTTGAGCTTGGGGCGGTTTTTTGCAAAAAAGAAGAAGCAGAAAAGCTGGGAAGGCTAGGACACCCCCTTCCTACTCCGTGAACTTTACGTCCGGACGAAAAGAAGATTGGAAGGAAAGCATTTGTTGTATACGAAGTAAGAAAGAAAGCGACAAAGGCACTGCACATAATCACTTTTGCAACTCTCTCGGGAACACAGTTTTGCGCAATGGGATAAAAAAAAAATCTGAACAAGCTTACTGCATCTGAGGGCGACTTATTCTGGGGATTTGGTTGTCCAACGGGAAGGCGAGAGCCGGAACATTCCCGCTTGCTTGTTTGGTTCAGCTTTTTATGTTCTCGGGGCAAGGTCAGCGACGTTATGGCTCCCAGAGCTGCCGCTCTGTTCCTCCAACTTCGTGGAAGCGCCGTGGAAGCTAAAAAGGTGCGAAAAGCCGCCGCCAACAGTGCGCGCAAAAAAGTAGTTCGAAGCTGTGTCGTCTGTTTGCTTCTGGTCGTAAGAGTTTCATACTAATGAAATAAAGTTTTTTTAAGAAAATAAAGTTTTCTCTCTCTCTCATACTAATGCACACCAGAAGGAAATCTGTACAACTTCAGAACGGCAACGGAGGTTGCCGCTGTGCCTCATCACTGCAGCCGGATGTTACTCCGCGCGGCGCAAGTAGTGCGTTACTGGGAATATTTTGAACTTGGCACGAGCCGCTTCCGTGATTTTTTTGGACTTAATATGCTTATAAATTACTGCAGCGACGGCTAACAAACTACGTGAGAAAAGGCAGATGATATTACGCCTTCGTAGCAACCCCCTCTCAAAACGCTCGTGCCCGTTGACACCCGGGTCCGTCGCTTAGGCGGAGTGATACTGTACCTGACCCCTGTCTACGCGAGCTGCACTTCGCAACGAGCGTGCCATCGTGTACGGCGGAGAAGGACTTCGTTTTTGCTTGGCATGGCTTATAAACAAGCTTGAGAGTTGTCTGTGTTGCAAAAAATAAATCACAATTTTGTTGCTAAAAGACCATTTAAAGCTGTTTTATCAGCGTAAAATCATAGCACCTAAAATATTTGTCAGAGATTTCTTTTTTTAAGCTAGACGAACAAGGACAAAAAAAAAGGTGCACTGTTGGTTTTTGCGTCAGTAGAGAAAACAAGTCGTAATTCAGGCGAAGTAAGAATGGAACGCTGTCAGCTGTTATGGAGGTCCGTATGGTGGACGTGACTTGGACAGTTTTCTCTCTAGTGTGCGTACATCAGTGCGAAACTCTGCTTCTGATGGAAGCAGGCGCCACGGGGAAATGTCGGTGGATACTATACTCGGTGATGCTTTGATCGGCCCATTATCTGGTGCTCGCTGTATACCCATTCCGACGGCGCATGTTCTGGAAATGGAGTAGCAGTCCCGTAGTGTACACAGACAACCCGAAGGTGCAAGTGCGCGTAGAAAACGAACGACCCATGGATCGCATCCCAGAGGGTTTTGCCGTTTCGTTGCTGAAACTGGAGGAAAGTCGGCCAATAGCCGTTATTTCTCTGTAATTCGAGTGGTCGTAGAACGCCAAGGCCAGGAAAGATAGAGAAATTTTTTGAGCATGTTTCCAAGTTGTCTGATGGGCATAGAACAGTAATTTCTGCCTTAGGTACTTTGCGGCCCCCTAATCTAAGTACTGGGTGTGTTGGGTGACTACGTTCTGCAAGCACCCTCCGCGGTGGCTCAGTTGTTGAGGGGTTGTGCTGCTGCGCACGAGGACGCGGTTTCGATTCCCGTCCGCTGCGGCCGCTTTTCTGATGGAAGCGAAAAGCAGCAACGCCCGTGCGTACGAGATTTCCGCGCACGATAAAGATCCCCAGGTGGTCAAAATTAATCCGGAGTCCTCCGCTACGGCGCGACTCGTCGCCTGCGTTGCGTCGGCGCGTTAAACCCTACAGTCAATCAGCGACGTTCTGCAAGCATTTAGAATTTCCAAAAAAGACGTTGAAAAAGGGTTTCACGGTCCCTTAAAGTAAACTCTTGATATAGCAAAACCGCCTCACTCGAAGTGTTTCATACTCCCCACAGCAGGGAATTGGGACCACATCATACCCGCTTTCAACGAAGTATCGCTTATGACGACTTGAGTTTTCTGTCGGGAGGATTTCGTTCTAACCGGCGCAAGCGCACCCCGAAACGCCTAAATTGTCTATTGCCTATAGGCACGTGACGTATGGTGTCACGTGCCTCACACTGCCTTGGAGAAGGGAAGATTGGACATTTTAGCTTGTTGCTAGGACTCTTGCTATGTTTACGTGCATCCGCGTCGAATGTGATAGAAATTGTAGGAGAAAAAAAATGGGGCGAGAAGTGCATTTTATGCTTCTTTTACCGGTTTAAATTGCAGCAAATCGAAAAAAAAATTCGGATTAAGCGAGTACTGAGGCCAAATTTTGCGAAACTTCCCGCGAAGTTTTCACGCTTGGACTCACATGATTGGCTGCGCACTCAAGGACGTCACAGATAACGGCAGATAGAGCCAATCACGTGAGGCCGCATGAGAGAGAGAGAGAGAGATGGGGGGAGAGAGAGAATAAATATGAATTTGTCGAGCAGAGGCAGATGTTATGGGCCTCCCTAGAACGGGAATCCTTGGCTTTGACTGGCGGTCCTCGCTCGGGTCACCAGGTGGCTGAGCTGGGTATCCTGGTCTGGGCGGGCCAGGGAAGCCGTCCACTCCACTCCTCGATATCAACCCTTTGGAAATTTTCCCATACCCCGTGGGATTTTGTCCGTGGGCATTGAGCCCCAGTGCTCAAGTTCCGGTTTTTTGGAAAAGAAGCGCCAGAAAACGCAAGACAATTAGGAAATAACTGCACAAGACGAGCGCTTTATCTTGTGAGGGGGGTTGTTGGTTTTTTTCTCGGGGGTGGGGAGGTGGTGGGCTTCGTTTTGGGTGTTTTCTTTTTTTTTTTTTTTGGCTCTTCTTTTCTATCATTGCTCCCTGCCAACTCGCCCATCTGTCGGTGCTCCCAAGTTCCGATCGCCTGAAATCTTGGGAAGCAGAATTTTCACGAAAGTCCTGGAGAGATTTTGAACAGAAAACCGTCACCGTAACGGTACTTGGGCGCGCTTCACACTTGTGAGCTTCACGCCGGCTTAAGCTTCCCTGGCTTGCCCCTTTTTTAATGAAGGCGTAGTTACTTCGTTCTTTCGCTCTGTTGCACCGCTGTTAGCTTAGGCGGTAAGCCTTAGTAACGTTACTTGACGTAACTTTATTCCTCCGCCGTCTTCTGTGAAGGAGTGGAGATGGAGGGGAGAGAGAGAGAGACGTAAGAATGGGACATCAAGCCGGCGCTGGGGCGCCCAGTAGCGCCATCTCTTGGGAGAGAGGACTGTATGGCGCCAAATGATCGCGTTAGAGGCTTTCGGCGCCGGAAGAGGAGCAGCCCCCCCCACCCCCCTCGATGGGCGTGGCTTCTCATCTCCCCTCCTCTCCCCCCATCCCCGCGGAGAAGATGAGGATGAGGATGCGGATGAGGGAAAGGGTTGACACACTAACCGCGTGCCCTTTCGCTGGCTCGCCCGGGGACCGCGGTGCAATGCAGTCGCCGAAAGGGCAAAGGACGACCGCTGACGTTCGCCCGTCGTAGTAGCAGCGGGCCCGGGCGTCTGCTTGTATGGCGGCCGTTCACCCGGGCCAGCGGCGTTTTCTTCTGCTATTGCTGCGCCCCGGGCCGTCGTCGGCTGGCGCCGCTTGTAGACAACGGGATGTCGAGAGCCCGTGACGTCAATTATTCCCGCTGCGATCGCAGGCTTTGGCGACGATTGATGGCGCGTATCATGGGCGCTTGATGGTCTGCGTGCTTTTTTTTTCAGCCGGTGTCGAGGTTTGTTCGGGCTGGGTTGGAGACGTCGGAAGTGACAGACTTGGACGTACTTGTTTTGTGGGGATCGCATTATGCGCTGGAGCGCGTTTTAGGTGGCGGGTAGAAGACACTTCCAGAGATTCTCGCTGAGCCGTCGTCTTTGAGAAGGAGCTGCGTGTCTAAAGGGAAATCATATTCCTCCCTCCGCTGACCTTCTCTATCTTTTTTTTTTTTTTTTTGCGTGTAGGGTTTGCGTACACCACGGTATGCGCGGACTTTGCATGTGATTCCGCCGGTGTTTCAATTTTTTTCGCTTTTTTATTTTATATTTCTGTTTGCTGAGAGTTAGTCTCGTTTGCAATCATCACACGCTTTTTCCCTGAAAAGGCTGGCCGTGAGGAAGCTAACAAAACCACTGCAAAAACGGGACACTTTGCGTAGAGCTACGGGCCGGTTTGGATATGGACGCTGTAAAAATACTTCGCGGAACCCTCAAAAGTTTTTGTGCGATTCGGTGTCAAAAGTTACTGCCCGTAGATTTAAGTCGGATGGTTTCAATGGCTCTAGAACCTAGTACGGCAACGGCTAGAACCTAGTACGGCAACGGGTTGAGCTTGAAACTGCGCGCAAGGCAAACTTTCGCCTCCGGCATTAGCTGCGTGAAAATGCTTGCCATTACACTGACAAACTCCAGAGGTGCACCTTCCCAAATAATTGTGATGGAAGCTGCACCTGATTCTGTTCGTTTGTCAGTGAACAAGTTTTGAAAAATTAATAGAGCTAGTTACTAGAGAGCACTAGATTCCTAGATTTTCATATTCGAGTAATCTGGAACTTAGGTTCTAAAAATTACTAAGTAACAAGTTGTGAAACAAAACTGTGAAACAAAACCTTTTGTTTTGTTGTTTTACCACAAAACAAAAGGTTGCCTGATTGGTGTATGCTGCCCAACAGGAAAGTGAACGCTGAACGCCTTTCATTTCTATATGCCGTTTTATTTCCGCGTTTAATGTTTCCTAATCATCAGCATTCATCGCTTTTGTGTGACTGAGACATCCCCTCGCTGTCTCATATATATGTATATATATATATATATGTATGTGAAAAGAAAACTTTGCACAAGGTAAAAACACGATTGTTGCCGACGTTTCAGCAAAGCGACTTGCTTTCGTCAGGGCCCTGACGAAAGCAAGTCTCTTATTTTTTGAGAACGCTCAACCCGAACCGGAACTGAGCCGAAGAAAGAAATAACGGTTACCGGTTCATGCCGAAACGGTTCGACACTCCGTTGTTGATATTGCACAGTCAATGCAATTCAGGCCTTTTTTTTTTTTTTTCATTCACGTACCATAAACTTCGTACCCGCTCGCGCACTTTCCCCTCCAGACATTTGAACAATATCAGGCTTATGTAACAACAGGGAAAATGAATGAGAACCAATGTAGCAATGGTATGTTGCTGCTGGAATCGCGAGCGTAGTGCAAGCTGACCAAACGAAATGTCATTCTGTTCCACAATTTTTTTTCTAATTTCAGTGATAATTCAGCTTCTCGAACCGGTTCGGTGCGTAATTTTGTCGAACCGGAACGAAATGATTTCGCCTTAACCAGAACCGTAACCGAACCGGTATTTTTGTCGGTTCGACACACTGATATATATATCTATATATATATATATATATATATATATATATATATATATATATATATATAACACAGAAATAAGGATTGGCAGTCAAGAAGACCTCGGAAAGCAAAGGGGAGGTTGTGGTAGGCCATTGAAACAGATCAAGAATTTGGAAAGAAAGAAAGTGAAGAAAAAATGCCCGCCAGGTGGGATCCGAACCCACGACCTCCAGAATACCGGTCTGGTGCGATAACCACTACGCTACCGGCGGGGCGATTTTCTCCCCCGCTTTCTGGGGTATTTATGTCAATGTAATTTTTTGTTCCTGTGCTTGGGGGTGGTAGCCAGCGCCACTCTGACTTCTCGGGGTGAAGGGGACCTTCTTTTTAATCCCCGCGCCGTGACTCGCTACATGCATAGCGAGGGCCTCTGTTCTGGCAGTCTTGGTGCCATAAAGAGCTTAAGAGGGTTCAACGCTGGTTGACCACTCTCGACATGTCGTAGACACTCGAGTCACGGCGCGGGGATTAAAAAGAAGGTCCCCTTCACCCCGAGAAGTCAGAGTGGCGCTGGCTACCACCCCCAAGCACAGGAACAAAAAATTACATTGACATAAATACCCCAGAAAGCGGGGGAGAAAATCGCCCCGCCGGTAGCGTAGTGGTTATCGCACCAGACCGGTATTCTGGAGGTCGTGGGTTCGGATCCCACCTGGCGGGCATTTTTTCTTCGCTTTCTTTCTTTCTTTCCAAATTCTTGATCTGTTTCAATGGCCTACCACAGCCTCCCCTTTGCTTTCCGAGGTCTTCTTGACTGCCAATCCTTATTTCTGTGTTATTTCTACGAGTCCCTCATTTCCTATTCTGATTCGCTACATGCATAGCGAGGGCCTCTGTTCTGGCAGTCTTGGTGCCATAGGGAGCTTAAGAGGGTTCAACGCTGGTTGACCACTCTCGACATGTCGTAGACACTCGAGTCACGGCGCGGGGATTAAAAAGAAGGTCCCCTTCACCCCGAGTAGTCAGAGTGGCGCTGGCTACCACCCCCAAGCACAGGAACAAAAAATTACATTGACATAAATACCCCAGAAAGCGGGGGAGAAAATCGCCCCGCCGGTAGCGTAGTGGTTATCGCACCAGACCGGTATTCTGGAGGTCGTGGGTTCGGATCCCACCTGGCGGGCATTTTTTCTTCGCTTTCTTTCTTTCTTTCCAAATTCTTGATCTGTTTCAATGGCCTACCACAACCTCCCCTTTGCTTTCCGAGGTCTTCTTGACTGCCAATCCTTATTTCTGTGTTATTTCTACGAGTCCCTCATTTCCTATTCTGATTCGCTACATGCATAGCGAGGGCCTCTGTTCTGGCAGTCTTGGTGCCATAGGGAGCTTAAGAGGGTTCAACGCTGGTTGACCACTCTCGACATGTCGTAGACACTCGAGTCACGGCGCGGGGATTAAAAAGAAGGTCCCCTTCACCCCGAGAATTCAGAGTGGCGCTGGCTACCACCCCCAAGCACAGGAACAAAAAATTACATTGACATAAATACCCCAGAAAGCGGGGGAGAAAATCGCCCCGCCGGTAGCGTAGTGGTTATCGCACCAGACCGGTATTCTGGAGGTCGTGGGTTCGGATCCCACCTGGCGGGCATTTTTTCTTCGCTTTCTTTCTTTCTTTCCAAATTCTTGATCTGTTTCAATGGCCTACCACAACCTCCCCTTTGCTTTCCGAGGTCTTCTTGACTGCCAATCCTTATTTCTGTGTTATTTCTACGAGTCCCTCATTTCCTATTCTGATTCGCTACATGCATAGCGAGGGCCTCTGTTCTGGCAGTCTTGGTGCCATAGGGAGCTTAAGAGGGTTCAACGCTGGTTGACCACTCTCGACATGTCATAGACACTCGAGTCACGGCGCGGGGATTAAAAAGAAGGTCCCCTTCACCCCGAGAAGTCAGAGTGGCGCTGGCTACCACCCCCAAGCACAGGAACAAAAAATTACATTGACATAAATACCCCAGAAAGCGGGGGAGAAAATCGCCCCGCCGGTAGCGTAGTGGTTATCGCACCAGACCGGTATTCTGGAGGTCGTGGGTTCGGATCCCACCTGGCGGGCATTTTTTCTTCGCTTTCTTTCTTTCTTTCCAAATTCTTGATCTGTTTCAATGGCCTACCACAACCTCCCCTTTGCTTTCCGAGGTCTTCTTGACTGCCAATCCTTATTTCTGTGTTATTTCTACGAGTCCCCTCATTTCCTATTCTGATTCGCTACATGCATAGCGAGGGCCTCTGTTCTGGCAGTCTTGGTGCCATAGGGAGCTTAAGAGGGTTCAACGCTGTGTTGACCACTCTCGACATGTCATAGACACTCGAGTCACGGCGCGGGGATTAAAAAGAAGGTCCCCTTCACCCCGAGAAGTCAGAGTGGCGCTGGCTACCACCCCAAGCACAGAACAAAAAATTACATTGACATAAATACCCCAGAAAGCGGGGGAGAAAATCGCCCCGCCGGTAGCGTAGTGGTTATCGCACCAGACCGGTATTCTGGAGGTCGTGGGTTCGGATCCCACCTGGCGGGCATTTTTTCTTCGCTTTCTTTCTTTCTTTCCAAATTCTTGATCTGTTTCAATGGCCTACCACAACCTCCCCTTTGCTTTCCGAGGTCTTCTTGACTGCCAATCCTTATTTCTGTGTTATTTCTACGAGTCCTCATTTCCTATTCTGATTCGCTACATGCATAGCGAGGGCCTCTGTTCTGGCAGTCTTGGTGCCATAGGGAGCTTAAGAGGGTTCAACGCTGGTTGACCACTCTCGACATGTCGTAGACACTCGAGTCACGGCGCGGGGATTAAAAAGAAGGTCCCCTTCACCCCGAGAAGTCAGAGTGGCGCTGGCTACCACCCCCAAGCACAGGAACAAAAAATTACATTGACATAAATACCCCAGAAAGCGGGGGAGAAAATCGCCCCGCCGGTAGCGTAGTGGTTATCGCACCAGACCGGTATTCTGGAGGTCCGTGGGTTCGGATCCCACCTGGCGGGCATTTTTTCTTCGCTTTCTTTCTTTCTTTCCAAATTCTTGATCTGTTTCAATGGCCTACCACAACCTCCCCTTTGCATTCCGAGGTCTTCTTGACTGCCAATCCTTATTTCTGTGTTATTTCTACGAGTCCCTCATTTTCCTATTCTGATTCGCTATATATATATATATATATATATATATATATATATATATATATATATATATATATATATATATCCGGCCACTTATCTCCTTCGCAGCAGTCGTCCACACCTTATGTATTTGAATGCAATCACTCCTCGTGCATAAGGGGGAGGCGGTCGAGATTCAAGCTTCACACAAGCGTGAAGCGTTCTCATTTGGACATGCTACGCTTGACGGGGCGTACCATTGGGGCAGTTGCCATGGCACGCCCCGCGAGGAGGCAGTCATCTGCCGCCGTCCCCGGCGAGACCTCGGGGCGGCGGCTGGCCTTGCGATGATCGGAGCCATTTATTACCCAAATCAGCGTCCGTTCGACTGCGCGCGTGCGTCTGTTGTGGGCTTGGAAGCATCGACGGTTATCGCATTTGAGAAAGAAAAAAAGAGAGGGAGCGCTTGACTTCTTCGTAGCGACGTATAATGAATACATTACGGGGGAAAATGGAAATCTCTCGGTAGCCGGTGAACCGAGTGGAATGAAAATTCGCTGTTGCGCTCGCGCAAAAAAGATGTATTTTTTTTTTTCAGAATAGTTCCCACGGGATTGCTATCGGTTGAGGGGAGGGGGGGGGGGGAGGGCAGAGGACATAGGCGGAATGCCTGACAAAGCTTCTGCCCCCTACAATTCAGCGTAGCAGGTTATACAGAAAAACGTATTCTCAAGCACGCAACAAAAGACACGTGATACATGGTGCTTAGAATAAAACATTCAAAATTTAACATAACGTTGAATAGAACTCAAAAGATACTTTTTAAAAAACCCAAACTATGCCATGCCATGCACAAATACAAAGAGTACATTCCAAGTACGTATTCGATTCCCGACCGCGGCGGTCGCTTTTCTGATGGACGCGAAAAGCAAAAAGCGCCCGTGTGTATACGAGATTTCGGCGCACGTTAAGGACCCCAAGTCGTCACAATTAATCTGGAGCCCTCCACCGCGGCGCGCCTCATCGCCTGCGTTGCGTCGGCGCGTTAACCCTACAATCAATCAATCATGAATCAATCAATCAATCAGTTCCAAGTACGTATAACAAAAGGCACGCGTTCATAGCATTTAAAATAAAACAACCCGATGCATACATTTAAAATTTACATGGCACACAATGCGCAAATTTGTGTAGATATACACAAGGCACATTGCAAACAAAAGCAAATTAATTATCGCAGTTCTATACCGGGGAATACACAACACCATTTTTCAACAATAAACCTTCTGCATGCACCTTTGAAACTTCTAAAAGATTGATTAAAATCAATGCATATATCACCCCTGTTCAATATGCTAAAGGTCTGAAAGTGTAACGTCTGCCTGCCGTAATTTGTTCGCGTTGCGGCAGTCTGTGCTTAGGATATCTTATATTGTACGACCTAGAGCCGTCGTCCGGTGGTTTGTTATCAATTCCAGATTTCCAGAGTTGGACGAAAGTGGTCGTCGCTTGAGCGGGGTTGCGAATAATGCTGTTTTATTTTTTACATCAAAGGCTTATACGAGAAATAAAAATTGCGGAAACGCGTAATTTTCTCACTGACAGGTTACGATAATCGCTGCAGATAGAGAACTATTATCAATTGATACATTTTGGGGAAAAAATCAATATCAACCTTGGGGGTTTTACGCGCCGAAGTTACACCACGGCTATAAGCCGCGCCGTAGTTGAGGGCTTCGGATTAATTTCGACCACCTGTGGGCCTTTGAAGTGCGCCGACATCTCTACACAGGGTCGTTATCGTTTTTCTCCCTGTCAGTCAGGAAAATAAAAGGGACGAGGTATGTGTGGGGGGGGGGGGGGGGGGTTCAAGCCTACCCGAATACAAGAGCCGCTCGGCGTATGAAATGTGACCGGAGATATCTTTCTTTTTTCTTGTGTTGGTTGTCTAGTGGGAGCTTTAAAGCGGTTAAAAGAAATATCGTGAGGTATGAAGTAGTAAATAAGACATTTGGGAAGTCTGCGCGCGCGCAATGACTCTTTCATATACAGAAAAAGAAATAGGGAGTAGACCCGGTGACTGGAGTATGCGTTTCTGAAATCCGAGTGAGTTTGATTATGATTTCCGTGTCCAAGTAACCTTCTTTACATCACTACATGCATACTCTAGAAGCATGTTGCGAATGACGGGATCGCAGCTGTTCTTTTTTACGCAAGAGTAAAGTTATGTACAATTTTAGATCTCTAAGCGAGCGTGCATAAACGTCGCCTTTTAATTCTGGGGGAAGTAACCGGCACTCATTTGAAATGCCCTTGCCAACACTCTCGTGCGCCTGGCTTCGTCCTTAAATAGTTTAGTAATAGTTATATAATAATTAGTTAATAGTTTTGGTGTCATTTATACAAAGGTCAGGCCTGTCCCGGCCACCTCATTTTTATGCAACTGCCTGTTTAGCGCAGTTTGTGTGGCGAACTGCGCTTCGTCCACGACGCACCTTTAATTTAAGCTTCACCACCCTGTAAAGCGTGCACTCCCACATGGTCGGTCACCATGCGGCGAAGCCAGCTTCCGGTGGCATTAAACAAGGGTATATCGAAGTCGCATCTGTTGCTACCTCACCCGCTAAAGGTCGGTGTGCACTAAACGATTTTTTCGATTTTTATCGGCAGAGCTGTTTAAGCTTTTAGTTCCGCCGTGGAGCGTTACCAGAAAACTCAGCCCAGCCGAGCGCACGTGAACGTGCACGTCGTGAGGAGCGCCCGACGTCGGCCAGCTCGACCTTCGGTAACACTCTGCCCAGGGTTCTTGGCGCGATCTCTCTTGCGCTCTTCTCTTCACCAGTTCACGCGCGTTCGCGCCTTATGTGGGAAGCACAGAAATACTCGCGCTACAGACGCCGAGTTCGTGAACCTGGTTGCCGCGGGTTCTAGCGCGTGCTAACGCGGTCAACTTTGGGAGAGATGTGAAAGACTGCAGAGACAAACGATCCGGGCCTGCCAGTCATGGAGAACTTTCTTCGGCAACTTCGTAAATTCATGCGAGGTGCTACAGCCGGGTCTCCGAATCAGCTCTGCTGTTTCTCCAGCCTTACACCGCTGGTGGAAGCTGCGCCATTTTTTTTTTTTTTCCTTGCTCCATTTTTGTAGAACTTATAAACTCAAGTTCGCTACGTCGCATCTCCGGAGCGTGACAACGATAAGGCTAGCGCCATTGTCGCCTAGTTTTTCGCATTTAATGCAGACACAGTTAATGTCCTTGCTGTGACCTATCTCTTTTATGTATGTATGTCGCGCTCCCTCTTTCTCGTATACCCGATTAGTGGATACGCTTACGTAGGTTTTGCAGTGTGCGCAGTCGCAGCATTAGGCACTTATTTTGTCCGCATGCCGTTGGCCTTTTTAAGTCTCCTGATAGGTGAAATATAAAGTATTTTCACTGCTTTGGAGGTTCATAAAATAGACCGTCTAAATTTAAAATTGGTGGAAAGAGGGGATTTTATATTTGTAGCGGTTTTTATTATATTTGCAAGAAAATATGCAGTCTAATTAAACAACGCATGATCAGCACTTGTAATATTTTACCTATTTTATACGCGGCTGGCATTTGGTTGGGTTAGGTTACGTTAGGTTAGGTTTGATTGAACCAGATGAGAGAGAGAGAGAGAGAGAGAGAGAGAGAGAGAGAGAGAGAGAGAGAGAGAGAGAGAACGATCTTTAATGGAGTCCGGCGATGTTAGCCGGGTTAAAATGCCTAACTTGCTACGCCAGTTGATGACGTGATGAAAATTATGGCGATGACGTTCAAGAACTGGATGCGCACAGAGGCGTTGAGTTATTTACAGAGACTGGCCTTGACCTGTGTGTTGCAAGTACTCAATCAGAGCTTTGGTAGCCCGTAAAGCACGTTTGGGACATGCCCACGGTCCTGAAACGTCCTTTAGTTGAATGTCCACGGAAAGCGGTGGTCCCGATGACACTGCGCACTAAATCGAGCGCATTCACAGAACAGGTGCTGAAGGGTTTCTCGCAGTTTTCTCGCACATGGCAATGTGGGCAAAGCGGTGACGTAGTCCGTTTCATCTATACAGAGGAAGCTGCGCGCGTATGCGACATTCAACCGCACGCGATGTAGAATTGCTTCTACCCGCTTGGACAGTCCTGGTGGGATTTTGAATTTGCAGTTGTGATCGATGGAAGATAACGAAGCAGATGAAGCCACTGCTTCATCTGTTTTCCTTGATTCCTATCTTAGGTGTCGAAAGCTTGCGTTAAAATTGATAGCGCGGGGGGCATTTTTTTTTTTTTTTTCCTGAACTGGTGCAGGTTAGTGCAGTGTCGTGCAGACCAGTGTCGAGTGCTACCGGGGTTTTCGATTAGTAAAACATAATGAACATACGCTGCACTGCTTGCACCGGTGCAACCAGTTCCGGTTAAAAAAAATGCCTCTACTGTTATTGGTTCAGCGCAGTATTTTTGGACGCTCCAAATTTGTATGTCGTCTTCATGATCCGTTTAAAAGAGTGTAGGATTTCGCGGTTATTTGTAAAGGGGCCGTGAAGACAAAATACGAGGTCTGTTCATCAAAAAGATGGCTTTGTCGCGATAACAATGACACCCATTTTATCACAAACGTCCAACAACTAACGAAAATATTAATGAAAGCTTGTGAAATAGTGGCGACTCCCTCCCATCGCCCAGCTTGTTTTCCGGCAACTTTTCTTTTGACGTCACAAAATCTTGTGACGTCAAAATGGCCAAGAAACATGGCAGGGCTATTGTAGGGGGGCCTCCTGATGCGTTTGATCGTATCACTTGGATCCTAGCGTGCAGTTAACCAACTTATTATTATTTTTCAAGTGCTGGCTTATAGCACGTCACTCTTCCCGCCCATATCGCTTCACTGTGACGCGAAATTCGACAGTTTTGTAGTACCGTAAAGTTTCGAAAGGACGCCCACCCAAATTTCAGAGATATCAAGTGAAAAATATACGCATGGGCCATCTTTCGGGTCAGGTGCGAAAAACTACAAAAGGTGGCCGCACCGCCAACCAAAATTGCGGAGATATCAAGAAAAAATGCCAGATGACCCGCCGCGGTGGCTCAGTGGCTAAGGCGTAGCGCTGCTGAGCACGAGATCGCGGGTTCAATTCCCGGCCGCGGCGGCAGCTTTTCTGATGAAGGCGAAAAGCGAAAACGCCCGTGTGTACGAGATTTCGGCGCACGTTAAAGATCCCCAGGTGGTCAAAATTAATCCGAAGCCCTTCACTATGGCGCGCCTCATCGCCTGCGTTGCGTCGGCGCGTTAAACCCTACAATCAAATAAAAAAAATGCCAGATGGGGGAACTTTCGGCTCAAGTGCGGAAAGGACAAATAAGTGACCGCGCGAACACATGAATAGATGATTCGCGTTTTATTTTGTTCACCCGTCGGCGCTAAAGCCATCGATTTTAGGTGGTGGTCGATCTCTGGGGTCTTTTAGTAAATTGAATACTTTATTTTGTTCACTCGTCGGCGCTAAAGCCATCGATTTTAGGTAGTGGTCGAACTCTGGGGTCTTTTAGTAAATTGAATACTTCATTTCTAAAGGGGGGGGGGGGGGGGGGGGGGGGGGGGGGGGGGGGCGTTCGCTCGGAACTTTACGGTACTTACTCCGTTTTCGGGGTTTAAAAATCTTTTTCGTGGCTGCAATGTGGCTGAGTGCGGTACTGAAGCCAGTTCGTTCAAATTAAATAAAGTTGTATGTTGTCTTCGTGGCCCGTTTAAATGCACTCTTTAAAAAAAGGTCGGGGCATTCACTAATGGAATACTAACAAGTTACTTGTCCCAGTATACACTAGGTACTTAGTAACTGGAGGTAGTAAATGTAGCACTTGTCAGAATTACTAACCGAAGCAGGCAGTAAGCACCACTACCCCCACTAGTAAAGTCCCAGTGATAGCACTCTTCTGAGCTACATGCGTTTACTAACTGGCCATGCACAACCTAGTCACAAGCACGACCTTAATCTAGTGCCACTACTTCCTACACTCTGTTAATTTACTAACAATGCAGTTGTTAGTGGCAGAGCCTACCTACAAAACCGCGGGTAGTAAGGTTCGTATGGAGTTAGCAAATACGGCCGTTACTACCTTTTTACGACCTTTTTTGTTAAGAGTGATACTCCTGCAGCATAAGTAAGGTTTTCGGCTTACGTTGTCGGGCGTCGGATTCCTGTACTGCACAGCGTTCCTTCAGCATCCTTCCCCCCGACAGACGACGACCACACGTTGATCCGTTCTTACGACACTCACTCGGTCCCAAAATGGTTGGCGGCATGTTTTCGTACTCGTGCGCCTTCTGTCGTGATGTCTGTCGCCGCGCTATTCTTTCCTCGCCAAGAGTAGTAAGAGCGAAATTTCCGCCCTAGTTCGCGGCTCAGCGTGGCTAAACGAACGCCCACGTTTCTCGTCCGTCTGGGAAGCCGTATAGACGTGTAGCTCATTTCCCGTCGCCTCCTTTGCCTTCTTCGTTGCGGCCCACGAGTTTGGCGCTTTGCGCCTATCCGCTAGGCGCCGCCGCGCAGGGGCGCTCGCGCCGCCAGCGATTTTTAAAAAGGGACATTCAAGCGAATTTGCCACACTTCTGTTTTTGTTTCCATTGCATAGACTGGCTCAAACGAACACACTTTTCATCGTTTATCCGGTCGATAAAGCAGTTTTTAAATTTGCAAAGCCTGAAAAAAATAATACCATGCGACATTTGCGGCGGCCGGAACAACTAACAGCAGTGACGCACATATGAGATGCGATGTTGATTGGACGATGTCAAACCAGTTTCGGTTTCGGTTCTGTAAACAACATGCTTGACATCCGACGGCATCGTTGGATGCATATTCTCGATATCTCAGTAATCGTCATACCGCGCTTCTGCCATGTTGTCGGCTGTAAAAATGCGTCAGACAAGTCTGCTAGCTAGCACGCCTTGGAATCGTAACGATCACTAGCCGAGGCGTACGCAGTGGATGAGCGCCCTCCGCGACACCGGAAAAGCTCAGATGCGATGCGCTTTGCCCCCATCTTTGGAGCTTGTGCCTGTATCATAAGAGGCGTGTTCGTACCAGGCCAAGGGTCGGATGTTTCGGCACTGTGCCCGCAAGCAGTCGGAGCTTATGGCAACCCCACGCCAACTCGCCAGCGCGTTAGTGTCCGTGTGCACGCGTTCTGCCAACTGGCTCGCGAAGTAATGAACGTGACAGTGCAAAAATGGTGAATTCAGTATAGAAAATATTACCCAAAACAATTAAATCAACAAAAAAAACGCGCTATCGGGGATTTGAAAATTGGAATTGCAAAACAATGGACCTAGTGCTCCAGACCACTCGGCCATAAGCCAGCGCTGCCAAGAATGGAAATATAAAGCCTATATCGCATAGCCTGTTTACATTTTTATTTAGTTTTAGCGTTCCAAGCAGCTTAGATGACTATTTCTTGAATAACGCTCGTGCCGTAAGCGTTCCCAAAATTCCCAGAAATACCTCATCTCAACCGACTGCATTCCTTAAGCAGAAAGGTGATCGCAAATGTGTGGTCGTGCTTCTAGCCTCTGTGCAAGTTTATCCAGCGCAAAAAGTTCTTCCCGCACTTTGGTTTTACGCTGTACAATAAAGATTTCGGTTGATTTTAATTTCTTAGTACCTGTATTAATTTCGCTGACTCTTCTCCCGCCTTCAATTGACCTTAGATTACCCACTAGAGATGGCACACTAGAGATGGCGCCACTAATTTACCCAGCGTTCCCCGCGCGGGAGTGCCTGCTCGCCGGCGGCGGCGTCGGCGGTACGACTTTGTCGTCTGCTTCAGCGGCAATTGTTTTGGGCCTGTTTTCGTTCAGCTTCGCGTCCATTGCGTGGTGCCTTCGCATGGCTTGATTAACTTTTTCGACAGCACCTCCAGGGTAACCCGCACCTGACGGAAGTGGTCGTACGCAAAGATACGTCAATGATTGGTTTGCAGGGCGGGAAAACAAAATGTACAAACCACATACAGACATCTGGCCGCTAGAGAAACGCTACCTTTTCCGCGCGGCTTGCCGCTAATGGGTCTCTGTTTTCTAAATTGGTGAACACCAATTCGGTTGTGTTTTAAGAGGTATTACGAAAGGCGAAAGTAGCAACTGGTTCTGATAAATAGCGATCATAAAAGTTCCCTCAGCTTTCTCGCAATTCTCAAACTTAACTTTTAAATCGGTATAAATGGGAATCACTAAGCTCACATGCCCCATTGTTTCGGTGTCTGCGCTTGTGTCGCGCGGTGGTGTAGCCCCAAGCTCGCACATCAGGATGGCTAGGTTCCGCTGTCTCAACCTTCGAAAGACGCTCCTCTCCGTTTTCTTTCTCCTGACTCACGGCCGGGCTACAGCGGTGGCGTCCGCCGCTCTAGCCCGGCCGTGGCCGACACTACTGCTGCTGTGTGCGGGACGCCACCCCCGCGAATTCCAGTTAACGGCTGGCAGAACCTCTGCTTTCACTCTTTGTAGATACACGTGTGTGAATTCAAGTGACGCCGCATGGGCAATTGTTGTCGGTGTCGTTTAAAGCTTTGCTTTCCAACCACCTTCACAGCGTGAATTGGAGCCAGTTTTTTTCTCCACTTTCTTTCTATATTTCAAACATTTCGAAATTATAACAGTTTCAAGAGGAATAAATGACCTGCCACCTTTTCCTTTTTGCTCTCCTTGGCTTTTTGCACTGCCTGCTCTTATTTCTTCTCTCCGTTTCTCTCTCTCTCTCTCTCTCTATATATATGTATATATATATATATATATATATATATATATATATATATATATATATATATATATATATATATATAGAGAGAGAGAGAGAGAGAGAGAGAGAGAAAGATAAACTCACAAAGCGCGCAGAAATAGTATAAGTAAAGAGTCGGATACACAGCAAGAACAATAACAAACAAGGTTTACTTACGCAAAATCATGTAACTTTGTTGAAGGCAAGTCCCGTTGCCGCTACGTAACTAAACCTTGTTTGTTATTGTTCTTGCTGTGTATCCGACTCTTTACTTATAATATATATATATATATATATATATATATATATATATATATATATATATATATATATAAGCACACGTCATTCGGCCCTATTAAATATTTCGAAAAAAGCCGAATAGCACTGGCAATGACGACTGCAACCTTGATATATATATATATATATATATATATATATATATATATATATATATATATATATATATATATATATATATATATATATATATATATATATATATATATATATATATATATATATATATATATATATATATATATATATATATATCCTGTGTAGTGGTCCCGTGGATCCATTCGGGGTCCAGAGGGCAGAGGGGACGTAGATGGATCGTCCCGTCCGGCGCGGTCGTTTCCCGTTTTGTGCACGTCGTAGCGGGAAGCAGGAAGCTGCAGGGGTCACTGCTGCCGCGGCCGCAGAGAGGGCTCTTCGTGCGGCCAAAGCGGCCGGCAAGTATGTAGCTACGGAAAGAAAGATGAGGGTGGAAAAAGCTTGCATGAAAGGGGATCTCGCTACCGCATAATTCATTTCTGCCCCCCGCTTTATTCCTCCCATTTTGGGCCGGCTTTCTCGATTAGTTATTCGGCGCTCTCGGGCACGTAGTCCTCGTTCCATTGCTGTGGTCATTTCGCAGATCGTGTTTATCTTGCGCTTCCTTTTTTTAGTCGACTCAAAGGCCCGTGTGTGCTTGTGTCTATGCATGTGTGTATACATACATACATACATACACACACACATACATACATACATACATACATACATACATACATACATACATACATACATACATACATACATACATACATTCCGTTTATCGAGATTCTACATATAGTAGAATCTCCATAAGCGGAAATCGCTTAAACGGAAATGCCGCTTAAACGGAACAATAGCCTGTAAGTTGTTGGTTTTGTATTCAGATAATGTAAAAAAAAAAAAGCTCTCGGTAATCAGAACTAAAATTTGCGCGTTACCGAGCACACGGAATTAGAGATGAAACTTCTTGTGAAACACATTGGCATGAGAATCAGCTTTTTCGGATCCGGCTGTTTCGTTCTTTTTTTCTTTTTTTTTTTCCTCCGCGTTTTTCCTTTTTTTTTTTTTTAGCCTTGTTGTCCTCGTAAGCGTCGTCTCGTTTGTGGTCGGCCGTGTTAGCGCAACGAATGCAACTTCGCAGTTCTTGTTCCAGTCGTTCGGTCTCGATTCAAGGCGCCGAGGTTACAGGGCTCAGCTCCTGCCGCCGATCGTTCGTGCCATCGTGGTGCTATTCGCAATTCATTACCGAGTTGCCGTCTTCTAAATTCGGTGGCTCGTAAGAACTCGCGAAGTTGAAGCCTGAAGCCTCCGTGAAGATGCAGTTGCAAGGACTCAAATAAAAATAATTGATGCATTTTTTTAGTGTACAGCGACTCATTGTTGCCAAATTAACTTTGTAAATGCTGCGCCTAGACCTCTTGTAGTTTTCTTGCTTTCTGAAAAACTATCAGCTACATTCACCTTCTAGTGCTGAGGGTTCCATGAAACAGTTTTAAGAGAGAGTACACACATAAATTTGCACTTTCACACATCTATCTCAGTAAACGGAACGCCTGTTAAACGGAACTCATTTTTTCGGTCCCTTGAAGTTCCGTTTATCCAGAGTCTACTGCGCATACATACGTGAATGCGTGCGTACAGTCTGTGTCAAAATTTTCTACGCCAAGCTGAAAGTGCGTGGTCCGCAAAAAAAATTCAATGTACCAGCTGACGTCCCGAGCGAGGAGGAAATGTTTTGTGCCTGAAAGTTAGAGAAAACACCTTTCGTTCTTACCGTCATAAAATACTTTTGTCACGTTTAAACGTAAAGCTTATTATTTTAATTCTTTGGGGTCGAGAAAGCTGAGGATTGGCCTAGAAAATTTCGACAAAGGATGTACATACATACATACATACATACATACATACATACATACATACATACATACATACATACATACATACATACATACATACACACACATACGTACGTACGTACATACATACATACACACAGACAGACAGACAGACAGACATAGACCTACAGAAATAAGGCCCAGTAGTAAAAAGTCAAGAACGCCAAAGAAAGCAAAGGGGAAGAAGTGGGAAGTCGTTTATTGTTTTTGAAACAGATATAGTTTTTGGGATGTTTGAAAGAAAGATAAAAAGTATATATATATATATATATATATATATATATATATATATATATATATATATATATATATATATATATAAGAGAAGAAAAACTTCGAACAAGGTAAAAGCACGATTGTGGCCTACGTTTCAGCAAAGAGAACTTGCTTTCCTCAGGGCAAGCAAGTTATATATATATATATATATATATATATATATATATATATATATATATATATATATATATATATGTAGCGAATCAGAATAGGAAATGAGGGGCTCGTTGAAAGTAAGACAGAAATAAGGGTTGGCAGTCAAGAAAACCTCGGAAAACAAAGGGGAGGATATGGTAGGTCATTGAAACAGATAAAGAATTTGGAAAGAAAGAAAGTGAAGAAAAAATGCCCGCCAGGTGGGATCCGAACCCACGCTCGTCGACCACTCTCGACATGTCGTAGACACTCGAGTCACGGCCCGGGGGTTAAAAAGAAGGTCCCCTTCACCCCGAGAAGTCGGAGTGGCGCTGGCTACCACCCCCCAAGCACAGCAAAAAATTACATTGACATAAATACCCCAGAAAGTGAAAGGGAAAAATAGCCCCGCCGGTAGCGTAGTGGTTATCGCACCAGACCGGTATTCTGGAGGTCGTGGGTTCGGATCCCACCTGGCGGGCATTTTTTCTTCACTTTCTTTCTTTCCAAATTCTTTATCTGTTTCAATGACCTACCATATCCTCCCCTTTGTTTTCCGAGGTTTTCTTGACTGCCAACCCTTGGCAGTCAAGAAAACCTCAAAAAGCAAAGGGGGGAATGCGGTAGGTCATAGAAACAGATGAAGAATTTTTTGAGTCAGAAAGAAAGTGGTGAAAAAATGCCCGCCGACGGGTATACGAACCCATGACCTCCAGAATACCGGTCTGGTGCGATGATCCCACCCGGCGGGCGGTGTTATCTCGGGCGTTGCCTCAGACTCCTGGTAAGGCGAACTGCGAGGGACCGGGAAAATGTGTTTGTGTTATCAGAAATTCGTATTAAGTGGACGCTTGCACATTCTGCGCTTCGTAACACAGCGAAAGCGTTGGTGTTTTTTTTTAATCCCGCGAAATCCGTCATAACCGAGTTCGTATGAATAAGAGTCTACTGTATTTTACTGTATTTCAAAACCGTGTTTCCGTACTTGACTTGGAATAAATCGAAAGAAAATTTACATGTCGTTTCGTTTTCGTTGGCGGCTATTGTTTCTCGTTCTTCGGCGAGGGTGGGTTTAGAGTGGAGTTTCGGTCGTGCGACGTTGTAGAAGCACGGCTCGACGTAGTCTTACTACGTGCGTCGTCGCACAGGGACGTATACACGTAATAGCGTGTGTGGCAGCGACCAGATCTACTGGTCTTTGTTTAGCGGGTGAGTCCGGATTTCCTTGATTGGCTAGCTTTGGATTTGTACGAACTTAAAAGCCCTAAATACAGCTATATTACATTGATTTCCGCGTCATATTAACGTCATGTTCCCAGTAGATAGACGCACAAGCATAATACGTTATTAAGCGAAAAGGAGTGAAACATGCCGGGCCATCTCCACTAACGTGAAACCTGGGGAGGGGCGAAGCATGCAGAGAGAGAGGAATTTTATTGAAATGAAATAAACACAGAAAGGTCGGCCTGACGGTAGTATATCTGGCCAGCTATTCTGTGTGTGGGAAGGGGAAGTGGAGGAAAGAGTGTGGATAGAGGACGAGAGAGATGAAGATGGCGGAGAAATAAATGAAGGGCTATGTATAGAAGATGCCTATACCGATACGGTGTATGTGTTAAAGTTCAGCCGGACGGGCCTCAACTACAATATCTCTGAGAGGCCGCTGCTGCGCAGAAATGTCAGCACAGCTTTAAATGCACTGTAGGAACGCTTCGCGTCTGGCCAAGGTCCCAGCAGCACTTCCTCCGACACCACACGACAGTCCAAACGGGCCAATGTTCTCACTAATTGTTCTCGAGGTTGCGCATAGCGTGGACAGTGGCAGAGAACATGCGAAATAGTCTCTGGTACATGGCATGTCTCACAGTCGGGGTCACTCGTAAAGCCAATGAGGTGCTTGTAGCGACGGGTAAAAGCTACGCCAAGCCGTAGTCGGTGAAACAGCGTGGCGTAGTTTCGCTGAATACCAGGAGGTAACTGAAACTTGCAGTCGGGGTCCAGGCGGTGTAATCTTCTATGACGATTGTCAGGGTGGGACCAGTGATTCGCCGAGGCGTGGCGGAGAATGGTAAACAGAAGGGCGGTCGTGTCCGTCCTTGCGAAGGGCAGACGTACAACATCTGCATTTGCAGAAACCTTCTTTGCCTCCTGGTCAGCCCAGTCGTTACCAGCTAGCCCGCAATGGCCTGTGTATAAGTGCATTCTTGGCGCCTTGGCGTTTTTGCCCACGGATATGAAACCGTTGGGAGGGTAGAGTTATAGAGCTTTGCTGTAAAAGTATCTTGTCGTTGAAGCACGAAGCTTTCTAGCGCAAGGCGTAAACGTGTTTCCCGGTGTAGCGCGAGGCGTAAACGAGTTTCTCGGTGTTTTTGTGCCGTGACTACATGAGACGACGATTACGATGACGACGACTACAGGAGACGCCAACAGTCCCGGCCCCTAAGGGGCTTTGCCACTAATACAATCACCGACCCGAGCAATTAACTGTCTCCAGCGTTTGAGGTTTCTGTGCATGAAGGTGCACTGTAAACTCAAGAAAATGCCCCTGGACACAACGTCTGTGATTGCGACATTCGCTCCGCTAATGGAGTTACTAGCTACGCGTCAAGAGCGTAGCCGAAAGGTCTTGAGCGGATAGCGATGCGCTACATCATAATATGGCGACGTCCGTTTTATAAATAACCGCCTCGGACGGTCAAAGTTCGACTCGCCCATTCAATATGGGCAGGTAGATTACCAGGTTTATACTGTACGGAACAGTATGTTGTGTCGTGCGCCGTACTTCTCTTGTGGAGTTCTCGCGTGGGCTGAAATCAAACCTTTGTTGTCGAAGATGGGAGCGCATAAGAATGGGAGCATCGGTTACGCGTCGCCGCCTATAGCGAGCCCGCCCACGAAACACCTGGAGCCGCTTCTTCCACAAAACCGCAACTGGGGGGTTTCGGTTGACAGCGCATGAGTGAGTGCGTCATTCGTGCGTAACCCCTATTGTTGTACACTGTCCCGGAAAAGAAAAATAATACTCCGAGTAAAAAAGGGGAAGAAAAAGGAAATAAAAAAACATTGTTGTTGAAAAAATTTCGAGGCATTAAAAGAAAAGAGCCATATACGCAAAATACAAGCTTACGGCGTTCAAAAGACTGCTTTGTCCCGATAGCAGTGATGCCAATTTTAAGCATACTCGAAACAAATAAACCAGCTGTTGAGGGAAAAAATTTTAAGTGGACGCGGGTTCGATTCATGGCCGTGGCGGTCGCTTTTCTGATGGAGCGAAAAGCAAAAAAAAAAAAAAAAAAACACACCCGAACCATCTCCACTAACGTGAAACTTGGGGAGGGGCGAAGCATTCAGTGTATAAGTGCATTCTTCGTACCTTTGCGTTTTTGTCCACGGATATGAAGCCGTTGGGGTGTAGAGGAAAACAACTTTGCTGTAAAAGTTTCTTGCCTTTGAAGCACGAAGCTCTCGCGCGCGAGGCGTAAAGGAGTTTTCCGGTATTTTGGTACCGTGACTACATGAGGCGTTGGTTACGATGACGACATGAGACGCCAACGCCCCGAGCCACTAAGGGGCTTCACCCCTAAAACGCCCGTGTGTTCCAGACTTCGGCGCGTTAGAGATCCCCTGCAGGTGGTCAAAATTAATCCGGAGCCCTCCAGTACGGCGCGCCTCATAACCTGTGTAGTGTCGAAGCATTAAACACCATAATCCATCAATCACAACATGTTAAGCAGTGGCGACTCGCGAGCCTCTTTTTCGCCATATCCTTATGACGTCACAGGTACTTGTTTGTGCAATTGTAGCGGTGCTTGTAGCTCCGTTTGATCGTGCCACGTGAATGCTTGCGTTCAGCTAACGTACTGTTTACCTGTCGTTTAACTATTCCCCCTATTCCGTCACTGCTGAAGTTGCCTACCGCGAAGTTTGAAAAGTATTCCTGGTACAGTTAAAACTGTATGTGACGAACCTTTACGTAATGAAGTTCTGGATTTAACGAAGTTTTTCAATTCTCCATGAAGCCCGTGTGTTCGCGACTCGATGTAACGAAGGCGTTGCGATGGTTAACCTTGGTGTAACGAATTCGCTACGTTTATGACCCATTGTATTTCGCACTTTTTTCTGAAAAATAGCCTGAAGAAATTCACTAATTTAGCGAACTTCGTCCGCACCGCAAACGTTTCCAGTGTGAGTGCGGTGTCGGTTAGATGCTAGGCCTTCCGGTCGGCGTGTAGGAGTGGGTTTCCACTGCTATCTGTGGTGTAGGTTCGACGGGGATGATTTCTGCTGCCAGAAAACAAAAAGTTTTCTTTCCAAGACTAGCTGGCAATTTTAAATGCCGTCTCCGCCGGCCAGAAAGAAGAAAATCGCCGCCCTGTACAGTATCCTTGCTAGCATCTTCTCACTAATTTTGAGTGCGGAAAAGAGCGCAAAGTTCGAAAAGGTGTCCTTAAATTTTGTCCTTGAAAGGCCTTGGGGCACCGAAAAGTGTCAAAAGCGAAACTGGTACTTAATTAAAGGAGCCATGAAGAGAAAATACAACTTCGTTTAATTTGAAAGAACTAGGATTCAGTATCTCACTCAGCTCCATTAGAACCACAAAAGATGTTTTTTAACGAAAAAAAAAGCAAAAAGTATTTAAAAACTTTCAAATTTTGCGCCACAGTGACGTGTTATGAGCAAGAATGACGTCATACGGGCCAACAATAAAATACAATTTTCAATGCGTTAACTGCACGTCAGCATTCACGTGATGCGGTAAAATGGAACTAGAGGCCCCATTACAGACGTCCAGTCATGTGTCGTCGCGACAGGTCAGTTAGGCGGCCGCCAAACGCACAAACAAGGTTCCGTGACGTCATAGAAAAGTTGCGGGAAATTGGCTAGGGGGTCGCGACTGCTTCACACGTCTTTAATATCTCCGTTATTTGCTCGAATACTGCGATGATATTGGTATCATTGTTATCGGGACTGAGCAGTCTTTCTAATAAACCCAACTTGTATTTTGTCTTCATGGCTCCTTTAAGTAACGTTTGTAAATACGGGGGTAAGTCACCTTGCTTCTTTGTAGGGCCGTGTAGTTGCTAAGCTCGTGGTGAAGCAGCAGGCTGAAATCGCGCAGTTTTTCTCGGTTAAATAAATCCTTGAAGGGTGAGTTCGTCGTCACTGATGTCTAGCATTTTGGTTTCGTTTCTGCTTCATTCCCGCGAGCCTTAACTCGAAACCTGCATGCATGTAAAGAAAAATTGCGAATTTTTGTCCACTTCGTCATATCTAGGTTTAACTGTATCTCTTTTGGGCTGTTTTAAAAAACGGCCTTTATGGCCTGGAGTGGTATTGAGTGAGTTACCAGAGGCTAATTCTTTCATATTAAAAAAAAATGTTGTAACGGCCCCTTTAAGTTCGACGCCGAGGGAAGTGGGAAAGCCGCTTCACTTGGAAGCGGTTGGCCAAGACGCGGCTTCCGAGAAAAGTGGAAGGGCGGTTAAATTTGGGGTCACGTCGCTGGCAAAGAGGTTAGCGGTCAATATATAATATACTTCATTGATTTTTTCGGGGACCTCTCTCCGGACACGTTTTCTTGGATTCCTCCTCCTCCGCTCCGTGTACCGTCGTGGGTGGGGCAGCAGAAATGCGGGAACAAATTTTGAAGGAGGTTTTTTGTTTGTTTGTTCCTTGTTTCATTCGAGTAGGCGTTGGGTGTGTATCTCCAGAGGGTACTTTGCGACGACTTCCTCGGGTCTCTCTTCGCTATAATCGGAGAGGAAGAACGTTTAACTGTGAGCGTAGGCGGACAGTTGCGCCGGGCTGGACGGAATGCCTTGCATAATTTATCCAGCTGGAGTCTATATGTGGCAGCGATTATTGTCACGATCGAAGCTTTTAAAGAATGTTACGAACAGGCGTCGTTCGTAGAAAAGAAAGCATGAGCCATTCTACTCCGTGAAGGTGGATATATTGAAGATTTTTAGCACACGACAGATGTGGATCATATTGTAGGTGAAAGGTGTATCTAAAAATTAAATAGAAGAAAAATGGAAGTAATTTTTATTTCTATCGAGTGATTCCGGCGGTCATCCTTAAGTAACACATACATGTCCGCGCGCACATTTATTTTGACTCTTCTAATCTTGAAAAAAGAAATGGCGAATCTTACACCAAGTAGCGCAAAGCTTGAACCATAGCGAAGCTGTCTTCCTATGTGAGCGCTCAATGACATACCACCACGCGCATTAGGCTTGAAATTGTTTATTTACATGTTCCGTCGCCGCTTTTCACTGCGGTAGTAGCAGTCATCGTCATGTCCATCTATATCGCCGTCTTCCTCATGCATGACTGGCGGGTCCGGTTCGTTTCGTCCGCACGCTTTCACATTTCTCCCAAAGTGGAACGCGTCAGCACGCGCTAGAACCGGCGGCAACAGGCTTCGCGAACTGGGCGTCTGTAGCGCGAGCTGTCTTGCGCTCCACCCTTGAGGCGCGGACGCACGTTAACTGTTTTCTTGGTCTTTTTTGCGAGCGCCACGCGCAAGCCTGGAAGACGCCGAGCGCTCCTCATAAAGCGCGTGTTCATGTGCGCGGTAAACGCGAGATTAACTATGACTTGGAGTTTTCTGATGACGCCGCACACATTACGGTCAGCAACAACAGCGCCGCTGTTAAAATGGCGCCTATTAATTACTAACCTACTCAAAATTCATACCGTAGTGATGCGACGTGTAAGCTTAAGGCCTAGGTCTTGTTTTGAGCTTGAAAATTTAGGCTGGTATTAACTGATCTACTCGAGATGCATATTCAAGGGGTGAGAAGTATACATTAAAGTTCAAATATTTTTTTCAGTGGCGCGCTGCTTTGGTGGTGACCGCTAGCCAAAAGTACGCGCTCCAGGACGTTCGTTTTCCAACGTGACTTTTTGTTCCTGGCCATGAAAAATACACGGACGGCCAGCCAAATAACCTTCGCTTAAAACGCATCTGAAGCGCATGAACAGCACACGGGTGCAAACTTAGAATAACCTGTCCAACCTGGATAACCTTTAAATGCAACATACTGCGTAATTTTCTCGGTAGAAAAAACGGCGCCCAAACAGCCCGGCCATCGCTTAACGCGTCTCACTATGCATTCTAACCTCCGCAACTTCGCGGTTTCGTCCTCGCTCCTACGCGCCGCTTCCGCTAGCCACTAAACGGCCTTAGTGGGCGCGGAACCGCAGTTTGGTCGGTGGTGCCGCAAGAGCGCGCACGGCTCGCCATGACTACGCGAGGAGTTTCACTCTTGCCGCCGACAGCGCCAACAGCGGGGCGAGCGGCAGGCGCGCGCACTACTGCCCGAAAGCTTCGAGCAACCCGGTGAAGCTCGCCGCCTTGCCCGTGCGGAGAGCGTATCGGTCCGCAGCCGTTCGCCGCGGTCGGAGTCGGTGTTGTCGAGCACGCCTGTTGTTTTGTGGGGCGAGGGGCGAGCGTCGAAGGAAGAACGACGGTGGGTGGCGGTGGCAGAAGAGACTGGCCGCGGTCCATGGCGGCCGCCGAAGACCGGAGTCCGAGTCCCAGCGGCGGCTCGGGGCTCCGCTGCTGCCGCGGCCGGCGCCGTCCGTTGCGGATGGGCCGCCTCAACTCCTAGCGCAGAGCCGCTACCACGGCGCGCGAAGAGTGCGGGGGCGAGATATAGAGAACGGCGTTTCCTTTTTGTGCCCTACTTTCGCTGAGACAGACAACCTGATTCGCCTCCCACGTAGGAAGAATAGTGCGCGCTCTACGCAGGGCTTTCTCTGACCACCGCGCAACTCGTCTGTCTGCCCTCAGTTTCTGGTGTGCGGTGTGTTAGCGTCTTCTTCTCCGCCGTTCTCGGTGCTGCTGTTCGACTACCTTCCCTGCTCGTCGACCCGGCGGTGTTTGTGGGGTTTTCTTCTTTTATTTTTGATTTAGTGTGTGGGGTGTTTTTCGGGGCGTTGTGTGTGAGCGAACGTCGAAAGGAAACCGAAAGCAGACCACCACGCGCCGACATTGCGGGCTAGGACGTTGTGACGACGCGTGCAGCTAGCTCGTCGGATCGGCTCTCCGGCCTGCCTCTTCCGTCCTCTTTCGCCGCCGTGGTCGAGGTTCGGGAACGGGCGACCCAGTATGTGGCTGGGATGTGTGTCCTGTTGGCTGCGACGCTAGACGCGGCACTGGGTGACCGCCCCATGGAGCCGGCGGCCGATCCGGCGCTAGGTGGGTACACTACGCTTATCGAGTTTCGTTTCGCGGTCATTTCGCGCTCGTTCGCTCTCGAGGGCGAGCGCTGCTCGGTGGTTTCTTTGGCTGTACAAACACGACACGTATGCAATGACAGTTCGCCAAAGTTACGGGATCGTGATGCGCATCAGGTACAGTAAACTCCAGCCGTAACAAAATCCCGTTATTCGAAATCTCGCTCATCGTATCCGCTTGCAACGAAATATCTCTTATAACAAAATATCTCTTATAAATATCTCTTCATGTTCCAAGGACTTCGCTATAACGGGGATCCTGCAAATGAGGTTCAACTTAAATTGAGAACGACTCAGCGGGCAATGGAGTGGAAGATGATAGGTGTAACGTTGAGGGACAAGGAAAGAGCGGAGTGGGTCAGGGAACAAACGCTGGTTAAAGACATATTAGTAGAAATTAAGAAGTAATGGACGTGGGCAGGGCATGTAATGCGAAGGCAAGATAACCCTTGGTCATTTTGGGTAACAGAGTGGATCCCTAGAGAAGGCAAGCGTGGCAGGGTTGCGGCAGAAAGTTAGATGGGCAGATGAGATCAAGAAGTTTGCGGGGATAAATTGGTCGCAGTTAGTGCAGGACCGGGGTAGTTCGAGATTAATGGGAGAGGCATTTGCCCTGCAGTGGGCTTAGATAGGCTGGTGGTGATGATGACTGTAAATGAAAAACGGCGAATACGGGTCAGGGGTAGACGGAGTAGTTTCACCACGTGCCTGCGATGAAACGGAATAAAGCATGCTTGCAGCGGTACATTAACCTTTGCGGCGTCGTCTAGGTTTTTTCCTTCTAGTGGCGAGTCTGCGTGAAATTGTGTGTACCGTTTCATGAATTGCTACAGCCTGCATGCCCTCTGAACTGACTGCTTCTTTGGGGGGCGGGTTATGTTCATTCCGATGCCGATGGCAATGCCGAAACGTACGGATAGTCAAAAAATATACTTTTTAGGACATAAACCACGCAGTCGTGTTTTTCTTGCGCACGTTGCAGTCATGGTCGCTGGCGCCCTCGACACCCCGTGCTCGTTCCCAAAAGCGATGGTTCACAGTAAAGCAAACGCGTGTCCGTGGAGGGCGTGTGGGCGTGGTAAACAAGGAAAATGCGAGTCTTCCCTCCGTTATATATCTTGGAGTGGTTCGTTGCTGTCAGCCCCTGAGGGCGATCGTTTGCTCGTACACCTTAGAGGTGATGCGTGGAACATTTTAAGAGACCATCCACTTTTATGTGCTGCTGTTATAAACCGATGGCAGGGGGGATTAATCTTACAGCTGTTCGGCTCGCCCCAGCTTTGTGTTACCCCAAGTTCTGCCGATCCCATGGTCGGCTTACCCCAAGTTCAGCTTACCCGGAGCTCGGCTTCACTGAAGCATCCCCAAACGGTCATTGGAAACCCTTGCCCTTGCGAGAGCCGGTAGCCAATGCGGCATTACAATAACACGCTCCGCCGGTAAAAATAAGCACTATATATACCTTTGGTACCCTGGCATGTACCGCTGAGAACACACGGGAGAGGAACAGATGACCACTTCACCTCGCCGAACCGTGCTTTATATATATATATATATATATATATATATATATTTTTTTTTTTTTTTTTTTGCGCAGTCGGCAAGCACTCCCAAATAATGAAACGTAAGCTACCTCTGTCACTCAAAAGAAAAATCTACAACCAGTGCATACTGCCGGTTATGACGTACGGAGCTGAAACTTGGCGCCTTACTAAACAACTATAGAAAGCAAACTCAGGTCGGCTCAACGGGCCATGGAACGAATAATGTTAGGAGTAACACTCACGGACAGGAAACGAGCTACCTGGATCAGAGAATAAACTAGAGTAGAAGATATTATAGTTGAAACGAAGAAAAATAAATGGACTTGGGCTGGCCATGTAGTGAGGCGAACCGACAACCGGTGGACAATTAGGATAACAGAGTGGATACCAAGAGATGGGTCTAGGAGAAAGGGAAGGCCAATAACACGATGGAGGGATAAAATAAGGAAATTCAGGGGTAAACTGTGAACTCGAGTAGCGCAGGACGGGAGCATGTTGAAGGTCAACGGGAGAGGCCTTCGTCCTGCAGTGGACCTGAGTAGGATGATGATGGTGAATAACCGAGTAACTCGGCCAACAGTACGTGTTGGCTAGTTTCCTCGCTTGTATTATGAACGCAAAACGATGCATCTTTCTGGACAGCAACCTCGCATCCTCCTCCATAACTCTACTCGCAAGCATTTTTCCCTCTCTGAATTGTCGCGTGCTGAGGAGCGCTGTTGTGGCAGCGTTAATTTCAGTTGCTTCGACAAAACTTTTCGCTACCGCTGCGCAACGGTTCGCCTTCTTGACGCTGTACAGGTGCTGGGCGAGGCCGTGCTTTGTTTTCTCGAGGTCAGCTATGTTTTGTTCTTTTCGTTTTTACGCATTGTCTCAGTGTGAGACCGCGCAATTTCTTCGCGCTTGTATTCTACTCTAGCATGTGTTTGTTTCAGCGAACAGTCAGTGCAAGTTTACCTGGCGATGTGCGTAGAATGGAATTTGAAATTAACGGAACATGGGGGTGAAGTTCAGTGAGGCACTTCTTTAGATGGGTCGGTACATGTTGAACTTGAATTTGAAACTCGTTTGCGTCCGTGTTTTGTGCCGCCTCCACTGTAAAAGGATTTAAACCTTTAAGGAGAATTTTCGCTGTCGATACCGAACACCCCTAGACCCTAGCAAAAAAACACAATAAAACACCCTTGTAAAGGGCGTATAATGTAACGAACCCCTTTAGACCCTAGCAAAAACAGGAGGAAAACACCCTTTTAAAGGCTGATTTTAAAGGGTGTTTCGCCGTTTATAACAGCGTTGAAAAGGTGTTTTTCTTGTGTTTTTCTAGGGTCTAGGGGTGTTAGTTATCGACAAAAATCACCCTGAACCTAATCTAAAACACAACAGGAATACAGCAAAAACCTAACAAGAATTCCTATCGTACGGCAAAAAACTTTCTTGTGACAGCAGAGGTCCTGTTGTTACGACAAAGCCATCTGTTACTACGACACACATTTCTTTTGTAACGACAAAGTAAATTTTCTGAACGACAAACATTCCTGTAGTCACAACTGTCATCTACGCTACTCTTCACAATGAGCAATAACATTGAAGCCATGCACAACTGCTTATGGAATATCAGGATCACGACAAGACAGGAATTCGGCACGACGGAACATCAAAATCAGGACAGGAGTACGACACACGACAGAACATCAGAATCACGACATGACAAGAATACGACACGACGACAGTACGACACGCGAAAAAACGACAAAATAAAGAAATTTTCCTTGTTATTTTCGACTGGGAAAGATGTAAATCATTTTACATTGTACGCATCTCTATGTATTCTAACCAAAGGAACCCAAAAGGAGTCCGGGAAGATGTGCTCTGTGAAAAGCTGTTTTTTCTTCTCCGTGCTCTAACACGGACCTCAACGAATGGCGCTTCTTCGTACCTAAAAAAAAAATAATAATAAAATGGTTGTTCGAAAGGGAAGGCGAATTCGGTCGAGAAGCGATCTTTTACGGATCCCCAAATTTCCCTACGCAGTGGTAAGTGGAGCGGATGTGAAATATGGTTATGGAACGAAAGAGGATAGGCCTATCATTGGAGGCTGTAGGCAAAGAAGCGACACTTACGAAGTCGAAAGCACCCGTGGAGAGCGTACTGGCCGAGATTGGCATGAATAGGACATATCCTACGCGCGTGCGCAGACAAGCGATAGAGTGCTCGAACGTGCAGCATGATTTCGACGGCGAGGTTGAGGGCAGAAGGGGTGAAGTAAGAAGGGGGTGAGATGTGAGATAAGGGGATAGAGATAACGGTGTGGGCAGACAATGGACAATGGCAGGCTGATATTATTTGTACGAGGTCGTTGTCCTCTCTGGAAATGGACAAGTAACCACGTGGTGGTGACGGTGAGAAACAAGCTATGCATCCCCAGCTTTCTCGCTGAAGATTGCGGTCTCTCAGGAACCTAGTAAAACCATTGCAGCAAATGCATATTTCGCATAGAAGCAAGCAGTGGGCTTAGACATGAACACTGTAAAAAAATCCCGGGCCATCTCCACAAACGTGAAACCTGGGGAGGGGCGAAGCATGCAGTGTATAACTATATTCTTGGTGCCTTGGCGTTTTTGCCCACGGAGATCTAACCGTTGGGGTGTAGAAAGAAGGAAAGAAGCAAACTTTATTTTCCTAAGCACCCTTAGTCCAGGGCGCCGTCTTGGGAAGCTGTGGCCATGGCTTCCTCCGCTCTGGACGTCAGCAGGAGTTGTGTCGCAGCGCTGGGGTCAGCCAGACTTGCCCCCCAGGATGCCAGAGTTGGATTCGGGATGTGGGTCAACTTTGGATGTCGATCACAGGCCCATATTGTGTGCAATATGTTTGGGTAACCTCCGCAGAACGAGCAAGTAGGGGTGCCGGGTAAGTTTCCAAAGCGAGGGGTAGAGGTATACAGCTTTGCTGTAAATGTATCGCGTCTTTGAAGCACGAAGCGTTCTAGCGCGAGGCTTAAACGAGTGTCCCGGGGTTTTTTTAGTACGCGGCATACGAAGCGTTCCAGCGCGAAGCGTGAACGAGTGTCTCGGTGGTTTTGTACCGTGACTACATGAGACGGCGGTTACGACGACGACATTGGACGCCGACAGCCCGATCTCCTAAGGGCTGTGCCCCTAATGCAGTTTCCACGTATATGAATACTTGTGCAGTTTGTTGTCAAAATTTGCTTCCCAAGCGTGTCGACGAATAGCTTCCATGTCTCAGGGGCCTGGTAGAGTAACATCCGAAATTCGGAACTGCGCACAAAGCAAGTTTTCGCCCTCAATGTAAGCTGTGCGAAACTTCTTTTAATAACACTAAATAACTCCAGTAGTAATCACTTCTGAAAGAGCTGCGATGAGCTTGAAAGGTGCCTGATCACTCGATGAGAAAAGAACTTTTTTTAAACGAAAATCCGTCTCCCAGACGCCAGCTAAAAATACCTGACCTAGTTCATCCCTTTAGAAAGTGATACACATTGCATTTAGCAAGAAATATCTCCGTCCGTCCATCCGTACGCCAGGAAGTCTCCACCGCAACTTACCCGCCCCGTGTAGGCAGATAGAGAGAGTAAACCCCGGCGTAGCGAAGTTCCGTAGGCAAGAAACTGACTTTTTTATTAGGGGAAATTTGTTAAAAGCGCGGAGTGTTTGCTCTTTGTGGACTGCAGTTCGAAAAGAAATTCGTGTAAGGCGATTTAGTTAGAACGATTGTTCACTGTATCTGCATGAGCACCGGCGGGGTGGTGCATTGTGGGTAAAGCGCATCTTGTCGTCCTTACCGGCAGACGGCCGGCACAGTCGTGCCCTTGTATTTGGGGCGAAGCCCTGAGGGGCTGGGGCTATTGGCGTCTCCTGTCGTCGTCGTAATCGTCGTCTCATGTAGCCACGGCACTAAAACACCGGGAAACTCGGTTATGCCTAACGCTAGAACGTAACGCGTGCTAAAAAAAACACGGGACACTCGTCGTGCTTCAAAGACAAGAGCTTTTACAGCAAAGCTGTATACCTCTACCCCCAACGGTTTCATCTCCGTTGGCAAAAACGCTAAGGCGCCAAGAATACAATTTACACTGCATGCTTCGCCCCTCCCTACGTTTCGCGTTAAGAGAGATGGCCGGATTTTTTCTCTTGTTATCCCTCCACCTTGAGAGAACTGTGGTCCTGAAGTCAGTTCAGCCTGCAAGCTGCTTGGTCGTGACAAGACTTGTTCTCCGGACAGTACAATAAAGTATGTAGAACGTAGCGTAAAGGCGTGGAATTGGCACGACTCTAGTTTGATTTGGCAGCGTGCCTTATCGACAGCGGATCTTGATGCATCCCCGCCATTTGAAGTGCTGCTGCTGGTGGCGGTGGCGAGGGAAAGTAGGGGGGGTGAATAGATGGTGTTTTATTCGCAATGCATCGCGTCGCTAGTGCTCGGGCGTTCTCCAACACCCCCTTTTGCTGACGCACAGTCGTGCGCCGTCTTAGCTATAGAACAACGCTTTACGCGCTTCGCCTGCCTTGCTCTCAAATTTAATGCTCACTAATGTCCCCCACAATAATTGAACAGTTTTTCGTCCGATTTTTTTGGGATATGCCACGTTAAAGTCGAATATGCTGGCCCAGCTAAGCGTGTGGATGACTGTAACCCCGTATACATGGACACGACGAGGAAAAGTTTTGTCGAGAAAAACAGGCTTTTGCGCCTCGGGACGGAGCGAGTAGAAAAAAAGCCGTCGTTCGACCCGCTCGTCGGGCTGAATCGGCGGGCCGTGAGCAGCTGAATATCTCCTCTTTCGGCAACTCCCCCGGTCCCCTCACCTCGACTCTTTCATGAAGAATAGCGAAATGAATACTCCATTTTAGTTTACTGAATCGCCTGTGCCACTAATATATACTTCTTGAGCATTATGCCCCGCAATCGGGCATGGCTGGCTCAAAAAAATAAATACCCATTCGTAAGCACAAATGTGTACAGTAACGAACAAAGGCTTGCGGAATTTTTTCTGTAAGCTTCCGAAAATCTCTCTTCACCACTGCAGCAGCCGAGAACC
>NW_027526225.1:79461939-79478461 GCF_048455015.1 Haemaphysalis longicornis | reverse complement strand
AGCCGAGAACCCTTGTGTGCGTGTACGAGCGGTCATTAACCACGCAATGTGCCTCGCCAACGCGAACGTTATCGGCCACGTGGAGGCGAAATTTCGTGAAATTGCTGTTCCCGTGGTCAGCAAACGTTTGCTCGTGACTGCACGTACGTAACCTCTATCTCTCTCTCTCTCTCTATCTCTCTCTCTCTCTCTCTCTCTCTCTCTCTCTCTCTCTCTCTCTCTCTCTCTCTCTCTCTCTCTCTCTCTCTCTCTCTCTCTCTCTCTCTCTCTCTCACACACACACACACACACACACACACATACACACACTTTGTGAAGGAGGACATAGGACATACACACAGCTTGCATGTGCTGTGTGTCTGTCTATACGAGCAGTAATCGACAAATGAAGTGTGTGTGTGTGTGTGTGTGTGTGTGTGTGTGTGTGTGTGTGTGTGTGTGAGAGAGAGAGAGAGAGAGAGAGAGAGAGAGAGAGAGAGAGAGAGAGAGAGAGAGAGAGAGAGGGGGGGGGGGCTTTTTATTGAAAAAGCAGAGAGGTTTGCCGGCATTTACAGTCGCCTACATGCTTCTCTGCTGTGGGTTGGGCATAGGGGGAGAAAAGGCCCAGGAAAGAGCTGGGCAAGAAAGAAAAAGAAAAAAAAATACTGTCGTGGTCTTGGAGCGATAACGGAATTACATGCATTTGATTTTTGTTCTGAGCTTGGGCCACATAATTTACAATTTTGAAATTAAGCTAGTGTCAATCCAAATAAGAGAACAAACTCTGTAGAGCTTGGTGCTGCTTCGTGGGACAAATCCATCGTCCTAAAATAATCCTGAGAGTTAGTGGTCCCTGTTCTAGACGTTCAATGTTTTCAAGGAAATGGAATTTCGGTTCCATGAAGGTCGCACATTCTAATAAAATGTGTTCAGCTGTTTCGACACCAGAACAATTATGACACTGCGGATTTAGCGTCGCTCCAAGGCGAAATACAGGTAACCATTTGTGTAGGCACGGTTCAGCCGTGGACGATGGTACAATTCGTTTCCAGGTTACGAGGGAGCTGTCTCGGGAGTCCCGACTTCAATTGTGGGTCAATTGTGTGCACGAATTGTGAACACTAAAAATATAAACCGTAACGCACAAAAGCGCAATTTCTTTCCTAGCAAGTCAAATTGTCGTATGGCTCTATAACAGTAACAATGTTTGTAAGAGTGGCTTTCCAAATATAAAACAACCGCGCCTTTGATAGATCTTTACGAAACGTATTCCTACATTTTGTGTATTCTGGGGCGGTATTCCCGTGTTTTGTCCCTTTTGTGTCCCTTTCAAAAGTGTCCCTTTTGAGCGAGCCCTGATTGGCTAAAAGCGAACACCCGGATGTGACGCCATGCAAGCACGGCGGAGCTATGAGCCGCGGCTACTCGGAGCAGACGATTTGTAGCAGACGATTTTTCGCCGCCTTATTGTTGGTTCGCTCGCGCAACAATAAACACATAAAAGATACTTTGATACGGTTTCAGTTTTTAAAATGCGTTTGCAAGAACAGTTACGGTATTTGAATCAAAGACCCACTGCTTAGCCGGAAGTACGTGACGATGAAAGGGACGCAAAAGGGACGTTTTCAAAAGGGACAGTTACGAGAATACCGCCCCTGGTTCATATTTTCGTGTTCCGATTTAATTTGTCCATGACTTACATACTGTGCGTGCGCACGCGCGCGCGTATTGAAGCAGAAACATATACGTTTTTCTTTTATATATTGCTATTTGCGGTGTTCTGACGTGAGCAACCTTCTGGGCGTGCCGCGCTTTAATTAATGCAGCGGGACCCTCTCTCTCCCCAATCCCCTGCTCCCGTTTCTGCACGTTCAACTGCAACGGTCGCGGCGACTTCGTCAGCGTCTTCGCTTCACCGGTCACCGTATATTAGCTTGCTGTCATACGGCATGCTCCAGATCCGGTCCCTAAATATACATAGCACGTTCAGCTGTACGTAGATGTGTGTCCCGAGAACGTCGTGGCCTCGAAGAAGCGTCAGCAAAAGGGGGGCTGGTTTCATCTTCAATTTCTCGCGCTGTTGCGAGGGAGAGCGCGTATATGGGCAGAGAGTGTGGGATTGGGCTTAGCTTGGACAAAGATATCCGGGCGGCCGCGAGAAGTTCTTTTTGAAGGCTCTTTAAACGCTTGAGAATTGCAGTGTTGAACTAACGAATGAACTGCGGTCTCTCCTTCTCTCTATGTGTCGAACTTTCTCCGCCTACGAAAATGCTGTTAATGAAAGGCGCCAGGGCCTTCGCACTTCACAGCAATGCATTTGTGTGACGTAGTGAAGCCGAATTCAGAAAGCTCTTGTATATTCCTTCACAGGGATGCATGGGGTGTCGTGGTATTAAAAAATCCCGGGCCATCGCCACTTACAAGAAACCTGGGGAGTAGCGAAGCATGCAGTGTATAAGTGTATTCTTGGCGCCTTGGCGTTTTTGCCCATGGAGATGAAACCGTTGGGGGTAGAGGTACACAGCTTTGCTGTAAAAATCTCTTGTCTTTGAAGCACGACGCGTTCTAGCGCGAGACATAAACGAGTGTCCCGGTGTTTTTTAGTACGCGTTACGAAGCGCTTTATCGCGAGGCGTAAACGAGTGCCCCGGTGTTTTTTTAGTACGCGTTACGTTCTAGCAAGAGTCGTAAACGCGTTTACCGGTATTTTAGTACCGTGACTACATGAGACGACGATTACGACGATGACAGAAGACGCCAACAGCCCCAGCTCCTAAGAGGCTTCGCCCCCAAAAAATTCCCTTGGTGCATCATACTCTAATGGTAGACCTGTAATGGCCTAAATAACGTATTCACGGCAATGCATTCGTAAATATCAGTGAAGTCGACTTTAAATGGTTTCGGCGTAGGGATTCACGGGCCATTGTTGTGGTACATACGTAAAGGTTCTTGGGCCGTAATAATTTGGCAGCAAACTTCTTATATTAGCCGTCAAGAAATGTCTTCCCAGAAATACATGTGTGTAGTGGCGAAGCCGGCCTTAAAGGCGCCTCAATGCATAGAGGAGCGGCTTAATTCTTTATTGGACAATTCCCGCTGGGAGTTTCTGCAATGTTTTGTTTATGTTTACAGAAATTAACAGAGTCTTGTGGGTAAGTATTAAGTGCCTGCTAACTTAATAAAAAAAATGCGCCCACCTCCCCGCGAGGGGAACCCTGTGTAGATGCGACGCATCGTGGGGTTCACTTCGTGTTTCCGTTGGATTGATTCTGAAATCGCGTGAAACGTGTCGGGAACGCGTATGATTATCATGTTTTATGATTATTATTATGTTTTATTGGCCAATCTTGGTCAATCTCTCTAAGTGGTGTGCTGGGGCTTTGCTGTCGCAACGACTTTACTCCATCATGGTTGCTGTAAGTGGGAGCTTCTTTTATTTTATTGCAAGTGTTAATCATTGCCCCATCATGCGTTGTATCAGCAGCTTCTTGACGTAGTTTGAATGAGTCAAGGATATAAGGCGCGTTCGTAGCATTTCATTCTGTCTCGGTTTTGTGGCGCAGTGGGAAGAGCACCATGTACCTCGAGTTCCGCCCACAGGGTTGTGGGATCGAAACCGGGCGCCGCTAACTATTATTTTTTATATATATAGTTTAGGGGGAGGGGTGTGGACGGGCAACAACTCCGTATGGAGGGACAAGGCGAGTGAATGAGATGCAGTCGCATCTGATACAAGCAATGGCTCGTTCGAAATTTGTCTGTTCCCGCTTGCGACTAAGTCCCATTTTCCTTTCTTGGATGTGTAGTTGTGCGAACTCGAACCGACTGGGCGAAGCCCTGGCAGCCCCGGAACGAGGACAGGGCGTGAGCGCCTTGACACACTGAGCGAAGAAAGCTGCTTGCGTGAATCCCAGCCAGTGCAGGAATGTCGCTGGGTCTCGGAGCAGGAATGTGTCATCGCACGTGCGCTGGGCGAGGAAACCCATCTGTTCGTCCGTCAGGCGTTGTATACGCTTGAATGGGCGCTTGTGTAAGCGTTGTATACCAGCGGAGAAAAGAGCGAAGTGGGTCAGGGAACAAACGCGTATTAAGGACATATTAGTAGAGATTAAGAAGAAGAAATGGGCGTGGGCAGGGCATGTAGTGCAAAGGCAACATAACCATCGGTCATTAAGGGTAACGGAGTGGATCCCTAGAGACAGCCTGGCAGGGAGCGGGAGAAAGTTAGATGGGCAGGTGAGATCAAGAAGTTTGCAGGGATAAATTGGTCCCAGTTGACACAGGACCGGGATAATTGGAGATCTATGGGAGAGGCCTTTGCCCTGCGGTGGGCGTAGATATTATGATGATGATGATGATGATGAACGTTGTATACGCTTGATGTGCCACGCTTTCGCCGCGCACGAAAATGATGTTAGTTAAAGGCGGCTAGGGCCTTCATTCTTCGATGTCACGATGCTTATAACGCTCTTATAAAGCCCTCTTCCTAGCAGTGCGTTTGTATGAAGTAGTGAAGCAGACTATAAAGGCTGCTTCACTTAGTAGGTATACATGGCGTCTTTTAGCACGACACCCTAGGGCCTTCCTGCTATAGCACCAGCCTGCGTATATGCCCCCTGAAAAATGACCTCCGAGCAATGTACAGGGGTGTAGCAGTGAAGCCGCTCAAAGGAGGCTTGGTGTATAGCCGAGGACTTCCTTGGCGTTTATTCAAGAATTCGCACTTCGGAGTTGCTGCTGTGCGTGTACTTCGCGTTCTACTGGCAAAGTACTTACACTTTAACGAACACAATGGGAGGTTAGAGAATAGTAGCGTGTACTTATTTCGTAGCTTTGTTTCGTTTCCCAGAATTTTGCATCAAAAAAGGATGATCGGAAAGGTCTTCGGTGGCGTGTCATTCGCGGTATGAACAGCAACGATGGTCGGTCGCCTGCTCGTACTTTTCGCCGGTATGATTACACGAGGGCAGCAGCGAATCTTGTAAGTGACATCGTCGGTAATATTGTTGCCTGAAGCGACGTCGGTTCGAGCTTCGGCCTCACATCCGCTTACGGTTGTCCCATTGGGCAACGCGCTTGGCTGTTGTAAAAAAACACCGTACGAGTAAGTATACTCGGGAACAAGTAGAGAGCGGCAATAGCTCATGTACGGTATCACTCTCCCTAAGCGACGGACCCGGATGTCAACGGGCGCGCGCGTTTTGGAAGGAGATTGCTATCGTCTACCTTTTCTCACGTAGTTTGTTTGCCGTTGGTGCAGTCGTTTATAAGCATATGAAGTCCAAAAAGTCGCGGAAACGGCTCGTGCCATGTTCAAAATATTTCCAGTAACGCACTGCTCGCGCCGCGCGGAGTAAGATCCGGCTGCGGTGATGAGGCACGGCGGCAGATTTCATTGCCGTTCTTAACTTCTACCCGAGTATCGCTTCCGTCTTTCTGACAGACGCTGAAATGAAAAACACCCCCCTGTACTTGAGCGTTCCGTGCCCGTTGAAATAGCCTGGTCTATTATTAACCCGTCCAGGCCCCTTTACTTCGGTCTTCATATCCTCAGGGTAGCACCGAAGGCTGCAGTACCAATACTGAGCCTTTGCGGTGTGCTAAACGTCACTAGTAGTCTAGGGACGCCTAAAGACTTCTCAAGGGCTAGATCCAAAGCATGAACGTCCAATTCAACTCCTGAGGTGCATTGCTTCCGCCTCCAGTTGTCGAAGGGCGTCGCAATCTTGCCGCTTAGGACACGGCTTTGCGGTCCACCGCCTTTTAAAAGGACAGACGACCGATTTTTTGTCGAGGATGTTTTCTTTATTCCAAATGAAAGAGCATCACTTAAAACACCTTAAAGGAGCACTGACACGAAAATTTTATGTTACACTTTTATTGCTTTTATCGATGCTTAATGGTCTGGCGAACCTGAAACAGCACTTCAAATACTTCAGCGCGCGATAGTTAATTACATTGAACGGCCTGAAAATCGTTTGTTTCAAATTCCCGCGCTTTCATTCCAAACGGCGCATATGACGGAATCCCTGCCTGACCTCGATCACCGCTTTGTGCGGACGTCACCGGCGCCCGCTTGCGAGGGTGTTGCGCCCGCTCGCCGCTCGCGGGGCCGCGCGCGTGAAGTGACGTCACGAGTTTTTGACGGGCGCGCTGTCGCGTCACTACTTTTGGCTATCACGGGATGACGTCACGCTGATGTCCATTTGCTGAGTGCCGCTCCGCGCGCTGCTCCGTCGGCGCGCGATAATTGAGATGCAATTGAACTCTGTTCTTCGCGTCGCAGGCCGCTCATATTTCAGCCAGGCTATTCTGTTGAGTGAAGGAAGCTAACTGTGCAATAATATTAACGCCGAAAATTGGTGTCAGTGCTCCTTTAACCCGAACCGGTTTCGCTGATAGCGCCCTAGAACTTTTGACGTCGCAATTTTTAGATCTACCAGCCGTGCGTGTCCCGCCAAACTGAATGCTGTCAACCGTGACAGTAGTGACAGTGAGCCGTGCTGCAACGTACTTTTGACTGCACGTGAGGTTAAAAGATGTGTATAAAAACTTGTGCTTGGCTTAGCAACACAAATGTGCAGTCTTTTCCTATTCCTTCGTACGGTTTTTGAATCGCGCGTTGAAATCGGCAGAGTTGTTTGGACACGTAAGGTAGTGTCGCGTTTAGACACTACGTGTCGCCACCGTTAAGACTTCGGGAATTTTAGTGCAAAATTAAAATTATTTCCGCCTGTTTATTCACAAATCCTCGCTGTTACCACAGTATATGAAACGCTGGCTTTCCTGTGAGCTGGAGGACATGCACTCCACAAAAATCGGTTGTCTGTCCCTTTAATAACTCGTTCGAATGGCTTCGATCTGCCTCTTAAAGACCCTTCGACGCCCAAGACTTAGATGTTTTGCTCAAGATTGAGAAAGTATTTTTTTGATCTAAAAGGACTTCCGACATCAAATATGTTAGGTCAGGAAAAATTTGGTTTATTAGGACGCACACAATGACCCAGTGGGCACTGGGAAACATTTGGTACTGGCTGCCCATAGATCAATTGAAGAAGAAAGCTACCTTGATCAGCGTTATAGTTCAAGCGAAGACGATAACGCAAAGTTTGAATTGCTATCATTTGTAATAACAACGAAATTGCACGATTTCGCTTACCTGTCACCAGCCCATTGAGCCTTCTTGCTCAGTTGGAGTTGACACGCATGATCGACTTTCCTTTAAAAAGCTCTCGGTAGTTCGTGCTGCCAAGTCTTTTTTATTTTATTTTGGAAGGTCCGGGAACCTTTGTCTGTAAATTGATGGTGTTACATGTTAAAAAACCACAAAGCGCGAGAGAAAAAAAAATACTGTTTGATTTGTCGCTCCTGGGCAACATTGGGCATCAAAGGGTTAAATACGTTGCTCCGCCGCTCGTCCGCGCCACAGTGTAATGGGAGTCGGCGACGGCGGGGAATTTCGCTGCTTGTCCGTTCGCTGCATTGTGCTGCGTTCTTCGGCTCGCTTCACTTGCGGTGCACTAGCGTGGACGTCCACCTCTCGCTACTGCCGAGTTCATGCTTGCGCCATGGAATGTCTCGCTCTGTGGAACGCTTCCCAAGGAGCTGTTTCGAAGTTACAGGCGCCGACGCCGGCTCTCTCGCTCAATTGACCGTTCAGTGCGTTGAGTACATTCCCGAAAACGATTATCAGTTCGGGGCGGTACACCGCCGCAAGGCGATTCAGTTGCGCGCCTTCAGGGACTCAAGTTAGGGGCTCGTTCACACCTGCGGCGAGGAGCGAGTTTGCGGCGCGTTTGTTGGCGCTTGTGCGGGCGTGGCGTCGCTTTGGCCGCACAGCGTACCACCCAGAAACGCTTCGCGATGGCGCTCCGCGCCGCCGGTGTAAACGAGCGCTTAGAAGTCGGAAAACGGGACCGCGACTGTCGTTTCGCTGTCGGCGAGAAGTTCGCAAAACACGCGCGCTGAAATGGCACTGCATTGTATCTCGTTTTCGTGCAGTCGAGAACTCCGATACTCTAGCATGGAGGGATATGTCCCGTATCGGGGTATGCTGAAGGTTTTATTTGCAACGAAGCTGTGATAGGAACGATTCTATTGGCTTTCACGGCCGTCGGCGTCGGATGTTAACAAACATTGAACAACAGCAAGAAAGCAAGAAAGCCCATTGCCGTCGTGTTCGACACAAGGCCAAGAACCTAAATGTAAAGCAACGTAGTTCTTACCGTCTTGTTCGACATGGGCGCAATCAGTAGCTTTGAATGAAGCAATAATCTATGGAAGTGGGTCTGAGGCTGTGAAGAGAGTATTTGGGCAAAGTGAACTTTACACCGAAGGGCCAACAATGCCTGGCCGTCCAAATGACGTAACCCATAAACCCGTGGGTGTATCTGTAATAGGGCTGGGCGTCGATCAAAAATTTTAATCCGATTAATAGGATGCCTTTAATCGGTTAATTAATCGATTAATCGGATGGGTTCATTTAGATTAATAAGGCTTAAAATACAAAGAATGTTCAGTTTTTCCCGATGGTTGTTTTTATTTTCACGCTGTCGATATTAGTTTGTACAAATCGTTTTATACAATTAATGATAATTTAGCCAGCTGCGGAAGCAAACAAGCTCGTTAACATTTTCAGGCGGTAGAGAGATTCTTTTCTTGTCGACACTCATCCCGGCTGTGCTGAACGCACGCTCGCATGGCGGTGAGGGTACCGGGACACACAGCAGCATTTTTACAACTGGTGCTAGTTTTGGAAGGGGGGAGCTCTGCACCCTTCACCATTCCAAGGGATCCAGATCGTCGTCGGCTACTTCTGCCATAGAGCAGTATAACGGCGCTTGGCAAAGTGTGCTTTGTTCTTGATTTTCCGCCACATAATGGTACTTTCGCTTTTTGCTGCGAGCATTTGCAGTGGTCGTGGCGGACGACTTAACGTCCAGCTGAGAAAGCCTTTCCCACTCATGTTCGTGGCGATCTCTGTTTAATGGTAGGCTTAGCGCAAAAAAAGACGAGGACGGTGGCAGACGAGACGAGCGGTCTTTTTGAGAAAACACATTGGGACGCAGGGTTCAAACAGCCGCCACCGATCGTTTCTGGGGAGGGAGGGGGTTCCGCGATGCGGAAGCATGTTGTTTCGTTTAAACGAACCCACAAAGAGCATTTTCTGTTTAGAGCTGCGTGGCGTGAACAGCAAGGTGTTCTTCCTTCACCTGCGGACACGACTTCAATAGTTCGTTTAAACTGACAGCGACGATCTGGACAAAAGCAACGGGGCAGTTCAGGGTGGCGGCCTCTAATGGAAAGGAGAAGGATGGTACGTGGAACGTAAAAAACGCAACAAAAAAAAAAAACGCCGAGTCGCACGCAGGGTTGAAGACGGCAGGCGTTTCTCCCGTGGCGCATTACACTTCAACCGATTAACCGATTTAGCAAAATTAATCCCGATTAAAGCATTAATCGATTAATCGGACGGTTAATCGACCAATCGCCCACCCCTAGGTTTAGCAGCTACCGTCACCGGGAGAACCATCCTAGAATCCTTGCGCATTCCTTACGCCCGTCAACGCGGACACAAAACCACCTTACGTCGGGAAATCCGGGAGCACATCAGTGTGGCACCGATCCCCCGCAACAGGCATCCATCACACCACCAGGAGCGCCGACAAGCAAGCGGTACCCAAGCAGTACCACTCTAACCCAGAGGTCTGCTACGTAGACACGGCAAGCTACCCCGGCCGAAGCGCGGTAATGGCAGTGGTGGTTGACCACCAAGGTTATGCGGTATCCTCGTGCTCAGTCAACACGTCCCGCCCAGATACGGGAGAAGTGGCCATCGCACTCGCCATCACGGGTACACGGGCCCGCGTAATCATATCGGATTTCAAAACCCCCATGCGCAATTACGCAAGAGGGAGAGTTTCTGCGGAAGCGTCGCATGTACTACGGACCCGCTCTGAGACGACAGCAAGACAAGTGCGTCTGGTCTGGACACCAGCGCACTCGTCCCTCCCGGGGAACGAGATGGCACACGAGGCAGCCCGAGGGTTCTGCAACCAGGCTGACCCCGAGTCCGAAGAGGTGCCGTCTGAAACGGGGGGAAGGGATATGCTCTGGACATATCAGGAAATTACACAGCACTATAGGCTGAGTCGTCTTAAACTTCCGGCAGCTCACAGATCCCTCACAAGAGGACAATCAGTAGCGTGGCGTAGGCTGCAGACATTCACTTTCCCCCACCCCGCCCTATGCCATCGACAGTACCCAGAAAGTTACCAGGACGCATGCAAATGGCGTGGACAGTCAGCTGCTTCCCTGACCCACATGGTTTGGGCCTGCCCTCTCAAACCCCAGTCTGCCAACCCCGGATTCCACATCAGTAATTCCGAGCAGTGGGAGGCCGCGCTGCTCAGCTGCATTCCCGAAGTACAAGCTGCGGTCATCCAGGTGGCGGGAGACGCCGCCAGGGGCCATGGGCTCCCGGCCGCCATCTGACGAGGCGCCCAAAAGGAACCCCCCTCTCGGGTGGTTACGCTCAGCAAAGATGACAAATCAAGCTCTCTCTCTCTCTCTCTCTCTCTCTCTCTCTCTCTCTCTCTCTCTCTCTCTGTATATATATATATATATATATATATATATATATATATATATATATATATATATATATATATATATATATATATATATATATATATATATATATATAAGGCACCGCAAGAACGCTGCACTGGCTCCCTAATTTTCGGGGGCCCTGATGCAAGCCTTCGGGGGAAATGCTCAGCGCCATAACCTAGAGTGACGTCATCGGCATTATCGTGACTGGAAGTGATGTCATGTCTGGTTAGGTCTTGACATCCGCTCCTGGTGTCGCCACTTGCAGGATGTCAAAGAAGTGCAGTGCAGGAAAGCAGCGGTGGGGGGAGAACAGTGGGTCATGGTGCTGAAGGAAGTCTGAAACGAGCAGACAAGGCGTTCAAGGCTAATTAAGATAGCGCGAAGCTCTTGGGCTTGAAAGTATCCTCTCTCTTGGGCATGAGAGTATTCTAGTACACTATAATGAGAGCATCAAAAGATTGTTTGTTGCTGCTGCTGCTAGCGTAAAGTATGAGCCCTAAATTAAGGGCGAAACTGCATAAGGGTTAACAGTGTAAGCTTTGTGGATACATCGAACTTTGCGTATTTGTGAGCTTTCAGGCTGTATCCATCTACCCATGGAGTTTCGTACTATATACTAGGGGGAAATCTGGCGCTGCAGTCGCGGGCCGTGGGAGCGGCGCCATTGAAGCTAGCGACGTTCCTCGCCTACTTGGCTTAGCTAGCCATATGGCTTCTTTTTTTTGTCTCGAAGCCAAATTAACACAAAAGGGTAACCCGTTTTTCTTGTTCATCGTGCATGAAGCGTGTAAATAATCACTGAGAAATAAATCTTAGTGTAGCTTTAATTTTATAAGAAGACAGATTCCATTGCAGCAATACTGTTGCTTTTTTGCAGCCAGAGGCAACTTTTCAGCCCGGTCTTGAACCATGCCAAGGACAAGTGGAACGTTCCTGCCAGGTATATGGCGGAACGCTCGCTGAAGCGCGGATCCCCTAGACAGTGGCGCCAGATTTCCCTCTAGTGTATATTAGTATGAAGCCCTATGCATCTCTCATGTGTCGGCCGTCTGGGCGTTTTCCTTGTTAAAGCGATTATCTTTTTTGGGGCTCGTCATCATCATCATCGTCGTTGTCGTCGTCGTCATCCTGGTGGCGTCCATAGCAGCACGAAGGCCTCTCCCTGATAATTCAAGCCACGTCTGGCTTTTGTTTTCCGTGTCACGCAAAAGCCTTATTCATAACCCTGTCACACAGCAAATCTAATGTCATTCAAAATGAATGACATTAGCTGCTAATTGCATTCGGCTCGGCCGTGCGGGTCTACACGGCGAAACAAATGTCATTTGATTGTGATACCGGTGATGACCAGCGAGCTCGCAAAACCGCAAAATTCCATTTCAAGCGCATCTAGAATGTTTTCACACGTAATATTTTTTTTAAAACGTAACAAAAGATTTTTTTTTAATTGAAACAAAAACCACCGATTTAGGCGACATCAGTAGACATCACAAGCTGAGACAAGTCTGCAAAAAATCCGGATTAGGGTAGCGCGCGTACTGGGGACAAGATTTTCTTTTTTGTGAGTACTTGTCTGTCTTTCTTTATTTGAACAACACAAAGAAGAAAATATAAGTTTACTGGCAGTTTTTAGAAACTGTATTCTTTGGTTTATTACTGAATTATCTCGTCTAGGGACGCGCTACTGCTGTCGAGGCTACTCATTTGGCCACTAACTGAGGTCCGGGACCTCAGTTAGCCGCTAAATGTCATTCGCCTCAAATGTCATGCGGTATTCTCGTGTAGCGCCGAACTAATGACACTTAAAGCGAATGACATTTGCTCTAAATTTCATTAGATCTGCCGTGTGACAGGGGTATTAGTCGCATTACCTGAGCGCAGTAGCATAAGTCTGTCTCCGTAACTCCGACCAAGCAATCATCGCCCGGGGGCCGCCAAGCTTGACGCACTGCGTGAGCACCCGCAGTACGCCCTCACCTTTTATTTTTGGCAGTACCCCGCGTGCCCTGTCCGAACACGTCTCGTACAACTTTGGGGTCTAGGTCGCGGGGTCGATTCCCGGTCGCCGCGGCCGCTTTTCTGGTGGAGGCGAAAAGCAAAAACGCGCGTGTGTTCGAGATTTCGGCGCACATTTAAAGATCTCCAGGTGGTCAAAATTAACCCGGAGCCCTCCACTACGGCGCGCTAAACCCCACAATCAATCAAATCGATCAACTTTGGGGTTCACAAATGATGTAACCCGCCATTGTTGGTGGAACCGCGACTACAGGCATTTCTATTGTGCGCCATAAATATCTAATCATCATCATCAACAACACCAGCAACATCTTTGGCGACAGGCCGTAAGGATGTGGTTTAGCGCTTCCGCAATTTAGAAATATGCAAGTTGGTACGTTAGAATGTTAGAACGTTGAAGAAATACGCGAGCACGAAGGCGCGTTTTATTCTCGTGGCTTCGGTGGTGCGTGGTTTCGGTACGCCACTTACGTCGTACCGCACCATTGTCCTTTCTTTTTTTTCTTTCTGAATTCGAGGTAACGATACGCCAGTGCTCTCCTAAGAGTGCCGCTTGGGACAGGAGCTCCTGCCGGATAATGCACCGCTCCTATATTTGTCTCGTGCCCGGAAAAAAGCTCGCCGGTCGTTATGTTTGTGTCTTCGCTTCCTCGTTGAACGTGAAATCGCCTCCGCGTTGGCACGCAACCGCGCCACTAGAGGCCTGCATTCACGCAGAGACTCTCTCTCTCTCTCTCTCTCTCTCTCTCTCTCTCTCTCTCTCTCTCTCTCTCTCTCTCTCTCTCTCTCTCTCTCTCTCATTTACTTTTCCGCGTTAACGTCTCCTGCGCGTGATCTTGTATTCCGACGGTGGTCGCGTGCCCCTTCTTCTTTGTCTTGTTTCGTTTTCGTTCTCGTTCAATTCCTTGGTTCTTTTTCTTCGTTCATTATTACCCCTTCCTGCGGCCGTCGATGTAAAGTTGCACGCCAGTGGCCGGTACGATGCGGCCTCTTCTGGCGCAGCGTGCACTGTTGACTCCTTGTTCGTTTTTAACGCGGAATATATTGCGTATGCTTCCGAACTCCGCTTCCGCACCGGCGCAAGTATACGAACGGGAAGACAACCCACACGTTTCGAGATTTTCTTTTAACACGAAAGGGTTTTATTCCGGGGTGCACCAATATTTCACTGACGTCATATCCGTCACGGAAGTGACGTCAGTACAACGAAGCAAGCGGCCTGTAAAGGGTGCACCTCTGCACACAGAGTCTTCTTGCGGGGAAGCAACCTTTAGTACTAAAGAGTACGTTATAGTACTTAGGGTTGTTCGTTTTCGGGTTTTATATTTAAACACGACAGTGTTTTATGCCGGGATACACGAAGATTTCACTGACGTCGAAACCGTCACGGGAATGACGCTAGTACACCTTTTCCGAAGCGACCCGCAAGCAGGACGTCGCTCGCCAAGCACACCCACTAGACAGCCGCCGACCCGTAAATCATGCTCAGCTGCAGATTTCGCTGCACATTTCACGTTCGGGTTTTACCGGTTCCTATGACAGGGGAATCAAGCGCAGTTTTTATTTTAGTGAACTAAACTAACATTTTTTTTCTTCGCGATCCCTTTGAATTAGACTTCATGAAACTAACAATTTAGTTTTGCGGTTTCTCAGGGTGATGTGCGTTGTCTTATAGAGCGAGCTACAATGGCCTCAAACGCGCATTAAAGCATTGTGCACTCGTCAAAGCACCCTCCTCGGAAAATTTGTTGCTATTATTGTTTGAACAACTCGAGAGTTTTAACCAGTGTTTGAACTCTTCGGGCGTGTTTGCCGGACTTCGTGATGTGCGCCTCTTTGACTCGGGTGTCTGTATACACATCTTTAAGGAAGACAGCGCCGGCGCGTACATATCCGCCCGGTCTAACGCCCAAAGTGTGCCTCGCGAGGCAGAGTGGATGCTGAGACGAACACCACTCGGTGATCTTCCGAGTCGTGTCTATACCGCCGTCCTTCCAGGCACACCCCCTCCTTCCCCTTTGGCATCTCCCCTTTCTTCCGATTCGAGCGCGGACCAGCGAGACGGGCAGCCGTCCTTATTTGCACAACGCGTGCGCCGAGCGCTGGACGGGGGAGAAAAAAGGGTTCGGCTAGGCAAACTGGATACGAGACGGGGCGGACGACGACGATGAGACAACGGAGGAGGAACGGTCGATACACGAGAGGCCGTAGTGTGTGTTTGTGTGCGTCTGTACGCAGCGTTGCCATAGCCCCCTTCCCGGTGTCATCTAACGCGTCCCCCGACTCGGTCTCCCCATCTTCCTCCTCCGCCACTTCACTCCGGGCCGTCGTCTTTTACAAGAGTCGTCGTCCGTCACCGAAGTTCTGTGCTGCGTGTTTCGAGTGGCGTGTACTCTATATGGGGTATCTGTGTCCGAGCCGCGCTCCGCCGCACGACGGGCCGAAGTGTGCGCGTAACGTTGATGGTGTACGCTCTCGAATTACCGGGGTGGCATGCATTGACGTCTGCGTTACCGTTGCCGCCGTGGGTGTTAAGGTGAAACCCTTTAGAGTCCCGTTGTTCGAAAAGCCAGTGTTGTTATCCAGTACAATAAATGCCCGCCGCTGAAAAAAAAAAAAAAAAAACGAAAAACACGAGTTCATATGTGGTGACGGAACCAGGGTGTACAGGCTAGGATCTGAGAGCGTTACTACCGCGCTCCCAGACCACGTTGCCAGTGCCATGTGAACGTAACGTCACGTGAGTAAGACAGGTGCGTGCCAGCCACGAACTGAATCGGGGGGAGCTGGGACGTGAAATATCGTCAGTCTGCCTGTCAGCGATTCGCGCAAAAAGACGAAGAAAAAATGGCTGACGATTACTATACAGTCGAGTCCACTTATAACGATACCGTTTATAACAATATATCGGATATAACGATGAACAGCTATGGCACCGTCAACTTTTGTATTCTTTCTGTGGTAAAATAAACCGCTTATTACAATGCTTCAGTGCCACGATATCGGATAAAACAATTGAATCCGGTTATATTGTGCACCAAAAGTGCAACAGTGATGACTCTAACGACGCGGTTGCGCAGCCCACTCAGGTAGTTTCTTCGTAGGAGGCGGAAACAGTCCCTCGGGGACTTTGTTTCCGCCAAGGACATTTACCTCAGCTAGGTGAAGCACCTATAGATGCTCTTGGAAAAGATTTGCGCTAGCTTCACACGCGGCAAACAAGGGTGAGCGACTGTGGCTTTTTTTCCGCAAATTAGTAGTAGTACGACCTTGCTGGCATGCGAATAAAATGTTTTGAACTCGGTTCTGTTTTTTTTTTTTTTTCGCAACCCGCTTATAACAATTATCGGTTATAACGATGGGATTTCCTTGGCACTTGGATATTTTTATAAGTGGACTAGACGTACTCCCTAATGGGAAATTTGTGCGCAGCGCGAAGTGCAGTCTTCTCGGTCACGGCGCATAGCTGCTGCTTCTCGGGAAGTGATCGCGTGATCAGCGAACGTACGCCGGCGCGCGAGCATGTTGTTTTAAATCGTGTTTAAACCTCCCGCGCAAATGTCACGTGGTTCGGATGAGCCACGTAACGAGGAGGACGACTAAGGACCCATGTACGTGCATCACGCAGCTCGTGCTGGGTCGCTTAGCGTCGCTTCGCGTGCTGGCGTCGCTTCGCGTGTTACAGAGCGCCATATTGTTCCGTCGAACGCAGTGATCCCGTTGCACGTCGCTTGCCCTTTCACGTCGTTTACGTGCCTAGCCTGTTCGTTTTCAGCCTCACTTCGGCCACGTGACCTAATAGTCCCTCACCCAGTGCTGCTTCGACGCATTGACGTCACGGGTGATGAAGTGACGTCGTCACTCCGGGGTACTTCTTTCCATGCATCTCCCCTCCTGCTTCTTCAACGTCCGC
>NW_027526225.1:79426939-79454439 GCF_048455015.1 Haemaphysalis longicornis | reverse complement strand
GTCCACCAACTGTCGCTGGTCCTCAGGGTCCGAACTGCACAGCGCGGCCTCCCACTGTTCGAGGGTGGGGGTGCGAATAATGGGGGCTGCTGGTGTGTTTTGGCAAGCCGGCGTGGTGTGGTACAGTGTTGGATGTTCGCTGCAGTGTGGGCATGTTGGTGGATACGTTGTGGAGTGTATGATGTGCAGGAAGCTAAGGTGGGGGTATGTGTTTGTCTGTAGTTGCCTCCAGGCTACAGCCTCCTCTCGGGTGAGCTTCTGCTGCGGGGGTGAGTAGGCACATCTGGCAAGGCGGTGGTGTTGCAGAAGTGCACGGTACTGCTGCTGGATAGGCTCTGGGTCACGGAGCGACTGGTGCGGTGCCCGGAGAGTGCATGCTCGGGCTGTAGCGTGTGCTCGCTCGTTTCCGTCGAGCCCTGCGTGACCTGGCGTCCATATTAGTACAGTATACATCGCAGGTAAGTTACGCTGGAGATGGTTACAGAGGCAGACAAGACCCGGTAGGCGATCGGTGTAACTGCGCATGTGCAGGTGTACCGGGTACCCCACAGGGGCCGGTTCTCCTCACCGCTATAACTCTCTAAAGAGACGTACACATTTACGTGAAGGCGCACGTGAAAACGCACGGTGCAGAGGCGAGTTTTGGGTCGTACAACTGCAGCTAAAGATTTCTTAGAGTTACATTAACGATTTTTCTTTTCGATATTCCGTTAATGGCAGAACATTGGTGTGGAGATAGATCTAGTAACTGCCACTGGACCTCAAATGTTAGCTCCACCGTGCCCTACACACATTTTGTAGCTTGCTTCAGATTTGCGTTTTAACGCGAAACGTCTTCAGGCGCTATTCACGCAGCACTTTCGGTGTATAGTAAAAAACAAACATACCGAGGTTCCCGGGACAGGAAATTGACTTCGTTATAAGAGGTACTTCCAATAAAGCGATTTCGTTATACTCGGGGTCTGCTGTACGTAAGCGGTCGGTTCTCCTCCCTCCCAGCTGCTGTAGGACAGGTGGCTTAGGGAAGGTGAAACCACTGCGGAAAGTGATATGTTGAAAGTGAAACATGCTCATCGACTGGGTTCAGAACCTTGTTTTCCTCCACTTTCTTTGAGTCACCTCAAAAAAGTGTTTCAACAAGGAAAAATGATGAGCTACTTCACCTTTGGCTTCCTCAGTGTTCTTGACCGGTGGCTTTCATTTCTGTGCATGCATGCGGGCGTATGTGCGTACGTGCATACATACATACGTGCATACATACATGCATACATACATGCATACATACATACATACATACATACATACATACATACATACATACATACATACATACATACATACATACATACATATCTGAGCCAAACAGCCGCTTAACTAGATTTCAGCAAAATATGCAATTCTGTGTCCGATAGTACTTAGTTCCTGCCATCTCAGAAGTGTGACAAATTTCTTTTTGACTTCCGCAAACTTTTAGATTTCAGAACTTTCCTCCAGCTGTAAATTACATAAAAATTTGTGTCTTAAATACTTAGAAGCAGCTGTATGACAGCCAGTTTTGTTGTTTTTGTTGTTGTTGGCTGCGTTGCTAGGTATGCCAAATCGGAATGCATTGCCTTGACTGCGAGCGTTCTATCTTACAGTGGCAGCTATAATTGGCACCCGTCCGGGGTTTCGCTTGTGTTACAGTGCCTGTAAAGCGTGCTTCAACGCACGCACGCGTGATAAAAAGAAAGCCAACGTCGTCGTCGTCGTCGTGGGGGGTGGGGTGGCGGAGAACCCAAAACAAACGCGAGTTCACTAAAGTCGTTTCAACTAAAAAACAACGGCATTCCGCGGCCGCTGCGGCACGGGCTACAACGGCCTTAGCGTTTCTCTTTTATTTGTGAATAAGGGTTATTTATTTATTTATTTATTTATTTATTTATTTATTTATTTATTTATTTATTTATTTATTTATTTATTTATTTATACCTTACAGGCCCATTGAAAAGCATTGAGTAAGGGGGGTTACATTTTTAAAAGAACATTAAAAAAAGTAGTGGGGAAAAAGAAGAAAAGACAAATACACAATATAAAGTTTGGGTAATCGGCTTACAGACGTAAATGAAACACGTCATACACGTTTATAACAGGCAATTATCACAAACGCACAGGGTTTTTGTGAAATCAAAAACATCAACAAACACTCAAATACAAGGGGGAAAACACCCATAAACAGTAACAATATTATTCTGGCAATTCATCATTACACAATTACTAAGAAAAATGTCGGTGCAGATTTTCGGTAAAGCTATCTTGATTAAGTATGGATGCAATTTGGTCAGCAAGATCATTCCAGTGCATGATTGCTCGAGGCAATGCCGATGAATTGAAAGCAAGCGTCTTGCCAAAAATGCGCGTGAAACTACCGTAATTACCCGATTCTAACCCCCGATTCTAACGCGCACCCGATTTTCCCGAAAAAAAAACGCAAAAACTTGCACCTCCGATTGTAACGCGCATGGAACTTTGTGGGCAAGAAAAACGAATGCGAAAGAAATGGGCGATTTATTTCCCGAATTAATATCACTCATCTCACTCCTCGTCGCTCTCCGCTGACCACAACATCTTGTCTTCGGTGCCGTCAAGCGCGTTCGCGATGCCACACTTCTGAACGAACCTTCAACCATGGTCGATGGGATCGTGGCCCACGCCTCGCACGCCCATCCCGCGAGCTTCCCTAGAGGCGCACGCTTCAACCGACCGCTCGTTCTGAACGCGTGAGAGCCGCTGCTGCCATTGCTTATCAAGCGCGCAGGTGGAACGATTTGACGATTTGTGTGATCGCCGATACAAAAGCCTGGCGCTATGCTTCGTGCGTCCGAAAAGTCGTTGCTAAAAGCTTTGGCGCCACCTTGAGAAGGCCATGGCGATGGGTTGGACGAAATTTCCGCTATTTCGGCAGTTTTGGTTTAGTATCCGATTCTAACGCGCATGCGATTTTTCGACCTATTTTTCCGGAAAAACAGTGCGCGTTAGAATCGGGTAAATACGGTATGACTATTATGAAGGCGTCGTGACGTTCGTACTGGAACGTTAAGAGAAAACGGGGGTAGGTCTAACGCGAACTATGTATTTATGAAAAAGGCATAATAGCGCGACAGTGCGAGGGGTATCTAGCGGCTGAAGTGATAACTCTTGTTTGATTTGGGTGACGCTAAGATGACGGTCATACTTGCGTGTAATAAATCTGGCGGCTCTGTTTTGAATATTCTGTAAGCGTTCCGCATATTTGTGCTTTCGCAGTTGTGTAAACGTTGCTTGGACTGTCAAAGTTAGCGTGATTTCGTGCGAGGGAAAAAAAAAAGTGGCGAGCAGAGTTCGCTTTTAGGCTGGCCTTCTTCTTCAATTCTTTTTTCAATACACGAACACTAGGTGTGTCAGCTGCAAGAAATATGTACGCGTAGTCTTAAATCTGGCACAGTGTTACCACGTACCGAGGCGGTGCTCAACGTTTCATAAAAAGGCTAATCTTGTCAGTCGTTTCAGTCATTCGAGAAGTTCAGTGAATGAATGAATGAATGAATCAGTCAATCAATCAGTCATTTCATAACTGGATAAATCACTGGGCACGCACTACGAGGGCCGATCAAAAAAAAAGTCTGCTTGCGTAGCCTGAAGTCTAGCGAAGAGCAGCACATACCTGCAAAAGTGTATTGACGGCACTTTCGCTCATCCTAACGAACGCACGTTAAAGGGAACAAGCAAGATCTATTCGGACCCGTTTAGTGACGCAGATAAACCAAACGTGGCTTGCTTGTGCGCCTTGGATGAATTATCCTAATCAGATCGTCCCTTAATCTATTTTACGGCGAAGCTATCTATGGCGGGATCCAGATTTTATGGCGCCCGCACGGAAAACTGTACTGTGAAAAGGAAGAGTGAGAGCCAGGTGAGAGTCAAAGAGCCAACAACAAAATCAAACACAGCAAATTGTGTATCTCTATGTACTTGCCCAAACGATATAAACATGCTAATCACATAGTTATATAAAATTAGTCTAATTACATAACGCGTAATTACTTAATGAGGAGCAAGAGCTCTACCAAGGACCGTGGCTGCTTCGCTGCGCAACCATCTTCACATAGTGGAATGGCCGGTGATTTTTAGTGCACTGCCTTAGTCCTCGTCGTTGTTCGTTTACAAGACACCGCCATGGTATGAATCTTACCAGTATATTGGCCATGAAGGTGAATGGAGACCACGAACTAGTTCTCTGAGAGGATTCTCCAAGAGTGATAAGTGGCCGCTCGTGTCAGGACGACTCCAGCCGTATAGCCTCCCAGATACGCAAGAAACAGAAAACGAAGCGGCGCGTAGAAGAAAGGAGCCCGCTTTGCGAAACGATCAGTTATGCTCTTGTCAGGTCCGAGCAAAATGTCCGCTTCGCTGCGAGGCGCTCGATGGAGGCAGCGTTCCCGGGGCACCCGCGACCGTGCCGACCATTAGCAGCGGCTGCTGACAATAACGCGGCGCGGCAGTGGCCCTAGAATTTTATTGATGTCGTCAAACGACGCGGCCTCTTCCGAAGTTGTGCCCGCCCTGGTTGTTCACGTGCGGCGTGTCTTTGTTTGTTTGTTTGTTTGTTTGTTTGTTTGTTTGTTTGTTTTTTCGATCGCGCTGATGTTCGATGCTTCGTGGTGGGGTCTCTGGACCGCGTCGGCAGCCCCCCGGGTCCGCCCCTATCTTCCCTCCTTTTCATTTAGCTGCGGTAGTGTCATTTCGCGAGAAAAAGAAAGGCGTCGTTGTTGTCTGCGTGAAGCTACGGCGACAAAAGAGGCTGGACGGAGTGTTTTTCGCCAGAATGTCGAAGTGCTGCTTTACAGCGAAGTCTCTCGTGGGGACGGGACTTTTCGTGACGTGTGTGTGCACAAGAGAGATGGGCCGAAACCCGGAAAGCTAGAAACAAAAACGAGAAACAAGCCCAGAAGAGGATTAACGCGGTACAGCCGCTAATGTGTCTCTCCAGGACACAAAGGACACCTCCCTATTTGCCTTCCGGAAGACCACGTGAACATATCAAACCCCAAGGTTTCAGGGTCGTGCCACAAACACGTGCACCGCTATAGCCGCCGATCACGTGAACACCGCCGCTTAGGGGGGCGGAGTGCATAGAAGGAGCGGCTCGGCACCTCACGGTTTCGCACAGCGGCTCATCTGCTCTGTAGTACCGGGTGGCCCTTCAACTTTTAACACGAGAGGGCTTTATTCCGGAATACACGAAGATTTCGCTGACGTCATATCCGTCACGGAAATGACGCCAGTACAACGAAGCAAGCGACCTGTATAGGGTGCATCCCTGCACACAGGGTCTTCTTGCGGGGAAGCAACCTTTAGTACTAAAGAGTACTTTATACTTAGGGTTGTTCTTTTTCGAATTTTATATTTTAACACGACAGTGTTTTATGCCGGGATACACCAAGACTTCACTGACGTCATATCCGTCACGGAAATGACTCCAGTACAACGAAGCAAGCGGCCTGTATACGGTGCATCCCTGCACACAGGGTCTTCTTGCGGAGAAGCAACCTTTAGTACTAAAGAGTACTTTATACTTAGGGTTGTTCTTTTTCGAATTTTATATTTTAACACGACAGTGTTTTATGCCGGGATACACCAAGATTTCACTGACGTCATATCCGTCGCGGACGAAAATGGCGCCAGTACACCTTTGCCGAAGCGACCCGCCAGCAGGACGTCGCTCGCCAAGCACACCCGCAAGACAGCCGCCGTTCCGCAAATTATGATCGACTGCAGATTACGCTGCAAATTTCACTTTCGCGTTTTACCGATTCCTATGACAGAGGAATCAACCACAGTTTTTTTAACCGCTGAGGGGGCTCCTGATAGTGCCACATCTTTTTTGGGCAGCGTGGGGATACCTCGTGTGCCCAACGAAAAAACACAACAAAAAAAAACTTTGAAGGCCATATGCGTATACTTCAAGGCTTTGTTTCCATTGCTGTTTTAGAAAAGAGAAACATCATGCGCCCCTGGTGGCTGCGTGACGAACTACATCGGTTCGCAATGTCTTTTGAGTCGATCTTCATCTACAGAATTTTCTTTTTCAACTGTTTCGTCGTAAACGTGTGCGTTTTTGTTTTTTCACGCTCAACTTGCATGGGTCAGAAAGGCTTTAAGTAGGTTAAACTCCGCTCTGAAAACTTTTTCTCGACCTCATACAATAAAGTTCTCTCTCTCTCTCTCTCTCTCTCTCTCTCTCTCTCTCTCTCTCTCTCTCTCTCTCTCTCTCTCTCTCTCTCTCTCTGTTGTGTGTGTGTCGCCGGAGCCGAGGGCCACGAATCGGCGAGAATGATGGCTAAAAGGGAATGTCACTGTGAAACAACTTATCTCGTAAACATGTAATTATTTAGTCGAAACACGGCCTGCGATTCCTGGAGTTTACTCTGATAAGATAATTAGACGATGTCTACGTTGTGGACGCCGAGCTGGGTTTTTTTTTTTTTTTTTTTTCCCACAGTTGGCACCGTCTCAGTTCTCCCGTACCGAACTGCTAAATTCTTAGTGTCGCATGTGCTACAGGACCGTGATCATCACCTTTGCGCTCCCAAACTCTACGGGGTGTCCCAGTGAACATTTCGGGGCTGTGTTCACCATGACCGCTATGCTATAGCTGTCAACGTGCCATGATCGCTTGCGGTCGCTCCGCGTTTTCCTGAACTGTGCTCAAATTGATAGTGAACATTTCTCCAGTGCGTGTTTACCACTTTTTTTTTAATTTTTAACCTGACCTACTGAACTCATGACCACTTGTAGTCGCTCCGCGGTGCCTTAACTCTGCTGAAATTGAAAGCGAACACTTCTCCAGTGCGGGCGAACATTTCTCCAGTGTGTTTTACCACTTCTTTTATTTTTACCACGAACTACTGAACTCTGTCTACAGACCTCGTGTCGGTGTGTTTTTTTTTTTTTTTTCATTTGTTTTATTAATCACCCGACGTAGCTTGTTAAGCTATCTGCTGGACAGACCTCGTCAACGTCATTAAACTGCATTCGTTCTCTCTCTCTCTTAGTGTCGCAACGCGCAACAGTCAAATCACAGCAAAAACGGTGGGTGCTAGCGAACGAATATAGTACACACAGCCATCGAGGAAGCTGTGAGGGTTTATAAACGGCCGTAGAACCGGTTATGGTACGGTGGCCTGCGATAACCTGCTGGCGTCACCGCTCGTGCCCCATGTCGGAAAACTGGATGTGCGCATGCGCCGACGTGGCGGCGCTGTACGGGGCTTCGTAGCCAACGGAAACAATCGAACTCATAGAATGCCGAAGTATCCATCCATTTCGAAATGTGGGTGCGGGGGGTGCAGTTTAACTTACTGAGTCACTGGGCTTTACCGTTTAGGGAAGCATCAACTGGTCTGCTGTATGTATCAGCAAAGAACGATTAGAATGTTGGTGGGGAAAAGGCATAAAAGCGGCCATTGCAACCATATATAATTTTCATCGGGGCGTAATCTAAAAGTAATATCAGTGGAGTTGAAAAAATTTCTCCCACCTCCCCTCGCGGGAACCCGTGTGTAGATGCGACGCATAGGGGGTTCCGTTGTTTCCGTTAGGTTGATTCTCCCATCGCGTGAAACGTGCCGCGAACCCCCTGCCGCGGCTATGACGCAGCACAATCCAACACAATCCACTTTAATCCAATCCAAGCCAACCCAATCGAATCCAATCCAATGCCCCTCGCGAGAGAGTGTTCGCTATCGGAGAGGAGAGGGGGTGAGCGGCGGAGAGCCCGGCTCGCGCGGCGAGGATAATGGGGGAGGGGTGTGGATGGACAACAACAACGCCGTATGGAAGGGCAAGGCGAGTGAATGAGATACAGTCGCACCTAAAAAAAAGTAAATTGTAGATAAGTAAGCTGGCGAGATGACATATGTGATAACCCCGATTCAAAGGGGGATCGTCATCCTCATCATGCTAACAAGACCGGCTTTTTGTCCTTCTGCGGTATATCTCTCTGCGGTAGCCATTTTTCAGGTTAGGAACCGCCAAACGGACCTGCCAGGCCGGTTTAATTTCGCCCCCGTGGTCCTAGTGGGCCCGAGTTCCGTTGCAGCGCTTGCAGTCTCAACTGCGAACATGCGAAGGCTGAATTCCGAAGGCAGCAGCGCCGCGCGCTGGCGTGATGCCGCTGTGATAGGCACCGCGGGGGGTCGGCGTATACGTAGTCCGCCTTTGTTCAGCAGCCGGTTCGTGCGCCCAGCGGCGCGCGCTGCACCGAATTAGCGAGTCCCGCGCGTCACTTAGTTTAATAAGTCTGGTAACCTTGGAAGGGCCGATAACGCGCCCTGCGACAGCGACGTCGCAGGAAAAAAGCGCTTATTGCGCCACCGACGACAGCCAGCCAGCGTGATAGTACCGCGGGTGTCCCGTTCCGACCGTGTTCTTCCGACCTGACTGCGGCTCTCTCTCTCTCTCTCTCTCTCTCTCTCTCTCTCTCTCTCTCTCTCTCTCTCTCTCTCTCTCTCTCTCTCTCTCTCTCTCTCTCCCGGACGACTATAACTGAGTTGCGCTTTCTTGTTTTGTTTCTTTCGTTCTGTGTCTAATGTCCTTGATTCGATTTGTATCCGTACGAATTCGCGTAATCGGTCATACTGCGTTCGTTCCCACGGTAAAGGCGCTTTCGGAGGAAAACTGTGCGCATTCTTGACATTTCGGGGCATTTCTAAAGAAGACACTCTTTCCTGGGTTACTTCTTTGGTCTGTCTGCGTGTCTGTCACTCGATTCAGCCGCTTGGCCAAAGCAAAGGAATGTTTGAACATTTAGTATGTATAGTATACAGGGTGTCCCAGCTATCATGCGCCAAGATTTAAAAAAAAAAGAGTAACGGCGTAACTCGAAGAAAACCTAGTGCATAATTTTGCAGTACTGTGGAGAAGCGGACAGTATTTTTTTTTCGTTAATGAGATTTAATTAATAATTGCAATAAGTATCTAACTCGAGAAGTACTGTCCTAATCACTAAAGTGTCAATGAGGCACTTGTAGGTACCCACGAGGGGCATCTAACTGCGGTATTTTCAGCGAAGAACTAATTGCGTGCGCATTTATTCTGACTGATAAAGAAAACCCGCGAAATATGAAAAATACCACATGACGGCGCCTCCGCGCGCTTTGTAAAGCAACGCCCTCAAACAGGCTGCCTCTGAGTTAGCCAGAATGAAATAAACAAAAGAAAGAAAGAAGAAATCGCGACCGAGTTTGTGCCTTATCCATAGAGTTCTTATCTTCACACGCGCCCCGCGAATCTTGCTGTTGCTGCTCCTTCCATGCATGCCATTATCAAGGTGATGCGCTGTCTCTTCGGGCGGGTGACAGGCGAAGCGGTTGCTTTCAGTCAGCTTATTTGGGGACGCTGCTTTACAATGCGCACGGAAGCGCCGTCACGTGGTATTTTTCATATTTCGCGGGTTTTTTTATCAGTCAGAATAAATGATTGTGCAATTAGCTTGTCGCTGAAAATACCGCAGTTAGATGCCCCTCGTGGGTACCTACAAATGCCTCATTGACACTTCAGTGATTAGGACAGTAATTCTCGAGTTAGATAATTAATTACAATTAATTAGTAAAGTCTCATTAACGAAAAAATTACTGTCCGCTTCTTCACAGTACTGCAAACATTATGCACTAGGTTTTCTTCGAGTTACGCCATTGCTCTTTTTTTTTTAATCTTGGTGCATAATAGCTGGGACAGCCTGAATATCTTGCATGGCTCATGCATGTCTACACTAAAACAAAGTAAACCTCTCGCATATGTGAATAAAAATGTATGCTTACATAACCGAGGGTGCCAGCGTTCATGATTACGCGTTGGATTCGTTTCGTTGCGATAGCAAATAAAAAACTACGCGTTAAAGGATTTCATAAAAATAAAATAAAATAACTGTGGTTGATTCCTCTGTCATATAGGAATGGTAAAACACGAAACTGACCTGTGCAGCGAAATCTGCAGCTGAGCATGATTTGCGGGTCGGCGGCTCTCTTGTGGGTGTGCTTGGCGAGTGACGGCCTGCTGGCGGGTCGCTTCGACAAAGATATACTGGCGCCATTTCCGTGACGGATATGACGTCAGTGAAATCTTCGTGTATCCCGGCATAAAACACTTTCGTGTTAAAATATAAAACCCGAAAACGAACAACCCTAAGTACTAACGTACTCTTTAGTACTAAAGGTTGCTTCCCCGCAAGAAGCCCTGTGTGCAGGGGTGCACCCTTTACAGGCCGCTTGCTCCGTTGAACATCGCGTCACTTCCGTGACGGATATGACGTAAGTGACATCTTCGTGAATCCCGGAATAAAACAATTTCGTGTTAAAACAAAAATAGATTGATCTGTTCCAAGCAGAACAAAAAAATGATTAAAAAGACGCGGGCTGTCCCAACAGGTGGCGCGCGAGCATTGCGAGCGCGGGAAAATTGAATAGCATTTAGCAAACCTCGATCGCGATTATGGTGGGACCAAGACAAGAGGGGAACAGGGTGAGAAGTGGGCGGTCTATGGAGGAAAAGCAGTTCCGTTGCATGGGCGTCAGAAGACTATCGTCTTTCAACGACATCTGCAGCGAAGCGAGCCAGAAAGGCGGCCTTTTAACAGCGGATCAAGCTTGAGCTTTGTCCGGTGGCGTTAGCACAAAAATACCAAAAAAATGCGCCGCCTGTATAGAGTGCACCACCGCAGATAGGGTATTATAACAGTGAAGCCGGCTTTCGCGCCTGCTCGAGTGTGAGCACAAGGGGCATATGCGCATGCGCACCCCTTACTATGCCATTTTAAAGGTGATAAGTCTTTCTTGGGCTACTAAAGTGCAAGAAAAATTGGTGCAGCTTGCACTAGTAGTGCAAGGCTGGAGAAACATCGGAGCTGGGGGCCGACGTAGCTTCTTCTCCCCTGGGATCCGCTGTTAGTGTGGGGGACGGAACAGAACGGCCGTGTGAAATCTGGCTAAACTTGACCTCACCCCTCAACAGTTCGCCTATAGGTTAGCAAGTACATGGGAAAAACCTAACAAAATTTAGCCAAGCCTAACAAAACCTAGTAAAACTGAGCAAAACCGGGAGACGATAGGTCGACCACCAAATTAGCTGTTTCACCAGGCTTGCACCACTGATGCGAGCTGCGCCATTTTTTTTTGTTCCTTTCGTTTTGGAGAATTGACCCCTGTAGAGGGCAGTCGTAGATGGCAGCCGTTAGAGTTCCTGTATATAGCTCCCGCAGCTCCCTGCGGGAGCTATATGCAGGAACTCTAGCAGCCGTATAGGGCACTGCACTGCGTAGGGCAGTGCCATCTACAGTGCACTGCGTAGAGGGCACTGCGCACGCAAGATGGCGGGAAAAGTTCTTTGATAACACCAAAGGGCGTGCATTACTTTTTGAAGCCCGGGCGGGTCGCTAGCGGACAAAAACGCTTATCCGCGAGCCGGTACTGGAAGAACTGTGCGCAGGCTGCTGCAGAGAGCCAGAAACCATGCGACATATTGTAACGGAGTGCAAAAGTATCTGTCCAGTCCTCAGTAAAGCCCTTGGCTTTAAAGGAGTACTGACACGAAATTTCAAAGCTGTGATAACTATGTAAAACGCTTCCTTTTTATCAGGAGATATCTCCTAGCAAGTTTCAACAGCAACAGTTGAGCGAAACATATTTAAAATCCATTTTAATCTTCGCCCGCACGAGAAAGCCCAGAGCGGGCCGACATGACGTCATGTGCTACTTGCCCCAAACTGCCGACGTCGGGGCTCCCGTGACAAAGCCGACGCGCTGGCTGTGGTTGGCGCGCGCTGCTCGGGCGTGTGTACACGTCATGGTTTTGAGACTGACGTCATGCTGCCCGGGCCTGTGGGGAGGGCGAAGACCTCGGCCGGTCTGGGCGCGCGCTTCCAGAGAGGCAGCGATGCGGCAAGAATGGTGACGTCATGTGATACATCCTGTTATGGCGGCCGCTCGGCGTTTTTCAGTCGAAACCGAAACTGGCACGAATAAACGACGCCGTAAATGAATGTTTACGCTGCGCTCGACCGTCTAATCTGTCATTCTATGCTTAGTGGGCTGGTAGGCACGCATAGCAGCGAAAAAAACGTAACACGAAAATTTCGTGTCAGTACTCCTTTAAGGTTAACGGAAAAGGGAATCGGACAGCAGTAGAGGTTAGTAAAAGAAGGTTAGAGTGTTGGTGGGAGTAGAGCAGAGAAAAATCTGGGAAGACACGCGAACAAAGCAAACTATCGCAAAAATTTCATAAAGTTTATTATTATTATTATTATTATTATTATTATTATTATTATTATTATTATTATTATTATTATTATTAGTATTATTATTATTATTTCGGCGAGGTGATTGTGCAGTGGCGTTACGACTGAGGCCACTGTGCAACGCCACCCCGTTAGCCGCTAATCATCATCATCGTCGCTTGAAGAGAAAAAGAAAACAGTTCCATCAGTGGGCTGTTCATACATTCATCGATAGATCGCGCCGGTAGGCGAAGTCTCAACGATCGTCGACCAAGTATACCACTTAAGCACGATGCACGACAAAATATATATATATATATATATAAACGAACGTTAACCTCGAACGCAGAAGCACTTTCTTCCTCTTGCGCCCTCTGGTGGGAAAGTACAGCCGGCCTCACACAACGGCTGCCTTCACTTCGGTATTGACCGCGCCCTCTGTACAAACGCTTGCTTTTTTTTTTTTTTTTTTTTGCGCTTACGTCGTGAGCTCGGCGGTGATTCTTCTTTGAGTGCTCGCACTTTGCTTAACTTGTTTCCACGGTCACGGGCGCCATATCGATCTTGTATGCCTTATGCTTTCGCCGCGGTGGCGTTTTAACATCTTGCCTGGAGGGGTGAGCACCGAAGAGAGCTAAAACAACCCGTCGCGAGGTACACGAAGAGTCTGGTACATAAACTCTGCCGCCACGTTGGCGAGAAAAAACAACCCGAGGAAAAATAATTCGCCGCGTTTTTGCCTTTTTTTTTTTTTTTGTCAACGCAGTGCAGTGAGAGAATCGTGAGAATGGAGTAGTACGAGAGAGAGGGGAGTGGAAACTTAGGACTAGAGCTTCGGAAGTTTCCTTCCGTTATTTTTGTCGTTGTTGCTTAATCATTTGCGTCTTTGTAGTTTCCAGGCTTGCCTTGTTCTGTTTAACGCTGGGATGTTTTCCGATTGGTTACTTGTTTGCTCTCTCCACCGGCCCTTGCTCGGCCTGCCTAGAAGCACCTTTCTTCGAACAACGTCGTCGTTGTCGCCGACGTCGCCGCGTCCCCGAGGCGAAATACGCTTTGCGGATCGATCAGCAAGTTCCGACCCATTTTCGCTCGTTGTTCTCTTTGTTTTGTTTCGTTTTTTCCCTGCCCTACGTCTCCTTCCCAAGCCGCTGTCTTCATTCTTCGTTTGGGACTTGGAAACAAACTTAAATCCTTTTCTGAGTTTTCGTCTTCTCGTTCCACCGTCCGACCGCGGCGTGTACCTTTGATTGTGGCGTCCGCGACAGGATTCGTAGAATGTACGTTTGATTGTGGCGTCCGCGATAGGAAGCGGGCGGGTGCACGACGCCGGAGTGGTTGTTAGGGTGGAGTGCTTTGACGAGGAGGGCCCAGTTGAGCGCAGTTATTGTTGTGTGTCTGATAAAGAGAATGGTGCGGAAGAAAAACGGAACGAGTTTTTACTCGCATTCGGTTTTTAAACACACTTGCGATTTAGGAACCGTAAAGGCGAAATCGAAACGGAAAAGTGTCGGATCTAAATTATAATTGTCACCACTTGGGTAGCGCCCATCGTTTTAAGCACGAGGTAACGGTGTTTTTTTTTGTTTGTTTGTTTGTTTGTTTGTTTGTTTGTTTGTTTGTTTGTTTGTTTGTTTGTAGGCGGACGTGCATGCCATGTTCAGAAACGCCTTGTCAAAAATGCGGGCCAAAATTTGGAGGACACTTAAGCTTTGCATATCATTATCATTCGCTTTCGAATCACACAGTGACGTAATTGTCACAACACCGTTGTTCGTCTACGGTATTGTACTTACGTCATCGAAGCGCTGAGGTCGCCGCCCGCGATTGATGAAAACTTTCCGCTCCGTCTAGCACACCATCTGTTGAGGCAGTGCCACGACTCCGCGTGGGTTTCCGTGGGCGTCACGAGGTAACGCTACGTAATTTTCCGCTCAGGGTTGCTTTTTGCGACACGGGACCCTGAACGGTACTCTTGTTTACACTGCTGACCATTACTCATGTTTGAAGCGCGGACAGACGAAACACAAGAAGAGGACAAACACAAGAGGACAACATGGCGTTGTCCTCTTCTTGTGTTTCGTCTGTCCGCGCTTCAAGCATGAATCAGATCCAACTAGCTCAACTTTCCATTGTACTGCTAACCATTACGTTACAGAAGCCATTAGACTTTTTAAAATGTTTTCCTGTGTAGCGTCCGCTACAAATTTAAGTGTTTGTGTATGTCTGCCCATACACAAAACGGGGGAGTTGCCGACCAAACGCGGTCGCAAGGTTCTTCTGGACAGCTAGTAGAGAGCCCACGGCTGCACGTTAGAGTGGCCCTCCGTAGTTCCAAGAAAGTGGTAGTGAAGACGAAAGAATGAGAAAAGATCAAAGCCCCATTTTTGAGAGAAAGGTGAAGCAATTCTCCCACGCAACCCCAGTCAAAGTCTGTCCGAAATCCAAATTGCTTTCGGCCGTGTCGTGATGTCGCATGCGGATAGATAACGCTAGGGACCCAGGTTCGATTCCCACCAAGGGAAGCGTTTGTTTTTTCTTTTCTTGAAACGCTTGATGTGCCTTGGCGCATCATCATCAGTATCATAATCGTTTTGGCAGAACGATAATCGTTTTGGCAGAACGATAAAGTTGGCTTTTCTGCAATGATTCATCTCGAACATCGAACGCCATCAGTGATGATGCATAGAAAGCTTAAAACGGATGCCGTCTTTTTTTTTTATTATTTCGAGTGAAAAACGCAGTCGAGAGACAAAAAAAAGGGGGGGGGGGGGCGGGGGGTGCTGTTCAGGTAGAGTGCGCGCATACTGGGGAAGGAGGTGATGTTTTTGGAGGTGTCCGGTTCCGTCATTATCATGATCTCGACGGGATGGCGGGATGGAAGATTTATAGGCGGCCGATGGTGTAGAGTCTAAACGGAGTAGTTTGCCATCATATCGCACGTTTCAACCAATTAGGTTGGTAGAGGGATGTGACTTAACAGTTGTTTTAGGCCGAAGGCGTGCTTTTGCTAAAGGGCGTGACTCCCGTCTGTTCGGGCTAGTTGTGGGGGAAGTGAACTGGGATGTACTCATCTGATTCACTCTGGTGTCACTAAGGTCACGTGATGCGAACTGACCAATGATCATGGCGGTGGCACGGAACAATGAAGACCGTTATACAAGCTGTTTGGTGTTGTACTCACTGCTGCTGTCACAAACGGGGCAGCCGCCACGTCAAGCTGTTACGCAGCTTTTTGCGGCTGCTCCATCCTTGTACAAAAGGAAAATAAACGCTTTTATTATACGTATTTTACTTTTAGTGACACTAGTTCACTCTAGATGAAGCTGCTCTTCGAGAGTCGTAACCTTTCGGCTCCGTCGCACCGTGACATTGCACATGACTTATAAGGAAGTGTTAGAACAGGAAATATTTCAGTAAGTAGTTTATAGTTTGCAGCTGAATAGTTAGCTCCCATTGGCTTGCCGCATTTTCGCGCCAAAACGCGGTCAACTTTCGAAGCACATTTCGCGTGCCCTCAGCGGTTGCAGACAAGGTCGCAGTTCGCTCTACCACGACCGCGATCCCGCAGACTTTCTTTCTTTTTTATTTATTTTTTTTATTTATTTGTTCTGCGCAAGTACGCCCTTCGGCATAAACTAGATGAAGTCAAGCAGTCCCGTCTCCACAATAAAGTTCAGGAGGGGCCGTCCGACGGCGAAGGTCAGGTGGTCGTGGGCTCATTGATACCGATGATGTCGACCCTGAGCGATTTCAGTTGCCTACAGCCGTAAAATCTACTCCAACGGGGGATTAGGCATGGAGGAACGGAGTTTAGTCTCAAGCAATGTACCCTTTGTCATAAAGCTAGCCGAAAGTAGTATTTTTAGCGTGCATCGTAAAACAGACTTTAAAACAGACTTTTAAAGTCCGTTTGGGAAGGATTGGATCTGTAGCTTATCCGTTTCGCGTAATCTGGAGTGCCCTTTTCAAATGTCCAGGTCCTGGGAAAGCCACGCGCGCGCCCACTTTTCCAAGAAAACGCGCTTCTCCACCGTGCCGGCGAAAGCTGTCGGGAACGAAAGCGACAGAAACAGAACGGTTGGTCGAAGTGGGCCGTCCCGGCCGCTGGGCCCTCTCGACTACTTGCAGAATTCGATTCGCGAGCACCGCTCGATGCCCACCGCTTTGACACACTGGAGGAGCCTGGCTCGACGCGCGCCGCGACGAGACCACTCGTCGATGGACGACGATGGAGCCTCCTCGCGTCGTACTCGTCCGAGGAGGCCGCGCAGGGAAAGGGTTACGGTACAGAAGGAGCCCGCCGAAAGCGCTGACTACAGCGCGGCGTCAGAGCGCGCCTGGATCGAGGGACTCTCTTCTTCATTGACTTGACCCTAGCCCCCTCCTTGTCTCTCCTGAAGCGCTTGTTTGTCCCACTTTTTGCCTCCCCTCGTCTATCGGTTGGCTTCGACGAGTACGCCTCTGCCGGGCTTCGGCGCGCGTGATTCGATAGAGACGCCGCCCACGGTCGCCCGGTGCGGCCCGGACGCTCGCCGGGGCTCCGTGCCCATCTGATAAAGAGGCTTGGCTGTTCGTTCCTGGGGCCGGTTGAGGCTTAGTTGTCTCCCCCGAGCGACGTAGCTAAGCTTTCTGGCAGGCACTAACTTTCGCCGGCAGCTGGGAACGCTCTTGGCGGGAAATAACGTCGTTGCGGTCGGGGCGTCATTTGCTTTCTCTGGCACTGTCGGGAAAAAATAGACAAAGAAAAGAGCGGATGGTAGCAGGAGCTGCAGTACTTGAGGTTGCCAGAGTTGCCAGAAAAAATTGCTCTGCACAACCCCTCACTGTGGCGCGTATGCCGTCATATTTTGCTCAGTTGCATCGCTGTGACGTCATGTAATGCATTCCAAATAAATAAATGGCACAAACAAAATACAGCGTTTGCCCAAGAGCGAATTGAAAAAGACAATTTGTTCATTCACAAACTCGCATGATACCAGTGAATTAATGTTCATTTTGACACAACTCAAAAACAAGTCTAATCACAGTTTTTCTTGTGAAGGTCGGCAGCAAGAAATGTAGTGAGCTATTATAACATTGGCTGGTTAAGAACCCAAGCAACCATTGGACCTCCGTAGGTCCGTAGCGACGTCCGTAGGTCGTCCATTCTAGGGCCGATGGACGTACCATGTACGTCCGTGGGGCGTCCGGATTTAGCACTTCCGTACGTCCACGTCCGAAATTGGGTGTAGTTTGGATCTTCAGTAAAATTTTCTAGAATCACACAACGAGAAGCTTATGTTGCTGCTATGAATACTACACCGCACAAAACCAAAGCACTATTGGGCAGACAGGCGTACATTAACACAGTGAACTTGCTTCACGTGTTTCGTTAGTGGTTCTCAATTCTTATATATCCTTTCCCAAAGAGATCATTGTTAGAGGTGGTGAGGCGCTTCAAAAAAGTAAAAAAATTCGGCTTAATTTTAGAAATATGCAGATGAAACTTGCAATATACAAGTCCGGGTGTTGATGTACAAAATCTTTCTAATCGAAAAGCAGAGTAGCCTTTTCGTTTTTGCTTTTAAATTCAATGTAAGCCATTATTTGATGCTTCGTAGCAACTTTATACATCTACTGGCAGATGTCATTCTAACTTGTACATCCTCTTTCCTGGATGTCCACTGTACGTCCGAAAATGAACATCCAAACATGGACGTACATGGATGTCCACACTAGGCATTGGATGTTCGGTTGTATTTCGGACGTCCCATGGACGTCCGTGGTTGCGTGGGAAGGGAATTTGGACATTTTAAGCAGAGATTCTGCTGTCATCCTTATTTCGAAATGAAAGGTAGATGAATATGTGCATGTACGCCCAATCATCAGGGGCTGGGCAGGCAACGTTACTGCACACAACTAACTAGCAGAGGTGTAGGCCTATATTTGTTTCTGCCCGCCTGATTCAAAAGACGCCAGCGTTGGCAGCCAGACTGGGAAACTGCAAGCGCTACAAATAGTCGCCGCTCCAGTGATAGATTGTTAGGTGTCCGCTGCTGCTGCCTACCCCCGTACCATGTAGCTGTGGGCTTTTATGCAAGGCATTTGCTTTTTTGTTGTTGTCATTGGGATTTCCATGGTAGAGTCACTTTGTAGGAGCAGCCTCTTGCTTTTCCCTTTCCTTTCTTTCTTTCTTTTTTTCCTTCTTTGCCTTTCTACAGTCATTGGAACGCGGAACTTGTCTGCGAAGGGTCTCTTTGTTGAGAACCGCGGAAGGGCTTATCATCTATACCATCGGTAGAATGAAAAGAATGGGCCAGAGAATGCCCTGATGACCATTAGCAGCTTGTCTGTTGAGGTTTTCGCTCATGGCACATTCATTTTTGTCATATTTCAAGCTTTTGAACTGTTGTTTAAAGCTTGAACAGTTCAACAGTTCAAGCTTTTGAACTGTTGTTTTCAAACTGTTGTTACTGTTATAGTCGGTATACTTTCAAGCCCTCTGAGTTGTTGTCTTGCTTTCTGTTCCCATAGTGTGAAAAGAAATCTGTAATGTTCGTTTTAATTGCCATCTACATTTCTAATCTTTTCTACGGTGGGCTTGGAAACAACGGCAAATGTGTGCCGGAAAAGTGATCTTGGAGAGGATCGGCTCACAAATACTTAATTTCCAGGAATAGGGTATGTGTGAAAATGACAGAAAACTTGCCACCTCAATATTTACTTCTTTGCTGGGCTGAATTTCTTTTAATAAACGAAATAGTTTGCAGCACCCTCTTCAAAAGCAGGTTTGAATGAGGTTCTCGCAAATGCGAAAAACTTTCACGGCAGTTCGGAACAGTATAGGGCTTGCAGTTATTAACTGGAATCACCTTCTGGTTCTGCAGATGTCGTCTTTCAAGCAGTCGCAATATTTCTGGGAGACAAGAGAGGAGTGATGATTCCTTTATTCTGCTAGTCTTTGTTTCATTCATATTATTGTTTGCATTGGTTCTTCATTAGAGTTTTCTGCTATTTGGATTAAGGACGCAATTAAGCAAGAGATGTGAGTACCTTTATTTACAGCCTTAGCTTGCACTCGAGCGAAAACAAAGAGATTAACTTCGGTCAGATGAACTTGAAAACACACGCGTAATTAGCACACGCAGAGAAAAGGCACGCTGACGATAGACTCCAAATTAACACAGCTCATCAAACTAGACGCCTGAGCCAGGTCATAGGAGGCGCGTGCACTTACGTATGCATGTATTGAAAAGCTTTTGTCGCTGAAGCTCTGGTCGTAAATATAGCGGAACTTTAACTCACAGTGGGTCCGCCGCTCAAATTACAAAGGGTGTTGCATTGAGATTCTGGTTTTTCTCTTTTTTTTCTTTTTCTTTTTTCATTGCATTGAAAGACCAAGAGTTCCTGCTTCCCTTTTGTCCATGCCTTTTCTAGCTCCTTTTCTGTAGTATCATGTTATAACTTTTCCTTTCACATCAAACAAATCCAGAATAAAAAGGAAGGGGGGGGGGGGGATTTCCACACAATCAGCCAAGCATTAAGCCAAGCCAAGTCAGTGAATGGATGAATGCACGCTGGAAGATTAGCCTCTGCGTCACGGTGTTCGTTTACGGCTTTTGTTGATTGCTGGGGAAAGGAAAAAGATATTTAAATGAAGACACCAAGGCCGGAGCTGGCTCTTTGTCTCGTGCGTGTATCTGTAGCATGTCCTGTAAAATGTGGCTTGTATGGTGAATGGGCCACAATTTAGCAGTAGATTTATTGTTTAGCTGGATTGCTACAATCAAGAAAATAACGACATACCTAAAGTGAAGCCGGCTATCGAGCCATTCCCAGCTGCAATGCTTTCGTACTCGTTGGTCCGAAGTATTTTAATGTTGTTTATTTTGCCTGTTTATTTTTTTATTTTTCAGTGTATCTAGAAAAACAATCATTTAAAGAAGCATCTACATCAGACCCTTGTTATTTTAGTGTGTTACTTTAGTTAAATTACAGGGCAAGCCAGACTTTTCAATTTTGATTGAACTCGTGATAATAGAACCCTTTGTAATTATAGACCAAACTGCGATATTTAAAAGGCATAGTGACTCAAAAGGGGCTTGCAGGGATTGAAACAAAATTTCTCTGATTGCATTTCTGAATGCCCTTGTCTAGTCTATTTTGAGAAGAAGCTTTGCTAATTACTTAACAACCCTGTCACAATGACCCAAAGACATCAAAGGCATAAATACGCTTCCTATGTAGCCATTGTGGCAAACATACCCGATCTTTGCGCGCAAAGTATGCAATACGGCATCGCTTCCCAGAATCAGGATGGTATCAATTTCCCGGATTGAAAACTTTGCAAAACATGCCTCCTTTTTCAGAAAACGGAGGATCTGCGGCGTTTTTGGACGGATCAGGTTACTACATAAAGTGCGCTTGCGAGGAAATCTGCCCACTAAGTTGGTCGTTGTTTGCCCCGGTGTGTCGCTGGCTGTCTTTGCTTTGTGGCGGAGGATGAAATCTGATACGATTTAAGAAAGTGGGCCGGCGTTTTGCCGCAGTTTTGTACCCGAAAGCGAACAGACGAGGAGTTGTGAATGAAAAATGTGGAAGTGTAAGAATGTGGCAGAGGTGCGTTGCAGTGCTGCTTGAATTTTTCGGCTTTGCTGTTACAGTCGAACCTCATTATAATGTAGTAGTAGTATCTGGACGGTAATTTAGTTTGTTATATCCGATATTCGTTGGAACAGTAGAGCTAAAATTCGGTTCAAACCAATCGGTAACCTGGCTCCCGCAAAAATCCTTGATACAAAAACACATTGTTTTAATCTTCAAACCTACTATAAACAAGGTAACCCTTATCTTTCTCCTTGTGACATCTCAAGCTCAATGAACCAGAACATGAAGCGAGCAATTACAACAGAACAAAGTTCAGTTCACAAAACAGGCCTGCATTCCTATTTTTTTCGAGAAGGATGGCATCTTTGTCTGATGGCTATTCACAGCACTGAGCAGGTTGAAGTTTTTCACAGTGTTCACGAACAAAGGGGCCTTTTTTACTTCTGCAGTTTCGGACGCCTGGAGTTTTTCCAAGTAGCTTCTCAGCCTACTGGTCAAATATTTCTTCATTATATCCGACAGTGCACGGCTCTCGCAGTTTCACTTTCGTAATAAAAGAATAAGTGCCATTGAAATAAAGCATGACCAACCAAAGTTTGTATTTAGATCGCTATAGCCGATAATTCGCTATATCAGTGTTTGTTATAACGAGGTTCACCTGCATCAAGAAATGTATGCCGTGCGATGCTTGAAGCCACCTTATAGCCACGATATAACACGTTTAACAAATGGATATAATTCCTATGTCAGCACAGCATTGAGGAGGATGGCAGAATGAATAAGCTTATGTGCATGCATCGTCATACTTTAAGGTGCTTTTCAAAAACCAGCTCTGCTCGTTGTCGGATTCGTGGCTAGGGTTGTAAAACGGTGTTGTATTTTGCCTTCAGCTGTTGCCTGTTAGGAAGGGGAAATTGCTGTGGTATCCTCATGCAGTGTTACAACATGTAAAGAACACCTCACAAGCGACAAGTCAGATAGTAAATACGAAATGTCTGAAACCAGGAGCACTGTGTTATAAGTGCCTTAAAAGGACCACGGAAGTTTAGAAGACACTTCGCTAAAAACAGCTATACATTTCCTGATATCCTTTAGACTATTTAAATTGCAGAAATGAGCAGTTGTAAGTTTTGTGTGGCTTTTGGGACATTCCTGCCCTCTCTCTCTTGGTAATCAGCTCGCATTACAGTTAAATGTGAAGCCAGGTGTTTCGCAGTCGCTCTTTTTTACAGCCTGTTTTTTTAAAAAGTGAGGCATAGCACAGCTGAGTACAACTATGTTCTGGTTTCACATTACCCTGCAGTGTGACAAGGCGGCACTGCACAGGGTACACGCAAAAAAAAAAAAAAAAAAACAATTCTGGCGACGAGCGTGACGTAGTCGTAAACAAGAGTGGCCGCATCTGACAGTTCAGTTCAATTTCACCCTAGCCCTGTTTGAAACACATGCTTTGCAAGGACGGAAGAGACTGTCACTCATTCTTCAAGCAGCATGCGTGTCCGAGCTCAAATACACATGCTTGAACTGTTGAACTAGTGTCCTTGAAAATGTGCTCATTGCCAATTTGTTTAGCCCCGAATGTTATTGTGCAGAGTATAAACCCGGCGCTTTGCGTGAGAATTGAAAAGCTTACCTTTTTAAAGAATATACATAGGAAAGCTGCACCTGGGTTCGTGTTCATGTTTCGCTCTTAATCGAGCAGTCATTCGTCACTGTCACATCGGAGAGATGCCTCGCATTGCAGCCGTGAATCCATCACAGCCAGTTCCCTCGCAAAGGATGCGCAGATTCATAGCATGGCTATCACTCGGAGAGATTCTCAGGTGTGGCAGTTTCTCTCCGTAATAAAAAAAAAAGGTCTCTGTTTTATTTTATGACCACAGTTGAGCTCAGGTTGGAACATGCTGTTGCTTGCGAGGACCTTGTCATGCAGTCGTTACTTTCAAACTACAGTGGGAACAGAATCGAAACACGCGGTTAAATATTCCTGCGTTTCAAGTTTCCTTTCCTTTTCTATTTGCACAGTATACCGCATTTTGAAGGAACAGGAGTGGCACCAATTAGAGCACATTTGGAGCCTCGCTAATTGTCTCTAAACGAAGAACTCGGAACCGGCGAACATGAGAAAAGTATCACAAGGCGAACGCTGACTGTCTGTCTGACAAAGATAAGCAGCGGGTGTGCTTATCAGCTTTTGCTCTGTTTACCTATAGCAGCAACGCTGGAATTCACGTAGCTGCCGTGTTAGCATCCGGGCATTTCTTGCCGAAGGCTAGCTGGCGAGGTTACTTTTCGTTATGAAGTCTCTGCAATTTGCAGCACCTATTGCCCTCGCCTTTTTTAATGTGAATGGACAGAGTAAATCTAGCAACTGTCTTATCTAACTCTCCAGTGTGCAGCCACATGCATTTAGAACGTCATTGAGGCTGTAATGAGTTCTTCACCATAAAATAAGAGAAGGTGGTGCATCTTTGACAACCAAGTCTCCATAGTCTGGGAACCAACTAATACCCGTGCCCCACGTACACGAAAAATGACATTATGTGCTTAATGCCTTAAGTTTTAATGCCATTAATTTGCTGCTACACACAAAAAAATCTAATGCAATTCGCTCTAATGTCATTTTTGGTGTAAAGAGTTCCACACAACTCGTTCGCCTTTGCAAATGCCTTAAATCTGCCTCCTCTCAAACACGATGAGCACCAAACGAAACCAACAAAACTCTCAGCATCAGAGTGTTGACGCGAAAACGTAGCTGAACTGCGAAGTAAGACAATTTTTTGTGCACTCTTGGCGGCATGTTCTGAAGAAGACGAAGTTTCTTAAAACAGTGGCGAAAGGCAAAACATCGTGTTACTCGTCGTTTTGAATTTTTCGGATTTGGCAACTGCTGGCAGGTGACGGCAGCTGCTGAAGCCACTTTTAGAAACTGCTTAAAACCATTTTTTAGAGAACACTATTTCTCATAACGTTTTCTTTGCCAAATAACATTTTTAACCCTTGTAAGACATCTTTTTTGCGTTCAAAGCTTATAAAATATATTTCTCTTTTTGGTCGTTATCACATCATGCATAATAACACATTTAATGCCTTTGCGTTTTCGCCTGTAGCACGGCCCACCCAAATAATGTCATTTGGAATCTTAAGGCCTTAACCCCTTAATGTCGTTTTTCGTGTACTTGTGGCATGGGTATAAATTTCAAACCCCACAGCCACACCTTCAGAATATATAAAACAACAAAACTATAAAGAAATTTAAGCAATAATAAAAGAGTTAAGGGCAGAAAGTTGGGCTGATTGGTTACATGATAACATGATAATGACAGTATGTTGTTAGTGCTGAAAGACGGTGTACTGTTGAGCTGAAGGATGCAGATGTAATTCCGGCTGCAGCAGCCATTTTTCTACGTAGATGTAAACGACAAAAAGCCTGGTGTTTACACTGCAACAAGTGGCATACCTAAAGGTTCCGTGCTGGGTCCACTATTGTTTTCTGGCGAAAAGCGAAAACACTCGTGTGTCGAAATTTCAGCGCACATTAAAGATCCCCGGGTGTTTAAAATTAATCCGGAGCCCTCCCCTACAGCGCACCTCATAGCATGCGCCACGAAAATTAATTTTTTTTAATTTAAGAAGGCTGGACACAAAATATGAATACACAGGACAAAGGCTAGACAAACGGGCGTCTAGCATTTGTCCTGTGTATTCCTATTCCTATCTTCTGTTCTGCCTTTCAGTGTTAACAGTATGTCTTTGAAACAGGGTGCTAGATCATAAGCAAACCGTTTAACCGCAATCGGCATGCCCAAAAATGCCCCCCCCCCCCCCCCCCCCTTTTGTTGACAGACCGAGAGGAAGAAATAAAAGCTGGCACAGAAAGCGGTGAGCCTGGAAGGCGTGTTTATTACGTCTTGCTGACCCCCACGTAAAGTGTGACTGCTCAGACCCCTGGCGCGTACGTGGCAGCAGTCTTCGCTCGTTTGTTGCCATTTAAAACAGCAGGAAAGGGCCCCTGGGGTCGAGGTTATGAGGAGGTGACGGAGAAGGCGGGGAGGGGTGCGTTTATAGCCCGCTGGCCACGTTTGTTTGTCCAAGACGGCCTGCCCAGAAGGAAGGCATCCCAGTAGCCGCCAACCTCAAGCCACGGTTATGGTGGCCACACGGCAGTCAGAATTTGGCAACTGACTGCAGTTTTGGGGGGAGGGGGGGGGGGAGCAGAGTCGGGTTTCTCAAACATAACTTTCCAAAACCTCCCCCGCTGCGTCAGTATTTGTTTAGCCTCATTTAGGGCAACAAAAGGCTCGTGGCTGGGCCCAGCTTGCAGGCTTATGCGTTCCTAACTGTGGACTCGGGGCTTTCTCTGCACCTTATTTCACCGCGGCTCAATTCTCCTTGCTATTTTCTTTTTTGCAAAATGCTGCACGTTCATGTCCATCGGCTCGCAGCCCTGATATCGGTATCACCCAATGGTAATCAACTTGTAAACGCTGCAGAAGGCGTGAGAGCATTGATTTCTAAGGCAGTGGACAGTATGAGAAGCCGGAGTTGGAATTTTTACCCCCTTGGCTCTCCTTGCATAATTCCTTTTTATTTTTTCTCGAATTAGACTGCACTCTAATAGCTTTTGCTAGAAACTGTCTCACTGTAAATTACTCTTGCACTGCATGCTAAAAAGACATTGTGAAAAGGAAGTACAGGAAATTGCGGTCCTAGCCACAGGGCTATAGGACCTATGTATGTATATATATATATATATATATATATATATATATATATATATATATATATATATATATATATATATATATATATATATATATATATATATATATATATTTATATATATATATATATATATTATAAGTAATGAGCTTCGAATATAAGGCGGGGTATGACTTTGAGACTACGGATTTTGGGGAAAAACCTCACCTTATATTTGAACAAATACCATCATAATATGCCTGCTGGTGACAAGTGTTTAGAAGCAGCATCGCACGCTGACGAACATTTTGTGCACATTGAGCACTGTCGAATGAGGTCAGAGCCCTATACTAACTCTTACGGCAGCAAATATAAATTGCACGTCAACCACATTAATTCAAAAGTGGTGTAAATGTGTTAGTTATTATCTATTTGTAACAAAGTCAGCTGCACTAGCAGCGGCGACACCAAATAGTTGCCGGCTTGACGTTGACATAAAGCCACAAATGAAACAGTTTTGGTGATTAGATCTTTCGAAAGCCACCGATTTCCAAACGCTGTTTCCAGAAAGCTCTCTGTGATAAAGGTCAACAAGAAATTAACGGCAAGGCAAGTTTAGTCAGAACTGCTGTCGAAATACAGAGAGACCTTCATTGCTCCTGGCCGTCGATTGTTCTTGGCACGTGCAGAGGACAAATACAAGTTCATCGATAAACACTCGGCAGCGAACGGAGGCACCTTGTTGTTTCATGGCCTGCTTCAAGGCATCGAGGGCCAACAATGCCTCGCTGCCGATTCCCGTCAGCCTAGCGTCCTCCCCAAACAATGCAGGCAGCCACGCGTTTGACAGGTCCAGTTTACTGACAGGCGCCTTGACAGCCGCATTTCCTGCACCTGCGGAAATAAGCGGCGGGGTGTTGCCCCAGTAAATGCTTCACGCGTGGGTGGCTGTCGTTTTGTGAATGGGGAGTTCGTACTGGGGGGAAGGGGGGGGCAGAAACGACTTTTTGCTGGTATGCCTGCTGCCTGCAGTAAGGCTCTTGTTTTCAGAAAGGTCGTGAAAAATGCTTCACTTGCGCAGGTGGAGGGAATGGCATGGGAGGGGGAGGGGCAAGACACCTAGGAGCTGCATACAGCTAATCTATGTCGTGGTTTATCATATTCAGCAGCAAAAAAGAAATTTGGGCCAGTTGGTTCGGAATCATGATTTAACAGCGCAAGGGACGAGACGAGCAGAAAGACACGGAACAAGTGCCGACTAACAACTGAATATTGATTCAGACCGAAAAACAGAAAGCACACAGAGATGTGCGTGCACCATAAATGCATTATATTAAAAAAAGAAAAAGAAAGAAGCAAGCAGGCATTATCATGTCTCCAGAAAATCATATTGTGTCATATTCTCTTGCGAATTATCAACTTATGTTGTTTAGCCATACAGTAAATTCCTGTTTAGGATGAACTCAAAGGAACCTTTGAGACTTTGTTCATATTATCAGAAATCTGTCTGAAGCGGATGTTTTTTGCCTTGTGCCTCTTACGAGAGAGCGAAAGTGTTGTTTATGGAATTCGTCATAACCGAGTTCATCTTAGTAAGAGTCTACTATACTGGAAGCTAGTAAAGCTACCTCAAGAGTTTTAAGCAATGTCACAGCTTCTGCATTATTTCAGAAGAAAGGAACAGCTTGGTGCTTCAGACAGGGGTGGTTATTTCAGGAGTTAATTATAAACTTCAACTTTCATGGGAAATTGCCCTGGAGGCATCGTTTATGTCTCTAGGTCACGCTCTAGGTCACATCTAACTATTATTATCACAGCACGCGGTGAAGGATATTTGCCTGACCTCTAAATGAAAGATACGTTTTGTTTTCCTGCTATTATAAAAGTACTTATTTTTGGGCAAATGAAACGCAGTCACGAGCAT
>NW_027526225.1:79331828-79426839 GCF_048455015.1 Haemaphysalis longicornis | reverse complement strand
CAGTCACGAGCATATGAACCAGAACACACAAATAGGGCGATTTCTTTCCATGCAAGTCACATTGACGTGTGGCTTAGTTAGATTAACAAATTTAGGAAACTTGGCTTCCAAATATACCGAAAGGGTACAATTATTGGACCTTCAAGAACAGTATTTTTCAACTTCCCGTGTTCTGGTTCATATTTTCGTGCTTGCATTTCGCTGGTCTGCGACGGTACATTTTTAAAGCGAAACTTTCTTGAGCTCGCTGATGGCGGTGTCGTAACCAAAACACAACGCAGGAAAGCCAACTTTATGCGATGGGAAGCACATGATGATGATGATGACGCAAGAAAAAAAAATTCCAGTGTCTGGAATCAACATACCAAAAATATATGAACAGCCCAAAAGGGGAGTGCTCCATCCTGTGTCCTTTTTTGTCCGAGTTTTGTTTGCGCTGTACCCATCATGAAGAAAAGGATGTTGAACATTTCCGTAACGTTTTTTGTTTTTTTAAGTGTGACATTAGTTTCAGTTGCTGATTCTATAAAAATTCGGTCAGTGATTCCACTGATTCTGTAAAGTGCGTAGCATTTTTCTGCCTGTAAGGGAAGCTTGCACAAAATTTCTTCCGAGGCATATCGCGGTTGTGGCAGCCTATCTGTACAGCTGCCAGTGTGAGAACTTTATGCCACAAAAATGTGAGGAATTTTTGGTTCACCTTTGCCCTTATCAGAGGTACCTGTACACGACCTTGCAGAAACATTCCATTCGTTTTTCACTTTTAGAATTCTGTCTGACTCGTCGTTGATGACTTAACTTTGTGTTCCAGTTATCTCTGCGAAAACGACACAGGGCCTACGAGTAACAGATAGGATGTCAGGGGTGGCATGTTTTTTGAAAGACTAGGCAGGCATGTGCTTGATGTGTTTGACCTAGGCAATGCTTGGCAGGTGTCAGGCATCGCAGTTGTTCTATCTCTTATAGGTGCAACTGTTTCAGACTAAATTGTTTTGCATGTAGCTGTATTTCTGCACAACTGCTTGGGTGGGTCTCTCTCTCTCTCTCTCTCTCTCTCTCTCTCTCTCTCTCTCTCTCTCTCTCTCTCTCTCTCTCTCTCTCTCTCTCTCTCTCTCTCTCTCTCTCTCTCTCTCTCTCTCTCTCTCTCTCTCTCTCTCTCTCTCTCTCTCTCTCTCTCCCTCCCTCCCTCCCTTCAAATTATTTATCTGTTTCAATGACCTACCATATCCTCCCCTTTGCTTTCCGAGGTTTTCTGCCAACCTTTATTTCTGTCATATATATATATATATATATATATATATATATATATATATATATATATATATATATATATATATATATATATATATATATATATATATACATATATATATATATATATATATATATGTATGTATAGTAAAAACTGGGTATAGCTTCTAACAAAACTGTTTATTGGTCGACGTTTCGGTCGGATGCCGGCCTGGATATCGGCAGGCCTTGATCGGTATATATATATATATATATATATATATATATATATAATGTGTGTGTGTGTGTGTATGTGTGTGTGCATGCACTAATAAAGTGATTCTTAAAATGACAAAAGGTTTCAAATCAATATTTGCGATATTTTTTTTGTTTAAACATACCTTACAAAAAGATTTCACGCAATTTCTGCGAACTATTCCGAATAACTCCTCTATTTGAGAGTAAACACGCATTGCTGAACAAAATTTTCAGCTGCACCACCAGCCTTGCTGTACTTTCACTCCCAGTGCTTTCGAGCTGGCTTTAAAAGCAGCACTAATGCAGAGCAGAGACTCGCCTAAGTGTCACACGAAACCTTTAATTTGACACGCCGTCAGTAGAGGCTTTTTTTTTTCCTGCGTTTTTTTTTCTCTCTCTCTCTTCTTTCCCTGCTCTTCTGCAATGCCAAAGCCACAGCCGCTTTCTTTTATTTATTTTTTTCCTTTACTGCCTGCCTGCCTGCTGACCCCACTTCACGTTTCAAACTTTTTTTTTCTCTCTCATCCTACTTTCCTGCTGCTTCTTTCTAGTTTGTTTTTTACCTCCCAACATTTGTTCTTTGTTCGTTCGTTCCCTTCGAAGCGTTGCTGCCCTTTCAAACATCACTCCACAGATTTTGTTCTCCTCTCTGTTTGTCGCCCTCTCTCTTCTTCTCCCCTCTCACAATCCCCTCTCCCCTTTGTCCTTTTCTGCGGGTTCCGTCGGCGAAACACCTGCTGTTGACAAAAAAAGCGCGTTGTGCGTGCTGCCGGCAGACGCGTTTGACTCTTCTCTCCTGCGGGAGTGTGCGATGAAGGCGGTGTGTGCGTTCTGGTTTAGGCCTAACAGGCTGAAGAGCCCTGCAAGCAGGAAACCGGAGAAAAAAGGTGTGCTACAGGCCGTACTCTTTGTTTCGCAAGCGTTGTGCAAAGCATGCGTTGCATGCTTTGAGGTTGCAGCTGTTGAATTCACTCCGTTATGCGAGGCAGGGAAGTGCTTTGGTAAGGAAGAACTACTCTGCAGCTAGATGCGATTCAGAGCACTGTTCAGCTCGTCTCGTTGAAGTTCCATCTCTTGTTTCGTTTTGTTAAGTTTGTTCTCAAAGTTCTGTGTGTTCTGAGAAACCCGTACTAGTAAGAACTCCGTTTCAGTTAAAAAAGAACAAAGCCCAGCGCAGAGTTATGTTCTAACCCAGGTGAAAATATATGTTTTTTTCCAGCTGAATTATTGAACCAGAAATTTCCTCTAGCTAGAAATATTCTAGCAAGAAATAGCATAATTTCTAGCTGGATTGAGATTTACTTCCAACTAGCATTTGTCAGTCCAGCTAGAAGAAAAAAAAAAAACCGTAAGCTGGAAATAATCGTCTCTAGTTAGACTAAGAATTTTTCTAGTTAGAGGCTGTCGATTCCAGCTAGAATCTAATAATCGAGTCAGAAATGAAGCCGGAAATTACGATTTCTTGCTAGAAATGCTCTTTCCATTTTCACAGGGGAAGTGAGCTTGGTTAACTGGGTATAGTTTCGTTAACATATAAAAATCGCTTGTTTGTTAACAGCAGCGCTTGGTTTCTTTCGATACGTGGTCCCATGCTCTTATGTCGTTGCACCATTGCGTTATTTCAAGTGGTGCAAATTCATTGGGTGTTAACAGCAATGCTTTATTACTTTAATACAGGGTCCCATGCTCGTATGTTGTTGCACCATTGCCTTACTTCGAGTGGTGCAAATTCATCGGGTGCAAACACTTGTTTACTGTTTAGGAAATAGCACATGTGAAAGAAAACTACTAATGCTAGTGCATCAATAGGTCGCGTACTGGCGACTAGTAAGTCCTCTGGTTGCCAAACCACGGGGCTTTTGCACCAACGTTCAATAACTGTCCGGTTGCATTATCTGCGATAATTGCCTAGTTTAAACGTTTCGCAGTTAAGGTGATTCAAATCCTGTGCATGTGCTACAAATAAGTGATATCTTTCCCCGTGCTAAACCATACTTGCATTGCAGAGACAAGAAAATCACGTTTCCAGGACTAAAATGCTATGCGCTGTACGTCAGCTTTTGAAAGCTGCCCGGATGCGCGAAAGAAACAAAAATTCTATTTGCTTTAATCTGTTTGCCTCAAAAAAAAATGAAAAAGCAATCATGTAGTTTGAGGAATTGGTTAGAGTGGTTAGGGTGATAATATTTTGTGTTAATAATACTATGCTAATATTTTGTGCCTCAAAAGAAAGAACTTTCAATCGGGCAGTTAAATTTGTTTGCTTGAAAAAAAATAGAGAGGAAAGACCACTCAGGCAGTCTATGACATGGGTTAGAAAATACGCGTTAATAATTACTGTTACTGCTTTATTTGAATACCTGCGCTTTGCAATTTCTTTGGTGAGAGTCATGTGTACGGAGCCCCAGTAGCCAGCTGCGAGTTTTCCTCCCCTTATTGAAAAGTTCTTGGCCTGAACTTTGCACCTACCAGAAACCTGTACGTCTGTACTCTCGCTAGCAGCGCATATAGCCTCGCGTTGTGACCTGAAATTCTGAACGTGTTGTTATCACTGCCATGGGCAACAGTCAAGCTGGCTGCATTTTTATCAAGCTACCTATTCTTGTTGGTGCCTCTGGAAAAAGTACGTTCTGGTTTAAACCTGTCTATGACCGCTCTTTTGGTGTCGTCTTTTTTCATCTTGGATTTGACCATCTTTGTCTCAAAACGGGTTCGTCTCACTTTGAGTTCATAAACTATTGGGAGTGAACGAATAGGCATGTGCTGTATTTAGGTGTGGTGCAGATCTAAATATGTGCGAAGCATTTGCTTTAAGTAACTGTGAAGGCGTCAATTCCACTTCCACGTTGTGAAGTGGAATTGACGTTGCACTCTATTCGTTATACCTTTCCGGGGCAGATCTTGCAGTTTTGTGCCTTTATATTTGCTCTCAAGAAATAAAGATGCATACCAAAAAGAGAAAAAAGTTCCTAATGCAGCTTACAAGCTGTATCAGTTGTACTCCAAGTTAAATTTATTTTGTTGCCATGCTGTTGCTGCTGTTCGCAGTTTTTTTTTTTGCACAACTGATTAACTGATGTCATGCACATTTATTAGTACTGCAAAAGTACCATTATTGAACTGACTTTGACATCATTTATGCCACTACGAACACGGTTTATTGGTTTTATGCCACTAGAATATTGAAAACCATTTTAGCTTCTTTTTGAAGCACTGGGTAACTACACTTTTTTCAAGAGTTTTCAAGTTCTCGGGGATATTTTATTTCAATTCATAGCAGGACAAAAATAATAGAGAACGCAATTAAGAGCGTTTACGTCAAACAATCAGACAACATTCCTCACAACTTTGTGCTTGTGTGCATATACTATTCCTTTGCTTGCCATTGTTATACACAGGCATTTCACATAAATTTGTCATTCTTGTTAATGATAGGAACTAAAATTTCAACCTCACTTGACAAAACAACAAAAAACCTCTCTCTCTCTCTCTCGTGATATCTATTCTAAACAACCTTTCAATTAAACGCCTAGCCGCAGTTTTACTTGTATCAAGACAAACACGTACTGTTTGCCGACAAATGGCAGATAAGCTCTGTACTCTGTTAACCTTTGGAAGCAGCAAAAGTCTGTCGGTGACGCAGACAGACATGCAGCCGGTTTCTTTTATCAGCAAGGAACTCGTCGCCAAAGTACAACTGTGGTCGTGTCGTCCACAGCTGCCGGCGCTTTGCCTGAAGCTCCTGACACGACCCCCTAATACATTACTTCCTTTCTTCGGGCTTCTTTTTTGGGCAATCCGTTTTGGTTTATTTGAAAAATGAGCTTCTATTGTTGCGGAGCTGGAGGAATGGAAACACAACAATAAAAGCCGACCAGCTGGCTGGCTTAGCCGCTGTTGCGGCACCGGCAGAAAATAGAAACAGGCGGAGTTTGTCTTATTTCTGTAGCGGCAGTTTTGTACATTTTTTTTCTTTTTTTATTTGTTTCGATTCCGTACTTGTACATACTGGAAAGAACAGCAGAGACGAAAATCGAATTAGAAAACAAATAGAAAGACGCATGGAAGCATGTCTCCCTTTGTTTGTTTTTCCTGGTAATAAATAAAGCAACAATACAGATAGAAGTTCACAGGGAATGAGACAAAAAGAACGCATAGAAAGAGGTCAGGGAAAGAAAGTTGTCCTTAAAAAGTGATGGTTCGGCTGGCCTTTGTTTGAGTACCGGCCGCCATGCATTGTCTCATGATACGTAGAAACGCAACAAAGCGTAACTGGAATGCAACCAGCCCTAGGTCAGCTCCCTAGTCTGATGGCCTGGAATGGTATAGAATACCACTGTTGTGTAACTGTAATATGAATAATTAGTAATATCTTTAGTATATGACCTGAGCTGAAAAAAAGAGAGAGGAAAGCTGTTCGCAAAAACAGTGAGGACGTTTGGACCTTTTGAGGACATCCCGAGGACATTGTGTGTTGCCGGGGTGGTTATTGCCATTAAATGTGGAGACATTTTTCTCCAGGGTGCTCCAGCAATGGTTAGGACAAACCTGGCTGTTGCTGCTGACTTCGTATATCTACGTTACGAACTGCTATGTTATGGTAAAATAGAAACCCGTTCAAAGCTTGTTGTTTAGGGTTGTCGACTGCTAGCACATTCAGGTTTTTTTTTTATTTTTTGGAGGGGGGTTGGATGCATTCATCGGCTCTGTGCTGGCCGATGCAAGCTGAGTAAGGGCTCACATCATGCATTGCAAAAGTACACAAAAGAAAACTTTTTTCGCAGCAAGGTTTCTTGGAAACTGAAGGCCCGCACTCAATAGCCACAAAGTGTTTTGCAGCAAATGGGGCTCGTTCGTATTCCCGCCTTACTATTTTGCAAGTTGTGCAGATTTTTAGGCATATAGCAGGTTTTGCAAACTTCTTACAGTGCACATTTTAGGCCAGTAACTTTAGGTTTGGGGGTATTTGAGTGCTAGCAGGTTTGCGAATTGCTTGCCTCTGAATTAACAATAGTACTGCTACAGGCATGCAGCTCAAAACCCATTAACAGTTTTGTAAGTACGTATGATTAACCATATGATAGTTATACACATCCACTCGGGCATGTAACCCACTTGCTGAAATGGGCATCTGCAAGTATTGCAAAGCATCTTTCCAACGTAAAAGGAATCTGAAAAAAAGTGTAAAATTGGGGTGGGCGATTGATTGATTAACCTTCCGATTAATGGATTAATGCTTTAGTCACGACTAATTTTTTTAATCGGTTAATCGGCTGAAGTCATGTGAGAAAAATGAACGGGAGCGCCAAGTTAAAATTCAGCTCAAGAATGTAGAGTCTCATACACGTGTTCAAATAAGCCGCCTTATTTCACGATGAAAAACGATGCAAGCGTGGTCCGATATTTTAGTCCGATAAAAGATGATCCCATAAAATTGTCCGATGATCTGACAAAATGACTCTGGCACAAGTAAACCACTATTAATCGGTGCCCCCTGAAATGAGGGCGATTGTTGGTGATCCCATTTCAAAAATAGTGCGAATGACAAACGTGGTGATCAGCAGCATTCTGGCCACATTAGCGCCATGATGATGACCTTGAGTGTTTGTGATTAGGCCTAGAAGCATGCCATTGTTATTTTTATTCTTATAATTTTATTATTATCATAATCATTATCATCATTATTAGTATTGTTATTAAAATATTTTCACTTTTTCTTTACAAACCAACGCAACCTATTAATCAATCAATTAACCGATTAAAGCCTGCCGACTAATCGTGTTAAAATTTTTAATCGACGCGCAGCCCTAGTACAAACAGATAACACGTTCACTGCTTGTTGTAAGTAATCACACTCAGTTGCAGCAGCAGATAACAGCACTCTTTTTTGCTTTTATCTCAAAAACAATAAGAACTGTGTTGGAAGTTTGGTTGCACTCTTTTGACTCATAATAGCCAAAGCGCTATTGTATCTAAGCACCTTTGTATCAGCACTTTTCAAAAGATTGCGCTGTTGCGCTGAGGTTGCGGAGGCTGCAGAGGTTACGGCCCATATTGCACTCCGGCAGGGAATATCTTATCTCCCTGTGGAGTCTCGTTGCTGATAGAAACGCACTGAGAGTGTGAAGTGGCTTTATACAAAAGGCAGAGGACGAGGATGCCAGGTTTCTGTCGGGGTCGGTGAGCCATGCATTTCCGAAGTTTCCGCAGCAGTGCCTCATGTATTTTTCTTAAATTTAATTAGGCTATTTTTTGTGGGAAAATGTAGCATTTTCGTTACTAGCAGACCCCGAAGAGATTCCACTTGCTGTTTGTGATTTTCTGTTAGATTTGTTTCTTAATTTCAAAATGGTTTATCGGGTCATTCTATAGCATGCTGTGATGTGAATATCATTCAATTTAACTAATAGAAACATTCTGGCAGGTTCGTTTCCCGGCTGCAGCGGCCGCTTTTCTGGTGGAGGCGAAAGGCAAGAACGCCTGTGTGTACGAGATTTCGGCGCACGTTAAAGATCCCCAGGTGGTCAAAATTAATCCGGAGCCCTCCAGTATGGCGCGCCTCATCGCCTGCATTGCATTGGCACGATAAACCCTACAACCAATCAATCAATGAAGAAACATTCTACCTTTTGAGGTGTAATTGACATGATTGCTGTCATCAACTTGTTATCTGGTGCAGCCTTGGCAGAAAATTAGTTCACTAAACCATTTTTCTGGGCAGAGAAACGAATACTCGTGCGTGCGGCACTTAGTGGTTAATCTTAGGTGTAATGCATGGTCACTGAGTCTGTGTATTGGAAAATTGGAGAGGAATAACATTACATTAGAACCTTGTGACCATCACAGTCCGAAGAATTACAAAATGTTTTGTAATGGCGTCACGCGGGGTGGTGAATGAAAGTTACGTTTGATGTTATATGATGACATGATCTATTAAAATAACCTTTTTTCAGTGCAGCAGTTTGCGTCCGTACAACAGCTTTGCTTTGCAAGGAAACACAATCTCGCCACAATGAGATCACGGCTGGGCGCTGCATTGGAACGGATCTCAAACTGTCATCTTATGTTTATTTCATAATTCATGTTATTTACGTCATTACATAACTATGAAAAGAAAACAGCTTAATCTGCTAATGCCAGCAGCTTGTTTCTGTACAAGAACATTGCTTTTCTTTCTCCACAGCCCACTTGCTCGTTTTAAACCACAGGAAAACCTGGCGTCGGGACAGATATGCTTTGCAGTTGCATGATGAAACATCATGCACAGTCATGGGCAAAAGTTAACGGACCATGAAAATGGCGATTGTCGGTTATTTCTCTTCCAGTAGCAGCCCACAAATTGTGGTTTGCACATGAAATGTCGTATAATTACTGAAGTGTGTATTGCGAAAATGTTGCGCATAATATCCCGGGCTGCCATGTGGCAGAGAAATAACCCGAAACTGCTGCTTTCGGGGTCCATAAACTTTGCTCTCGACAGTACCTATGGAAATAGCTTTATCAATGGTGCAACTTCCATATATCACCACAACTCACATATTTTTCGTGTGAAACAACCGCGAGACATGGTGGCACGGGTACGGCCCTGTGGTCGTCGTTATCGTCTCCTTTTTCCCCTTCCTCTCATGTGCATGTGCAGAAAAGATCGAGTACAAGTACCGGGAACAATTTCATAGTTACGTGATGAAGTCAAGCTTCATCACGTAACTATGAGACTAACTTGCTGTCTCGCCACAACTCTCTTATCCTTGCGAAATAATACAATCCGTGACGGCACGGTGAGGGCGTACCTCTGAACTTTGTCCTCTCTCTCTCCCTTTTCCTTCTTGCAGAGAAGATTGAGCGCAAGTACCAGGAGCTGAAGGCGGCCGGCGGGGAGCTGCTCATGGTGGAGCTCCAGAAGGGCCCCAGCGGCCTGGGCCTGTCCCTGGCTGGAAACAAGAACCGCAGCCGCATGAGCGTCTTCGTCTGCGGACTGCACCCCAATGGCCAGGCCGCCCGCGACGGCCGCATCCGCGTCGCCGACGAGCTCCTCGAGGTGCGTGTCTCTCTCCAGTGTCGCTACCGCTTCCTCCCCTAACCAAGGAAGTTAGGATGTCTTTATGTTTTCCAAAATTCTCAATGTCAAATGATTCTCCTGTCTTCGACTACTTCTGATGAAACCCACCATGATGGATTACATTGTGCTGTTGAGCACGAGGTTGCGGGTTCGATTCCCAGCCGAGGCGGTCGCTTTTCTGATGGACGCGAGAACCAAAAACACCCGTGTGTACAAGATTTTGGTGCACGTGAAAGGATCCCCAGGTGGTCAAAATTAATCCGGAGCCCTCCACTACGGTGCGCCTCATCGCCTGCATTGCGTTTGCGCATTAAACCCTACAATCAATCAATTAATCAATCAATCAATCAATCCCTCTCCTATTTCAATGTGTGAGTGTTCTTTGCCAAGTGCCCCAACGCGAACAGTGTAATGCCTCGAACCTGCGCAAAAATGTGCAATTAGCAAAGTTTGGACATTTGATTTTCGAAATAGTGCGCATCATCGCGTTCTCAAAGGGGCTTCTGGGCTAATGGGTGACCATTCTTTTCAAGTACCCTGCACCCAAAAAGTCTGATGCCGTTTCTGCACACAGATGTGTAGTAATTGGGAAAGTTGGGGCATTTAATTGTTTTGTAATAGTGTAAGTGTGGGAGACTGTAAGAAAAGGAAAACACAAAATTCGGCGAAACGAGAAGTCGCCCAGCTTGCCTATTGGTAGCCAAATCTGGCAACCGTCATCCGCCGCAGGAAACTAAAAAGGAACATGAGAATTAAAAACTGTAAAGAATAAAAATTAAATAGCAAAATCGCAGAGCTCTATCTAATCCAGTGGCCTCACGCAATTTATTAAAAAACTGAGTCTGTATGTTAACTTGCAAACTTTTAATGGTCGAGCTAATCGGTGCTTTGATGCTATGAACTCAAACAAAAAAAAACAAAGAAAAAACACTGTATAGGTGGACATGTACTTTCAGTGCCACCAAGGAAACATAAGGCTGTGTAAAAACAGAGAAACTGCATAAGAAAGCATACGCATACAGTTGGCAGAATTTTCATAACATTTTTGAAGGTAACAGGTGCATAAGCATCTGCTCTCAGGCTCCCTCAAAGAAGCAAGTTGGAGCAAGCACGATGTGTGGGCGGCAGTTGTCTATGTCCCTTACATTTTCTGACATCTGCACAGGGATATGTAGTGGGTGTATCTTTCCAGGTGACGGTCTGTCTTAGTAGAAGTTTGTCACAATGTCTTTTTTGTTCTTTGTGAGAGCTGGTAATTATGTTCAAGCTTAGTGTGCATAAAATAGCCCAACTTTCATCCTTAAAACAAAAACAAGCCCGCACCCTGGCCGCGGCAGCAGAGGTGGGTAATTCAGCAGCAGGCATGGCTTATCCACCACTCTAGCTGTTGAACCTGAAAAACTGCCAGTAAGGGCCCAGATCTGAGACTTTGGTGCCCTGATCCTGTGTGAAAAGCTCAGTTCAAGAAAGCTATGGATGAAAGTTACTTGAGCTGTTCGGTTCTGTAACCATTAGTAGGGTCCTTTTTGATGTCATTCCTTCTTTGAGATGAGAGAAGATGAAAAAGGGAGAAAAAATGCTCATTTTGTCACGTTTGCATTTTGTCACGTTTGCATAGAAAGGATTTTTCCCATCATCCTAGCTCACTCCTCTTTTTTTCTTTTGTTCTTTAAAAAAGGTGAACGGGGTGGTGATGTACGGGCGGTGCCACCTAAACGCCTCGGCCATCATCAAGAGTCTTCCTGGTCCCACGTACAAGTTTGTCCTCCACAGGTAAAGCACCCCCCCCTCTCGAGTCCGTACGATGCATGTCAACTGGCGGACAGTACACCATATACTGGTGTACTGTCCTTCATATCCATCCTGCCCCATGGCTGAGCTCATGAGTGTGGATCAACTCACAAGCTCACCCAATGAGTGCACTCACAAGCTCCCTCATGAGCTGTGCACTCATAAGTTACCCAGCTCCCGAGCGCATGCTGCCTCGTGGGTACTCATGCTGTGCACTCGCGAGTGAAAATACCCATAAAATACGTATCAGTCAGTGTGTGCTCAACGAGCACACACGGACCCATGAGTATTTCATGAGTATTTTACTAAAATACCCGTGAAATTTTATGGTTATTTTACGTGAAGATTTACTAATACGTACATAATCTTCAGTGGGTATGTGCTCTTAGGCTACTTAGAGCTTTGACTGTTTAGAGACCTCGCTTTATTGTTACAGCGGCAGCCATGGCGACACTAGCATGAAGTGGGTGGTTGGAATTCTCAGCTAGAGCAACAATGCTAGAATTGTAACTTTTTTTGAGGGAGTAGACTGAAACTTAAAGGGTGCACTTCAGTGCTAAAATTAGAGTCAGTAGAAGCGAGCTTCTAAACGCCTCTTCTTTTCTTTAAACTAACTGGTGTGCTCACTAATTTTGAGGCTGAAATATTCTGGTAGGATCTGCCTTCGTTGATCCAGCTTCTTTCCATAACGTAATTGGGACTGATGGTCATGAGGTTAAAGTAGGTGTAAACTTAGCTGTGTCAGTTCTCCAAGCCTAATGCTTCTTGAAACGGTTACACTGTGAAGAGAAATTGTTTTTTTTTTTTTTTACCATTGTTTTTAGAACCCTTGGCCTGACCAAGGGGACTTGAAAATAAATACTCTCAAACTGTTTTTGCCAACACAATAACACCGTCGTGAGTGTGGGTTAGAGTTTCCAGCTGTTCGAACCTAAAAGAGAGATATTGTACGTGTGTGTTCATTTTACAGTTCATATAACAATTAATAATACTTCATGCTGGTATTTTCTTTTCGCGCTATGCAGCATATTCTCGCATCACTAAAACGAGTTCATAATCCCATTACTATTGTAATTCAGGACAGAAAAAGTGTTCTCAATTCAACCTTGTTATTAATTTGCCATAGATGAGCGCAAGAAGACACAGGAGTTTTTAAAGTGAGGGGGACATGCGACAGCGCTGCCGCGTGTCCGCTTTTCTATAACGTTCATGGTTTTTTTTTTTTGTGCGCTATCTTGTACGATGAATCAAAACCAACTGAATCAGGTGTCGACTTATGCCATTTGCATTTTCAAACTTCCCTCCCTTACCATCAGGAGAGAGGATGCAGTGGAGGACATGGCAGTGAAGCCCCTCACCCAGTACCCAATGCAACTCGACGATCAGGTGAGACTGCACTGATCGCGAGCGAGCGATATCTTTTTTTTGTCATGAACACATTGATTATCAACCAAACCACTGCAGCTAAGTGTGTGCTGCAGCTTTTCAAACTGTGTGATTGGGATTAGCCTTTTGTTTAGGGGATGGGCAAACGCCTGCTTCCTGGGCATGTTCCTTAGTTGCATGTTAATTTTCACTAATGCTCTCAATGTGGAGACAGAAAGAAATTTTGTTTGCCTCAATGAAGAACTAATGGCTGTTTTTTGGCGCTTGGGCTTTGCATTCATTGCAGATGCACGAAGAAAAATATGCAAGCTACCGAGGGGTCAGAACGGTGACCGTGAAAAAGGTCAGTTGAGCTCGTGGACTTTTCGTCGACGCATTGCACTGCATTACTCTCATCCTACCTTAGTGATGTATTTTGTCTACCACATAAATTATGACAAATTGGTATAATTTGTTCATATATTTCTTTACTTTAAAGTTACCGTGAAAGAAAAACAAAATATACAATGTTATTTTATTCACGACTGGGCTTTTTTATACCTTCTCACTAAATTCAACCCAGATGAGAAATTACACTGCCATCGCTGAGGAATGTGGCAATGAAAAGGCTGGGGCAAAATTGAAGTTATTTCAAAGTTATTTGTAGAGTATTTTGGAGACCCTCCACAAATGGGCAATCGAGATCCCAACTCCACACCTGGAATCAAGTGACGCAGTTTGAGAAAAACTTGACGCATAGCTACCGATGATTTAACATGATGAAGCCTGTACGGTGAAACCTGGGTTCATGCAACCACTGGGCTAGAGTTAACTTGGTGCAGGCAGCTCGAATTGCTGCCTTTGCTCGTCTTGTCTTAGTTAATTTTATTACCTTACTTAATTGAGTGCAGTGTGTTAACCCTTTAAGGGTCGAATTTTTTCGCCAAATGCATCCCCCCAGGGTCTATTCTTTTTATTGTGGATTTAAATTCTATGGACGAATCTATAACGAGAAAAAATAATCAAAAATTTTTTTGGGTGATCGTAAAGTGGCAAAAAAATCATTTATTATGGCGTTACACAAGAAAAATTCGAAATAAAAACTCAATAGGTCTTTTACAGCACAAAGACATATTCTGGTTATATGACAGAGAGGGTGTCACTTCAGGGCTTGTACAGACACTTGGCATCGCATAAATTCAAATTTTGCAATGCCTCTACTGCAGTGGACCTAATTTTTGTTCATTGCTTAACTACAGTGTAGACCATTTATAACGTAACCGCTTATAGTGCGGGACCGGATATAACGCGGATTTTTGCGACCACCGGTTTGCCTCCCATAGAACTCAATGCATAAGCATACCGCTTAAGATGCGGTTGGCCGAAGCACAATACCGTTTATAGTGCGGTTTTTCGGCGGGTCTGCTGATCGACCGGCGCAGCTGAGGCATCGTTTTAGGGTAGCAAAAGAAAAAAGAAAGGATGAAATCGGCCATCTGACGCAGCGTGCACCCCTTGCCCACCCAAAGAAAAAAAAAAAAAGGCACCCTTCAGTTCGTGCGTACCTGATAACCACACCTTGCTTGATGCACCTCGGAAGATAGCGACAGACTCCCCATCCGCGCGCGGCAAGTTTATTTTATTAATCGTGAACCGCATGGCCCGTTTTCGCGCACGAATCGTGCACATAGGCGTTGCGCGTGAGTTTTTTGGTTTTTTTCGGGCTCGTGTCGACGATTCCGCGCTCGCGGTGGCTTCTTCGCGTGGTAGTGGGAGGAGCCTGACGACTTGCACCAATGGGGAGACGCGTACCTAATGGCGGGAGATTCGAAGCGCTCCGAGCCGGCTAGCCGCGCCAGACATGTTTAGGCTTACCACCGCGGTATTTTTTGATGGGCGCTTTCACAAGCAGCGTGGATGGCAGTTTATATTCCACTTTTCGCCCACATTATTAGCTCTTTTCTTGCATGAGCATCTTCGCTTGCGCACCGTGCGGCATTTCAGCGAGCGGTTAGAAGCGGTCGCTGGAACTGCCTGCACCGCTTCACGGCCAGTGCCGACGCCATGTTGCCGCCTCTTACCGCGCCGCCCACACCACGCCAGTTGTATCCGCGCTGGCGTGCACTGCACGTTTTCGCGATACCAAATCTACCACGCGGTTCACGCTTTATAACGTTGTTGCAGATAAGCCACCGCTCTTTCCCTTTCCGAACATTCGAGCCGCGCGAAGCCGAAGATTTCCACCACCAGTACGTTGCGCTGATAAGCAGCCGCCTTCGGCATCGTGAACACAAGGTGGGGTAAAAAAAAAAAATCCCGCTGGCGTTTTTATAACGTCTTGCGGCATCTGTTCATAGACGCTAAAAACGCAGCCATAGTCTTTCAAAACACAAACACAACGGAAGCTAAAGCCGCGCTCGCCATTTGTGAGACTGCGCTTTTGCCCTGCAGCAGCGGCTGATGTTAAAAATAATACGGAATATAGATCGTGCCTTCGTTTTTAAGTGCTGTGCATTTCAGTGATGATAAATATACGTTGACTTGAGAGCTAGGAGGCGATGTGGTTGAATTCGCGCGTGGTTTGGTTATAGTGCGGTACCGCTTATAGTGCGGATTTTTGCGGCTCCCGCGGCATACGTTATAAGCGGTCTACACTGTATAAAATCACGAAGTCGCTTTTAAGGACCTAAAACGCACTTAGAAGCCTGGCACTTTCGGACACACCAGCACTCTACCTTTTATCACGTGCAGCGCACATACTTTCACTCGTGCCAGATTTTGAGCACAAGCGTACAGCTGATGCATCATGTTTATCTCAACATGTTTGCTTTGTCATACAATATGTTGAAAAAGCTAAAAGATGGTGCTCGCTGCTGAGCTTCAGCTGAATAAGACCGCATTGAAGGCACTTCTCAAAGAGGAGAGAAGAGGAGGGAAAGGAGGGAGAAAACATGCTCGATGTTCACTTCTGTCCGCAATCCTTCCAGGGGACTCACGGCCTGGGCATCATGATCCTGGAGGGAAGGCACGCGGAAGCTGGCCAGGGCATCTTCGTCTCGGACATCCAGGAAGGGAGCCCTGCCCATCAGGCGGGCCTCGGGGTCGGCGACATGATCCTCGCCGTCAACCGCACCGATGTCTGCGGGGCTGACTACGACACGGTGGGTAGATGTGTGGAGATCATTCCCCTCTGTTTAGCTGTAGCCACTCCTAGCTGGGAGAAGCAGAAATCTTGCGGGAAACTGCATGAGATTGTGTGTATGAAGCGGTCGACAACCGGGAGAACTAGAAATCACGTGCGAAACTACGTATGAAAATGCGTATGAATCATCCAACCCCCACCGAGAAACTAAAGTGCACTGCCTAGACTCTAACCTGATAAAGTTATTACAGACATCGCTGCACTCTAATGTAACAAGTGGACTTGATTCATCACCTTCCAACTGCAAAGATGCATTTGTTTGACTGCTTCTTTGCCATCTCCTTCTTTGTTCGCATTTATTTCGCAGCCTCAGTTCTCCAATCTCGTGTGACCACTGTCTACTCTAACCTGATAAAGTTATTGGGCTGTTTTCTAACCGTCAATGTTTTTAACACTAACGCACAGGTGGCAGCCGAGAAATTTGTTATACTATGTCTCTAACTCTCTATGTTTGTAACACACTAACGCACAGGTGGCAGACTTTGTTATACTTTGTTATACCATGTTAAACTTTGTTATACCCGAGAAAGTTGCTAGGCTATGTTTCTAACCCTCTATGTTTGTAACACAGTGTCTCAAAGGTGACAAACTTTGTTATACTTTGTTATACCCTAAAAAGTTGCTAGGTTATGTTCCTGACCCTCCATGTTCCTAACACACTGCCGCACAGGTGGCGCAGTTGCTGAAGCAGGCCGAGGGCGTGCTGACGCTAATTGTGGCACGGCCCATGGGCAACGTGGTCCCCCTGCTCAAAAAGAAGTCCGCCTCCATCGAATCCCAGGAGCCCTCGCGCACTGTCGCCTCCAACCGAAAGAGTGAGTTGTGCGCTCTTCGAGAACAGTGGCGCCGTGGTAGTGTCCTCAATTACCCACAAAGAGCGGCTCGCTCACCGAACCTGTTCTCTTACCTCTCATTCTAGTGTCTAGTATCTCTCTAGTGGCTTTAATATCCACTGTACAGTTTCGCTTTGGAAGCCACGTTCTTTGCTCCCGACTTGTCACGCCCAGTGCTGTCGAGGTATCAGAGTTATGCAGAGTAGGGAAGTGGTGGATCTGAGGCCAGTCTGGTGCTTGGGTAGCGTAGTTGGTGTTAGTGTTACCTAGAATCTTTGCTATGTGCTTGCTAGATGTTCGCCGAGTGGTCTGCTTTGTGAATTTTCTTTTTTGGTGTGCTTTAGAAGTATGTGGTGTAGTCACAATACCCGTTTAATAACAAAGAACGCAGATCTGAAGATGGAAGAAGACGCAAACACGCACTTGCACTTTCTTTCAAATACAGCCATCTCGTCCAAGCTTCAAATCTGGCTAGATGGGGCATTTACTGGTTGAAAGCAAGGAACGTTTCGTTTTAATAATAAGGTGAAAAGCAAACAGCAGCTGCGTGTAGTCATCACGTAATTTGTTACCGTATCAAACATTTATAGCAGCTTGTAATTTCTCATACAAATCAAGCAGAAACTTTACGTATTGCTATGAAGACAATGGTCACCCAAGATTTTAAACTTAGTTTCGGTAGGACGAACTGAGGCTGTGAAATAAATGTGAACAAGGAAGCGGGCAGCAAAGAAGCAGTCAAACAATAGCAGATAGCTTAATAGCGAATGTCTTATTCTTTTTTCTTTTTTAAAATGGCTGTTATGATATGTCAGTACTGAAGCAAAAATTGAATTACAGCCCATCGATCGTACTAGGTTAGTCCTGTCGAGACAATGAGCTGCTTATTATCAACCTGTATTCGAGGTGACGTCTCGTTGCACGTAAGGTTTTGCCACTTTTTTGTCATTGGCAGCTTTCCATCACATTTTGTACTTTTTTTTCTAGTGCAAGCTTTTTGTGGCGCTATAGCGCATTTTGGAGCTGTGGCTTTTTTCTTCTTGTTCCCATTTTTTACTGCTCACTCATTCTGAGACCGCACGCTATCATGCCCAGAGCTGGGGACGATACGATGGCTCCACAGCTTGCTCCAACGGATGTCGACCGAGGACAGCCAGGCCTATCTCTAGTGCCCACTGGCTGCTACGTCTTCTTCGGCACTCACTCCTCAAACCTCCCCCTCCCATAACCAGACATCCCCCGCTGCCCATCTATTCACTTTAAAGAGGCCATGCAGACAAAATACAAGTTTGCTTTATTCGAAAGATTTCGTGTTTTATAGTGCCCCCAGCGCTTGTCCGGCAGCAAACGACGCTTTATTCACTGAGAAGTTAATCAATTTAGATTACCTAATATTTTGATTTTCTCGCCAAATCGTGTGTTTTTAGACGTCTGCAAGGACATCACAAGAACAGCTAGGTCTTCAAGCTGCAGCGGAGCCTTGTTTGCCGTTAGTCAACCTAGATGGCGCCACCATACCACGGCGGGCCTTTTTTTTTTTTTTTTTTTTGCTTTTGCTTTGTTTCAGTTGCATTTGTACCTGGCCTGTTTTTGTTGAGGTAGAAAATAATCGTTTTGTGAAACATGGGGTATCCTCGAAAAACAAGGTCACGTAAGGCTATGTCACTTACGCCAATCGGCCAGTGTAGCGTAAGACAACTCCAAAGCGGTGGACTGCTGTGCAGCTAAAACAAGCATAGTGCACCCAGTACCAACAGCAGTGTGCATCGGTACTTCTATGTTTATGTGTATTTTCGTAATTTCTACTGTTTACCCCACAATTCTTACTGCTAAAAAGAATGTGCCCTACATTTAAGCGCAAATAGCTCGTTCGGCAAGCTTATAAGCCCTGCCTAATTTGCGTTTGCTTTTTCCGGCCTCAGCCAATCACAGAGCTGGCACATATGACATCATAGGTTCTGTTGCGGGAAATGAGCTAGTGGGTCGCATGGCCATTCCCTTGTTTCCCAATTATGTAGCTTATTTGAGCGAAATTTGCATTAAAAAGTGGTATCAGTATGATTCTAACGAGGCAATCTTTCGAATGAACCAAACTTGTGTTTTGTCTGCATAGCCCCTTTAAGCGGACGTTCGCAACTGCCAAAAACCTTTTATGGCAGCCCTCTCAGAAGTGAAATAATGTGAAATGCGCAGCAAGGGAGTTCATCTTGTGCATTGCTTCTATTGGCAATGCTTTACAGAACGCTATAGTGACACGTTTGAAGAAGCATCGAATGTGTGGGCAATTGAGTCCACCCTGGCACCTCTTAAAGTTTAGCTAGTACACGAAAGTAAGCAGTTACTGCCACATAGACAATCAACCACTCACGAAACACCCAGTTAGCTGTATTCTCTGGGGTTAGACAATCAGTCACATGCTGGTATTTTATTGCATGCTGTCTTGTACTGTCGTAGCCTGGAAGCCATTTTGAGGCTTTGTGCTGCATTTACATCATCTTCGTGACACTGCTAGACAAATGATGTGTATTGATTGCTGAAGAGGCAATCCTAGTAAATGTGAGTTAGGCGTTTTAGTAGAAGCAATGTGCATGTTCTGCGTCTTGTGTCTCGAACTGTACACGTTCCCCGTTTAGTTTCATTTTTACAATCTTTGACCTTGCGAGTTGCTTGTTTTGTACAGAAAGTAACTGTTGTACTCGAGTAGCTGTAACCTAAACATTCGAGCGGCACAGTAGGAGTGAGTTTTGTGCACCTAGTTTGTATGTGTAGCTCAACCACTTTGGTTGCATTTGCAAAAGTAGCGGGTATAGTTCTTCAGAAGTACGTTTGTGTGGCTCTCAAAGCACAGTGCAATGATACAAGTGTCCGTAGCTTGCAATAGACCAAGCGTCGCATCGACCTGAGCTATTTGCACTCCGCGAGGTGAAATGGAACTGAAGCAGAACGGAAAGAAGTTCATCATGAAAAATGTCCGTTGCACAAAACGGCGGGAAACTAAGAGAGGACTAACAACACGAGCTCCCGTGCTGTCAGTCTTATATCTTCCGTTTCCCATCACTTTGTGTGCTGTATATTTTTGTCGTAAAGTGTAAAGATGCAAAACCAGGGCTTAATTATAACTGGTTACGAGCTCAACTTGGCTGAAGCGTTCCACCCATCTAAATGGAGCCCAGGCCACATGGTTTGAATAGAACCGGCTTAGAACCGCCTTCTAGTACATCGAAGACTGTGATGTGATTCCAGTGGCAGGTTTGGTGCTCAACTGCCTTATGTGCAGAATGGAGATGGAAAATAAGTTCAAAATAAACCTGCTGACAGCATTAATCCTGGTTCTTTGTGGGCGCTCTTTTACGGAGGTTGTGAATGAATACAGGTAGAATGCATTGTTTTTTAACATTTAGTAAGGGCATTATAAACTGGTTGCACCGCTTAGTTTTCAAGTGCGCAGTGTAGCTCAGAAAAAGATTTAAAAAAAAAACGGCAGTTGATCGCGTGAGTCAGCCCATCGGGGGCTCAAATTTTTAAGGGTGCACACTGGTCTTAAACCAGAAAAGTTTATTTTTACAGTTCTAATGATAAAATTGGGTGGCATATGTAGTTTTTCATTCTGATTGTAGATATAATTAATTTTTTTTTGCATAAAATGACTATATTCAAATTTTTCTGGATTTTTATATTTGACTTTTTGACAGCCTTTGTAAAAAAACTGCTGAAGGGATGCAGCTGAACAAGGTGCCAGCGAGTGGTGCACAAATCAAGGAGTGCAATAAGACTAACAGAATCTTTCTATCAGGTCTGTAGTAGGAGGCATGACTGTTTGAAGTTTGGGATTGGAAGGTGGGAACCACAAAACCGAACTTCAAAGGGGCATAACTTCTGATACAGACCAGATAGAATGGTGATGTTACTCTTATTGCACTCCTTGATTTGCGCACAGTTCACTGGCACCTTGTTCAGCTGCATCCCTCCAGCAGTTATTTTACAAAGGCTGTTAAAAAATCAAAAATAAAAATCCCCAAAAATTTGAATGTAGTCATTTTACACAAAAACAAATTTTATATCTACGCTCAGAATGAAAAACTACATATGCCACCCCACTTTTTATCATCATAACTGTAAAAATAAAATTTTTGATCAAAGAACCATGTGCTCCTTTATTAAGGGTTGTCAGTGGAGGCCGGGCTGAGTGGCCGTGCCGCTAAAAATGATTCTTGTCTGGCCAGCTTGCCACAGTAGAGCGTCTGCAGCGCAACGCTCTCTTTCTCTCTCTCGCTCTTTTGCTCTCTCTCTCTTCCTCTTCTCTCTCTCTCTCCTGTGCTTCTTCTGCTGCTGCCGCTGCTGCTGTCTTGGTGTGGGGAACGGTGCATACGTGCCTGCTGCTGTGCGAATGCCCTCCTCTTCTTCCTCTTCTCTACTCGTTGTGCGGCCTGTGTGCATGCTCGGGGCTCTCCTCCTCGCCACCGCATGCCGCCTTCTTCTTCTTCTTCTTCTCTCCCCCGCTTGCTGCCCCTCAAAACATATCCGTGAGTACAGCCGTAGCTGTGTGTAGCGGGTAGATGTAGAGGGTAGACTAGGCCTAGCTGTGTTTGTACAGGGTGGTACGGCGATAATTGGAACACTTTAAAATTTTTTCCTTGGCAAACTGCCGCTGTGTTCGCACTCAAACTTCACGCGAAGGTCGCATTTTGTGGTCTATTTTGTTTGACACCGGGAGCAACGACAGTACTTACCTGTTTTTTTCTTTAAATAAATAAAAACGATTTTCGCCTATGGGAAAATGGCGGCCGATTTGGACGTGCGGGCCGGTGCAAGCTGATCTTGAAACGATGGCTCCCCCTGGGGTATGCAGAGCAAAACAGACGATGTGGATTCATGCTCCTTCCACGGCAGGAAGAAGCCAAATGGGGTTGCAGACGATCAGAAAATGTGAAAGCAGGTTTCCTGATCGTCTGCTACCTCATTTGGCTCCTTCCACGGTAGGAAGGAGCCAAATGAGGTGGCAGACGATCAGAAAATGTGAAAGCAGGTGGGGAAACAAATCCAACGTTTATTGGCTACGGTGAACCGTGGGGATATTTTATTATGATTGGAATCAGCTCTTATGCAACTACTTGTGATCATCATAAACTAGGGACGAAAGAGATTTTCTGATCGTCTGCTACCTCATTCGGCTCCTTTCTACCGTGAATCCCCATTGTCCGTTTCGCTCTGCATACCCCAGGCGGTGCTGGCGTTCCAAGATCAACTTGCATTGGCTCGCACGTCCAAACCAGCCGCCATTTTCTCATAGGCAAAAATCGTTTTTATTTTCAGAATAAACAGGTAAGTACCGTCGTTGCTCCTGGTGTCGAACAAAATAGACCACAAAATGTGACCTTCGTGGGAAGTTTGAGCACGAACAGAATGGTGGTTAGCTCAGGAGAAATTTTTATAGTGTTCCAGTTATCGTCGCACCACCCTGTATGTACAGTCACCTTGTTCTCTGTGAGAAGCGGCTCGCGTGATACGTGCAGTTTGTGACTGTTTTGTCTGAGGCGTCACATGTTGGCAGTGGGTGCCAGTGTTTGAACGCTGCGGGGAATGCATCACTGTGCTAGTATCATTGGGCTGCACTCTAAGAACGGAACAAGAATATATTTAAGAGGCAAAACGCTCATTGGGGCGAACACGGACAAGCAATAAGATAGTTGATTAACGTGAGAGTTGAGGCAAATTGGTACTCCATTCAATTATTGCTTACAGCGCGACCAACAATATGAAGGACGAAGAGAGTGGCTACATGGGCAAGCGCTGACTCTTAACTAATAGGTAGTTTATTTCGGAAAACACAATTTTAAGTATTCACGCAGCATCAGCCAGGCTGCGCGAACAAGCCTGGAAAGTAGCAGGCACTGCACATAATGAAGATAACCGCCGTATCTATAGAAAAACAGCACACAAGAAAGACGCGATTTAGCGTGTGGGGAGCACTGCCGCGGAGAACAGATTACCAAGTTGTTTTTCTGAAAGACTGAGGAATGGCATGCTGACGCACGCGTCGCCAAGACGTGCCAACGCGTCGCCAACATATGTCCTACTTTATTTAGTGCACGTACAGCTCGCAGCATGATGGGGCTCGTTTGTTAAGCTCCTCTATGAGAAATGAATTGCAGTTGGACATTTTACTTGTTCGTTGAGCACAGCTGGTCAAAAACCTCTCTGCAGGTCTGCAGGGCCTTCCGTTCTTCTGTGATGCAAAGAATCATGACTGACGTGCCATTGTTGCGGTATATGTCACGTTTTGTGATTGAGTTACTTGTAATCCAATATAATCAAAATACGAAACGCCCGCATTTCATTCGGGATCATGTTTAGGGGGGCACATGGGTCTTTGGGATCAAAAAATTGCACCTAAAAAAGCATTTTTTTAGGTATATCACTTTTTCCTTAGTTTTCACAGTTTTTCCTCAGGAAAGTTGTATTTGAACAGCACCAGGTGCTTATAGAAGCCACACAAGCCCGATTTCGATGAAAAAAAAATAACGGTTTTTCTATTATTTTTTTCCTTTTTCGTCATGAGCGGTATTGCAGTGATAGGAAATTTTCGAGAGGCACACCCCAGCATATAGACCAGCTAGAAATATATTTTTTGTTGCAGCATAAAGCTTAATGATTAAACCATCCAGTGGAGGAATCAGATTTTTGCATTTTGAATTTTGATAGTTGTTTAATTGGCATTATTTTTAATTGGTTAGCAGGAGTACTTCTAACCTAGAAGATAGAATCGATGTAGACTTGTATGTGATTGCAAAACAAAAAAAAATTGCTTCCCACATTTCATTCTTCACAACTTCTGGTGTCTATTCATGCCTTAGTGGTAATTTTTTGTTGATTAGCTTTTTTATTGTTCTCAGGAACAATCAAGAACTATTTTTAAGTACCTCGGGAAAACTAAATACCTTACATCAAAACTAATTGGATATTTGAAATCGGCTGAGAAAACTCAACAAGCCCATCAAGTTTTATCAAGATTCGTTGGAAAGCAAAAAAAAAAAAAAAAAAGTTTCGAATACCAGTGTGCCCCCTTAACTCTGAATAAAGTGGTCGCTTGAAGGAAGAGTGTTTTCTTTCTATGATGTTGGATTAGTGAACATTTGCGTGAGAGCTGTGCTAGTATTAAGCTCTCTCTCCTCCCATTTCCGCCTGGTGGTTCAATCTTAGGCACGGTGGGCTCCTTGGCACTGTCGCACTGTTCGTCGAAATGCCGGCCATCGCCGTCCTCGCCGGACGGCCGCCTCCCGTCGCCACTGCTGTCGCCGCTGCGGCCGGAATCCGTGGCCGAACGCACGCCAGACCAGGCGCAGCCACCGCAGCTCAAGTCGGCCGACAGCGGCGCCACCTCCCCCGCATCGGACGTCATCCGGCCGGGCCGCCCGACGGCCATCGAGATCACCAAGGAGAAGCTGGGGCTGGGACTCAGCATCGTCGGCGGATCCGACACACCCCTGGTGAGCGGCAGCGGGAGAGCTTCTTTATTACTTTAGCTATATTTTTTCATTATTTCTGCCCCATAATCATAATGTACAAAGCAGGAATGTTGCGATATGACGACGTATTAAGTGGGATTGCAATACATGGTTGCCTATGGACATTTCAGAGGGACCACACTAGTATGGTGTAATAGCCAGGAAAATGTAATAGTGAGGAACATATAAGCAGGGTTCTGCTGTATTGCTAAAGGGCTGTATAAAGTTGTTTTATTGAAGAAAAAAAAACGGCTATTGTAGTTTTATTGTAGCAGAAAAACGGCTCCTTCAGGAGTGTTCCGTAGCACGAGGCATTCCAGAGCATGAGGTGTTCTATGGCACAAGCTTCAACTCAGCAGTAGCGAGAGGTGGTTGTCCACACCAGCATACTGCAACTGAAGGGAGCAGAATAATGCAGCGATACAAGGGAAAAACAAGATGTGACATTCACCATTGTCAACTGTACAGCGGCAGGAACAGGCAGCGGAGCCAGACATAGAAGGCAGGTTGAAGCCATTTGAAAGCGATGAGGTGGATCACAAAGCAAGGCATCTCAAGCAGCAAGACTACAGAGCCTTTTGACGACGCAAGGCGAATGCAAGGCATAGCCATCTTGGGCATCCAACTGTACATTCATGCTTTCGCATCCACAATCTATGTAAAGCACTTAGCTGTCTTTTGAATTTCATAACTCTAAGAGCATAGAGCTTAAAAAGGTTCTTCCATGGGGATTTTTTGAGAGCTTCATTCAAGGCAAACAAGAAAAAAATATGTTGCCCTTGTTTTTTTAGCATTGACCAGTGATCAGAGCATCTCAACATGTACATCTGGCCGGCTTAAATTAGGGATAACTTTTTGAACTTGCCATCCTTCTGAATTTCAGGGATAAATCTAAAATCAGGGCCGGCCTGTATTTGAGTAAATGCGGTAGCCTTTCTGGCCTTTTAGGAGGCTAAAAATGGTATTTCATGGACCTAGACAAAACCCAATCTGGAATTAAATGCCCTTTGTTGGGAATTTTTTACTTCTCATGCCATTCGTCTGCAGAATAGTAGTTATAAAAAATTTTGGCACTTAACTTTCAGTTAAGTCCCAAACTTTTAAATTGTGAGGATACAACCGATTCTCTGGCTGGCTGAAACATGTTGATGTGGTACCAAATATGTTGTGCCTTGATTTAAACATATTGTACAAAGCTGCCTCGTAATCTATTACACAACTTCAAAGCCATCTTCTTTCATTAATTCAATGAGTATGTCTTATTAACTGATGCCAAAGAAGAAGGTGCTGGTGTTAACGCTTGCGTTGTGGTTACTGGAGGGGAAGAGGAACAATTGTTTCCTAGGAAGCTGGATGGGGAATGGGTGGAAGTCCCCTGCCCTCCTTTTTATTCGTCAAATAGGAGTCCTTGACCCCTAGTGGCTTCTTCAGCTTCTTGGATCAGTTGTCGTAGTTAACAGCACCTGCCTCTAATATTAAATATGTTTATTTTTTTGTTATTGTTTTGCTTTTCTGTCCATGCCCATGCTATGTGTTTGAGATCTGCCCTTTTGCCGCATGTTTTACAGACCGCCCACTGTCCCAGGGTAGCAGTAGCTATACAGAAGTGGGTGCGGGAAAGTTCCTGTTTGTATTTGTCCTGTCCGTATTTTTTCCTGTTTGAAAGTTCCTGTTTGTATTTGTAGATGGCCTCGGATCTAGTATTCGGATTGTCGTGCAAGCCCCCCAACCCCCCGTGATAACTCAGGAATGTGGTACAAAATACATCTTCACTACAATCATTTACTGATAATACTCTCTTTGTTTCGGTTCTGCTTTCCCCCGTAAACAGGGTGCCGTGATCATTCACGAAGTGTACCCAGATGGGGCGGCTGCCATGGACGGGCGCTTACGACCAGGCGACCAGATCCTCGAGGTGAGATGTCGTTTGGTGAATCTGGAGGAGGGCTTGGCAAGCCAGTAGTATCTGGTCACTGAAGGTTACTCACAAAATAAAGCTGTACCGGTGGAGTGCATTATTCTTTTATAACAGTGATCAGCTGTGTAATGGGAAATGGGGAATTTAATGAAGAAATCTAAGAGCATCAAGAAGGCACGCGGAAAAGATGTCCTTTTCCCTTATGCCTTCCTTGGTGATTCTTGACTGGGGCTGTGCCTTGCGCTCCCTCCCTTTTTCTTTCTCAAAGAAGGGGCAACACCCCATTCACACCTGCTGAATTGTTGTAACCAGCTATAGCCAACAGCGCACACGTCATATGTGTTACTCGCACCACAGGAGCCACACCTAATATAGAGCACAGCTTCGGACATGTCTGATACTCCAAGCCGAATGGAGCCATGGCAAGACCAATACCGACAATGTTACTACTTTGCAAGACTTTTTCTATAACCCTTTCCAGTAGCATCCTTGTGGGTCTTCGCTCTTGTCTACAGAATCCACCTACGGGCGTAAAGATCCTTACTCGATGTCCTCCCCCCCACCCAACTAGGCCAAGTGACCATCCTTGCACTAATAAAGCTTGTTCACTCATCCATTCATTCCCCAAGTTCAGGTGCCGTCGCAAGTAATTTGAACACGATCTCGTAAGTTTACAGGAATTTCTTCTTCTGCAAACTGCCTGGCTGAATTGCTCAGCGGGTAAAGGAGACCTCCCGAATAGAAAAAGCTTCCTGTAAACCGGTAATGGCTGTCATAAAGCCAGTAAGGCGAATATTTTGTGATATCCACAAATCCCTGTTCCACTTACTTATGATGGCGCCTGTACCATAGTGTGTCCTCTGGTTCCCGCGCAGGTGAACGGTGAGGACCTTCGGGAGGCGTGCCATGAGGCGGCCATTGGTGCGCTGCGGCAAACCTCGTCGGTGGTGCGGATGCTGGTGCTGCGCGAGGAAGAGCCCCAGCAGGACGTCCTCAGCGTTGAGCTCCACAAGAAGGCCGGACGGGGACTGGGCCTCAGCATCGTCGGGCGGCGGAACGCGCCGGGGGTCTTCATCTCCGAGGTATGATTTCAAGAAGCTCCACCTCCCCATTATGCGTGAGAAGAAGGGTTAAATTTGGATACATTGAGTTCAGGGTGGATAGGAAAGTTGCTTGTTGCAATTGGTGACTTACCGCCCAGGACGTATGTAAGCTGTCGAAATAAGTCGTGGTGTCTGTGCACTGGGTTGTGCTACAGACAACAGAAGCATTGAATCACTCTGACGATTGTTTGTTTATTATAAATACCTCTGCAGGCTTTAGAAGTGTTTGGCCGTGGCTGGAACGCAGTAGAGATTGAGCGAAACCGAGTTGTAGTAAAGGGGCTACGCGATTGGACATATTTTTCGCCGAACGCAGGCACACTCATCCAGTACAGTTTTCATCATGTAGTGGGCACAATTTCTTAATAGGAGTGAATCAGTGTGAACTTGCTTGCTTTTGGCTTGGCTCTCCTTTTGGATACCACAAGGAGTCCACTCTTACTGGCATCCCAATGCTTGCAGGTTGCGTAATTTTTTCCAACCTTCTCCACTGCCATTCCACAGTGGCAGGGTACATCCTTAGTCTCAAACAGTGGAGGTGCTAGTTGTTCACTCATAAATTCCCCCTCCCAAATGATTCCCCTCCAACGCTGCTTCTTTAGAAGCAAAGTTTTATTTCACCCTTCTTGCGACTTTTTGGGCACCGCTGCTGCTGCTGCTGCGGCCTTGCCTGCATGCACTGGTGGGTTTCTTGCAATGCCACCAGCTGGCCTTTCCCTCCGTGCATCCTGGCCACCTCAGGAGGGATAGGGACATCTCTTTGGCCACCCTTTACATCAGCCTGTGTAAACAAAGTGTATGACAGCTGCATCTTACCGGTACTGACCTACAGGCAGAAAGCTGGAGGCTCACTAAGAGGGTTCAACTTAAATTGGTGATGACTCAGCAAGCAATGTAACGGAAGGTGTTAGGTGTAACATTAAGGGACAAGAAGAGAGCAGAGTGGGTCAGGGAACAAGCGCGTGTTAAGGACATATTAGAAGAAAGTAAGAAGAAGAAATGGGTGTGGGCAGGGCATGTAATGCGAAGGCAAGATAACCGTTGGTCATTAAGGGCAACAGAGTGGATCCCTAGAGAAGGCAAGCGTTGCAGGGGGCGGCATAAAGTTAGGTGGGCAGGTGCGATCAAGAAGTGTGCGGGGATAGATTGGTCACAGTTAGCATAGGACTGGGATGATTGGAAATCCATGGGAGAGGCCTTTGCCCTGAAGCGGGCGTAGATGGGCTGACGATGATGACACCAATCTGGTAGCAACACAAGCACAGTATATCATTATGTGTTGGCAGAAACACTTCGTCTTCATGCGACGGTGCAAACTTGTTGCCCCGCACTTAGTTCAGTTAGCTCCAGGGGCTGTGATTACGACAGCAGCCGTGACAAGACGCCTCCTGTCGTCCCTGTTCCTTGCTCCTCCCATCCAGGTAGTGAAAGGGGGCGTGGCGCAGCTGGACGGGCGGCTGTGCCAGGGGGACCAGATCCTGGAGGTGAACGGCCACAGCCTGCAGGGTGCCAGCCAGGAGGAGGCGGCCGCCCTGCTCAAGACCACCATGGGGCGCATCTGCCTGCGCGTGGGACGCCTGCGTCGGGCACCCTCCCAGAGGGGCACCGCGGGGGCAGGTGCCGGGGGGCACACCCCCGTGGTGCCCGTCTCTCGCTCTGAATCGTGAGTGGACGCCTCACTTCTCACTTCTTGCACTTTGCCCGCCGCGGTGGCTCAGTGACTAAGGCGTTGTGCTGCTGAGCACGAGGTCGCGGGGTAGATTCCCGGCCGCGGCGGCCGCTTTTCTGATGGAGGCAAAAAGCAAAAACGGCCGTTTGTACGAGATTTCGGCGCACGTTAAAGATCACCAGGTGGTCAAAATTAATCCGGAGCCCTCCACTACGGCGCTTCTCATCGCCTGCGTTGCGCCGGTGCGTTAAACCCTACAATCAATCAATCCGATCAATCAACTTCTTGCACTTTGTGAAGTTTTGAGGGCACATCTAGCTCAGCAATGATAAATTGTCAGTGGGCCATCCCATTCTGGTCTTCAGAAGTGATGGGGACCATGCGCTGTCAAGGGGAGCTTAAGCTTACTCTGTCTGGAGAGGAAATGTTGATGCACAGTTGTGGAATATTGATACACAGACGTACCCTGAAAATTTCACCTGGATATCGTTCAAGTGCAAAAGCCATGTTTCAAAAGTAGAATTTAAAGAGACACTGAAGTTCATTGGCGACTACTTTATTTGTGGCCACAGTGTAACCACAGTGTAACCACAGTGGCCACAGTGTAACAAAGTTTAGCTCATGTAACCCGTTATTTGATTTCATAATAGATGTCTAGAGCTGTGATTTATCTGGGATGGGTGGCGTACGAGAAAACGTAATGCATTGTTCGTGTCCGCCGCTCATACTAATATTTAGGTGTCATATTAGCTTTCAGTGTGTTTCCGTGCTATGTCAGTCTTTGAAATTTAAAATGTTTACCCTTTTGATGACAAAGATAAACCTTTTGTGTGTTCAACATCAGTTTCTATAAAACGACTTAAAACATTGCATGCATATTCTATACTTTAATCTGATTAAGCTCTTGAACAATATTTATGATTCACTTCAGTATACCTTTTAATTCTTGTTAGAATTAGATATCCAATTGTGTTAAATAAGTCTACAAAGAAGGCATGACTTGTGTAACAAATGAAGCCTTTTGTGGGACTACAGGAACTTTTCTAGTGTTTTGGCATGGGACAAATGCGTCCACAATGTTGATAGAGCTATGATTTCTGGCACATTCGTTGATGTTGAGTGTTCGATTGTTGACAGAGCTTTTCCTTGTTATTTTTTCTTAATGCTGCAAAGGAATCTCAAGGTGAGTTACCCTGTGACCAGCACCGCAATTTTGTTGGCATTTCAGCCTGTTTTTGATGACGTTGTTCAAAGTGCAAAATGGGGAAACTAAGTTGTAAACCAGGAGCACAATTTAAATCTATGCAATGCGATTCAATGCTGCCGGAAGTGTGAATTAAAGTTGAAGCCTGATACTGAATGGGACACATGTTACCTCTTTGCCTATCAGTTCTGCTCCAGTTCTCATGACATACTGCATTTTTGTGCGTATAGTCCGCCCCTGCTCTATAGAAGCAACACCGTGAAAGTACACTTCATGAGCTGGGATAACAAACATGCCAGTGGCCGTCAAACTCTTAATTCTTTTGCCAGTACAGGAAAAGTCCATCATTCACACCATCCCACAATATAAGGGGCTTATTATGAAAATTCGATTTTTCACAGTTTGGTTTATCTAGGTACTTGTAAGGTACACCAATGTGTATTAAAGGTGATGACGTAAGGGGCAGAAACTTGGCGCTCTACTTGCTCAACGCCTGGAAAGAAAACTTAGATTAGCCCAATGAGCCATGGAACGAAGTGTGATAGGAGTAACACTTAGGGATGAGTTTTTTGCATCAGGCAAGAAACTCAAGTGGAAGATATTATAATTCAAATTAGGAAAGAGAAATGGACCTGGGCTGGGCATGTAATGTGACGAAATGAGATCCAGTTGACCACCAGAAAAGCAGATTGGCTACCGAGTGGCAAGACCAGAAGTAGGGGAAGGCTGTTAACTCAATGGAGGGACGAAATACAAAAGTTTGGAGGCAACTAGTGGATTCAGGAAGCACAGGCCAGGAGTGGTTGAAGTCCAGTGGGAAGGGACTTAGTGGACTTATGATTACGATGATGATGATGATGAGGGTGCGCCCCCTGCTTACACGTCCCAACTTCCATTGCAGCACTGCTAACGGACCCATGACCGTAACCCTAGAGAGGGGCGCGGAGGGCCTGGGGTTCAGCATCGTCGGGGGTGCGGGGTCGCCCCACGGCGACCTCCCCATCTACGTCAAGACCGTGTTCGAGGAGGGCGCCGCCGCGATAGACGGCCGGCTCCGCCGGGGCCACGCCATCCTCTCCGTCAATGGCAACTCGCTCGAGGGGCTCTCGCATCAGCAGGCCGTCGAGCTCCTCCGCGACGCTCGCGGCACCGTCGAGCTCACGGTTCTCGACACCTCCGTCTCCGAGACGACGACCACGAGTCCGGCGCAGAGTCCGACGACGCCCACAGCCCCGGCATCACTCTTCAGTGTGCCCGATCCTCTGTCGTGATGGTCGTTACGACAGGACGCCCAACCGCTGTGGCGGGACCGCGAAGAAATTGCGGACGGAGCACCAGTTGTGTGTCTGCAACGGACAATTCCCGTCAGTGCGTGTGAAAAAGAGACAAAACCTCGCGAAAACTTTGAACTTGAAGCCACTGCCCCCCCTCGGCTCAGTTGGAGGAGGACGTTTTTTTTTTTTTTTTCTTCTTCTTCTTTCCTGCGGGAAAAAACAAGACACTCCTTCGCCGCGCACGTGTTTTGAGGGACCTGCAGGCCTCGCAGTCCCCTTGGGTTGATCTTTCTCGGTAGTTTTCCCCCCTTCATGACGCTTCTTCCCCCACGAACACGACTCTCACGCATCAGTGTCAAGCGTGCCTTTATCCAGGAGGGTGGGAGGGACAAAGACGAGTGTGCTGTTTTGTTTCTGTTTGGTTTGGTGTGTGTTGCGAGTGTGTGAAACCTGTTTGCTTCTTTTTGTTTTCCTCCGGGCAGGTTCCTGGATTGCGCGGAAGTGCCACGGCTTTGTTTGGTGCCATCGCAATCGTGTCGTCTTTCAGTGACCCTTTCTTCTTTTCTCTTTGCTGTCTTCGTAGAAATCTCCTCTCGCATCCCGTTTTGAATCGCCGTTACTTTCGCTTCGGTTAAGCATCATCATCGTTCATGTAACCGGCATGTCGTGCAGGGAATAAGCTCCGTAATGCAACGAAGAAAGACAGCAGAGAGCGGGGTCGTTGCATCGTGTCTGGCGTCTTGAAACAAGCTTGTCTCACAGGGCGCGCGTGGAACGCCAGCTCCTGCGTCGCGTATGAACTGTTCCTGCGTGCGATTCCTCTTTCATTTGTTTCTTGCAAGAACAGCTACTTAACGTCTGCAAGTTCTCTCGGGCCATTGATGAGGAAGCGTCAGAAGGAAAGTGAGGCAAAGCTCGACACGTTCATCTTGTGCTAACAATCTCAAGAACGCTGGCATGCCAAGAACAAATACATTTCAGGCGTGTCCGTATTTTTCTGGGTCAAGTAGGGGTTGAAACGGTGTAAAGCCTCACACTTGCTTAATGCCGTACTCGCGACACATCAATTTGTTCTCACAAGACGAGTGGAGTTTAGATCGGCGTCATTCCGCGTGTTTGTGCAAAGGTGGGATTGAGGCTTGCTTTTATATTATTTCACTCTCTCTCCCTCCCTTTACTTATATGTGCCACATGGGGGAATCAGTCCCCTCCGCCACCGAGAAAATATTCGGTCGGCCGTTTTGTGGCATTTCTCCGGCAGCCTGACTCATCACGATGTTAGATTGGGTCGTTGTTTCTATTTGCTCCCGTGAGGGGCGCTGATTGTTCTTGAAGGGGAAAAAAAAAAAGAGAGGAGTGTTGCGAGTCTGAGCTACAGTGCAAACTTTAGAGCGAAGCGGTGCAGTGCAGTTGTTTCTCTTTCTTCACGTGCCGCCCCTCAAGCCAGATTCAGGCGGCTTTACGCTCGGTGGGACCAAACCAAGTTGCACACGCCAAAACAACATGCCACAACACACTGACACATAGACACTCGTTGAGCGCACCCCTTGTGCTAGTGACCACTGGTGGCAGGGAAGTTTTGGGGTACAAAAAGAAAAGAAAGGAACGGGCACCTAATTGCAAGTTTCAGATTCGCTGGGCCTAGGAATGGTAGTCTTTTTTGCACCAAGGTCTCCCTCTGTCTCCTATGCTTTTCTTTTTTATTCTGTCCCTCTCTTCGAGTGCTAATACACCATGAAACAATTTCCTGCAGTTGCGGAGACTTTGCCCAGCTAGAGAAGATGTGAGCAGGAGAGTGAAGTGGCGGACAAACTGTTACGCTTCTTTCTTTCATCGGAAGCGGTCAAGGACCAAACACGTAGACGTTGCATATCGTATCCGATCCTCGAGGAGCCCAGAGAAGCAAATGTGTGGCTATAACTTAGCTTAAGCCTAGGGTTTTTATCGTTTTTGTTTGTTTTTAACAAGAGGAATGGATCTGAGGTTGTTTCAGGGGCGTGATTGCACTTATATGCGGTTTGAGCGAGCCTACAGTTACAAGTGCCAGTTTGGTTCCTTTTCTTTTGGTCATGCTGGAAGCATATTGTTCAGAAAAGGCAAGATCCTGCCGTCCTTTTTATATTATTATTTCCTTTTTTTGTGTGTGGGGGCATGAAACGTTTGCCTCCAGGTACGGTCTTTGTTGAAAGTTTCTAGCCCACGAAGAAATCAAAGTAACTTAACTTTCACCTGTGGCCAGAACATCTTAGGGCAAAAGGCTTGCAAAAGCATTTTACATTCTTACTGGCGCAGAATACTTCAATTGCACTCAGGACTTAGGTCTTCTGCTTTGAATTTTTCGTGGAGTAGAAACTTTTCGCTTGTCTTAGGAACTTCTGACAAAGGCTGTTCATTGCTCGCCAGCAGGCCTAAACGACTAGATCAGAGAAGCTACTTTAGTTTTAATTTCTATTGCAGATTGTAACACTTCTTCTTGTGTGGGAATTGCTAGCCGGTACGATCTCATTTATGAGGTGAACAAAAACACTTTTATTTGTGGGAAATGAACAAAAAGAAGCCTACGGTAGGTTGCGAAAAAAAAAAAAAAGAAAGAAAGCTTGTTCTCATTGTTAGTTACTTTTGGCTTCTTTCATTATCCCAACATGCCATTCGTTCTCACTAGCTATTCACACAGCAACTTTGTAAAGCCAATAACGATCGCAAGCTTGTGGCAAACCGGCCTGAAGAAAAGAAAAAAGAGTCCGTGGAAGTTGCCACGAATCCAGGGACTCATTACAGCCGCCGTCTATGTGTGCATTGTGAGTGAAAGCGACATGTTTGATGTTGAAAGCAAGCTTGTTTATAAGAGCAAGGATACCCTTTAATTTGCCCGTGGACACCTTTAGGTCCTTTCTTTGCTCTGCGAGCATTTAAATAGAAGACTTTTGATGTTGCACGTGCTGTGTTGTTCTTGTTCTGCGCTCTCTCTCATAAACCTTTCAGAGGACGATCTAGGATGGACGTTGCCTGCTACTGTTCTTCTGTTTGCGCCGGGGTCTCGTTATTGCTTGGAGGATGTGTACGCTAGAACTTTGTCTGTTGGACCAAGAGGAATATTCGTATTAAGTGGATGACGTATTACAGGATCACGGGGAATCGTTTCGGTTTTCCGGGATGTCGAACTAACTGGGTTAGAGTTGCCAAGGTTTTATTGTAAATATATTTCACCCGTGCTTGTGAATGCGTCGGGGCAGCGTAAGGTTCACCCAGTTCTGCGGTACGGCTTGCCGCACTTGGGAGAACCGGTGCAATGAATCACACAGCTCCGCAGTCACCAGCTTTGTGAAAACGACCACGTGTACATTAAACGTTTAATTGGATCCCGGCATGAGATGTGGTTTCAATCACATGGCACATGCCTTGCGCCAAAAAACTCCAACCATCATCATCATCATCATCAATCACATGTGCGATTAATGGCACCTTCGTAAAAAATATTGTGAGTGTGTGCCGGCAGAGTCGTCGCGATTCTGCCTGCAGGAATGCCTTCAAACCTAATGGAGTGGTAAGTCTTCACTTGGGAACCTAGGATGTGCAGCACAACTGTTGGCCCAGCATTCTTCATCGTCTGCGTGAAGAGTCATCTGGTTTGAGAGTGTCTGTCTTCTTGGCAAGCAGTTTTTTTTAGAACCAAGTTTTTTCAAATCGTCACAACCAACCTATGTCCGCCGCAAAAGATTTGGGGCCATTGTGCAACATGTCGGGGACATTGCATCTTTGTTTTCTGCTCTGGTTTACAGATGTCTTAGAGATGTCTTGATGAAGATGTCTTGTAGACATCTCATCAAGAACTTCTCACTGGCGTCTTACTCATTAAGTCTATTCCATGGGCCATAGAAGAGCACCATAGTTAGTTGCTTTGCTTCAAGGCAACTGCAACGTTAACCGCCCACCAGGCCAGTCCTCAGCAGGGTAAACTTAAGATTCAGCCGCCATATCGGGTGGGCGGGCGAGTGCTTCGAAAGTGACTCTGGGGAACGATGCGCCGCAGCAAGTACGAGCCAACGAGAACTGACCGAGACGCTCACTGTACCCGCCGCGGTGGCTCAGTGGAAATGGCACGTCTTGGCGATGCATGCGTCAGCATGCCGTCCCTCAGTCTTTCAGAAAAACAACTGGGTAATCTGTTCTCCGGGGCAGTGCTCCCTACGCGCTAAATCGCGCCTTTGTTGTGTGCTGTTTTTCTATAGATATGGCAGTTATCTTCATTATGTGCAGTGTCCAGGCTTGTTTGCGCAGCCTGGCTGATGCATGAATACTTAGCATTGTGTTTTCCAAAATAACCTATTAGTTGGAAGTCAGTGCTTGTCTGTATAGCCGCTCTCTTCATCCTTCATCTTGCTGCTTGCGCTGTAAGCAATAGTTCAATAGAGTACCAACTCGCCCCAACTCTTACGTTAATCAACTATCTTATCGCTTGCCCGTGTTTGCCCCAATGAGTTGCATTTGCCTTTAAAAAAAAACGGCAAGTTCTTTTTTTTTTTTTTTTTTTTTTTTTTACATATGCAATGCCATTCATTGTAGCGTTTTCCTGGGGAGAAAAATCAACGTAATGTTTGGACTGGAAGTGACTAAGCTGTATTGGTTATTAGTGCTCTGAATATGCTGTACTGAAAAGTAGCCGCACATTCTTCGCCCATTGAAAGCTTTCATTTGCATCTGAACCGCGGCGGCGGCGTTTAGGGCTGTTTAGAGGGTTTTCTTTTTTCATTCTTTTTTTTTTTTTCCTCCTTCCTCGTCTCCCGTTGGTCCCCCTCCATCTCGGGGAGCGCGCTCGCCCGCGTATTTTCTCTGCTCGCCTGTCTTTGCGCAGCTTGCGGACACGTATATATAAAGTCGTCGTACTTGCTGAAATGACGCTTATAATACGCACAAAAATTATAATAATCGCGACACGATGGCCGAAAAACTGGCCAATGACGACCGGTTTTAGGTACGGACCGGAAACCGGGCCCCTGTCTAAAAAACATGTCTGGCCTGTCAAAAACCGAGCAGGTGGCAACCCTGTGCCTGAATCGTGAACAGCCGTAATTCCCAGCACATCATGGAGGAAAGAAAAGGTGACGTCACATTTGTGAAGCCGAGTCCCGCCATGACTTGAACCCACGGAGCCCAGCACTCTATCCCATCATCCTTTGCTGTCTCCGGTTTGATATGACTAACATGGCGTCGTAACGTAATTATAGTAACGTTGGCCCTGCCCTCCCGCTTCGAAGCGAAAACAGGTTCGTCGCTAATTCCTCGGTGCGATGTCATCTTCTAAGCTGTTGATTTCGTCTTCAATTTGCCCATTCTAACCCTCACCCAAAGTTTCAATCGAAAAACGGCCTTCGTTTTTGAGATAGGACAATTTTTCAGCTCTTAAGCCTGGCAAAGTAGCGTTTGTCGTCGTCATAGTAACAGGCTCGCGCGATGGCGAACGCAGACGCCTCCGACGGCAGAGTTTTCAAACTGGCCTAATCTAAAAACGTTTGTCGTAGCGACTGCGCTGGTTTGCAAGCATAGCGAAGCAGCCACATACCCAGCGCCTTAAAGGGACACTGAAGTGATATGTAAACATTGCGGGATTACTAGCGCAAATTGTAGTCCGGAGTCCCCAGGCCATGTTTCGACCACTCTAGGCGCGTTTACGCGATTTTATTTAGTAGAAAAACTAATTCGAAAATGCTGTCCTCCTCTCTTTACGCTCGCCCATTTTCTGTGGCGTTTTCGTGTGACGTCAGGAGGGGATGAGCTGGCAATTGGCTGCGCCACGGCTGCGCTACTGCACGGCTCCCCGGCCGACAGAGTCATTCGGCCCAGCGTTTCGTCCGCCGGCCGCCGGCAGGTCGTCGCAATCAAGGAGGTTAAAAAAAAATTGCTTGGTCGGAATTCGTTCGCTTAGTTGAAACGAAGCCAGGACACGTTTGTGAATGGAAGAATGTGCCTTTCTTTACTTGGTTTGTTTGTACACTGTATCTAGCTCCAAGTCAAGTTCGCTTCACACAAGTGCTGCACAAGCGCACATGCGACGCTTCGCTGACTGGTACGCCAGTAGGAAAATATAAGGTCTCTTGAAGGCGGGAGAAGAGTCAGCGAAGTCAAAATAGGTACTAAGGAAATAAAATCAACTGATATTTTTACCGTACAGCGTAAAACTAGGGCGCGGGAAGCACTTTTTTGCGCTGGGCGAACAAGCACAGCGGTCAGCAGCACTACTACGCATCTGCGAACGCTTTTCCGTCTACGAAATGCAATTGCTAGACGTGAGCTACTGTGGAAACTCGGGCGACGCTTACTGCACGATCGCAGTACAACAAATAGTCACCTAAGCTGCTTGAAATGCCAAAACTAAATAAAAGTGTAAACCGGTTGTACAATATATACCCTATATTAGCAAGCCCTTCGCGTTCCGCTCCGTGGCTCAGTAGTCTGGGGCGCTGGGTATGCCACCGCAAATGTTTTGCAAGTCACGAGTTCGAATCCCCGCGGGTACGTGTTTTTTTTTTTTTTTTTTTTTTTGTAAGTTAACTTTTTTGTTTTCCGCCGATGTTTTCTATATTGAGTTCACCTTTTTTTGGGCCGCAACGTTCATGGCTACACGAACTAGTTCACAAAACGCGCGCAGGCTGGCACATGCATGGCGCGCTAGCGAGTTCTCGTTGGCGTGCTGTTGCCATAAGCACCGACTGCTTGCAGGCAGTGGGCACAGGCCAGAATGAACAGACCCTTGGCCTGGTGCGAACACGCTTTTTACGATACAGGCATGAGGGAGGCAAGCTCCAATTATGGGGGAAAAGCGCATGACATTTGGGCGTCTACGGGTACGCGGAGGGCGTTCATGCACTGCGTAGGTTTCGGCTAGTGAATGCTACGATTCCAAGCCGTCCTAGGAGGCTTATCTTTATGCATTTTTACAGCTGACAACATGGCAGAAGCGCGGTACGATGATTACTGAGTCATTGAGAATGCCCATCCAACAACGCCACCGGTTGTGTTTTACAGAACCGAAACCGAAACCGAAACTTGTTTGGTTGCTCACCTTGGGCATCGTCCAATCACGGTGCCCGCTCCTCCTAACGTCACAGCTTTAGTTGGTGCGGCCGCCGCAAACCGCGCATGGTAGTTTTTCTTCTTTCGCGCTTTGTAAAATAATTACCGATTTGTCAATCGTAAAAACGATGAAAAGTGTGCTAATTTGAGCCAGTCTACACAGTGCAAGCAAAAACGGGAGCTTGACAAATTCACTTCAGTGTCCCTTTAAAAATTTGTCCGTTCTATTCGCCCAAATTTGGCCGCCGCAGTGGTAAACAAGTAAGCAACATTGTCCATAGGCTCAAGAAAAATCACGTGACTTTCTCCACACTTTTCGCAATGCATTGGGGCCTCTCCTGAGTATTCTTTCCTCCATGCAGCACATTATTCTAGTCTGAAAGCCTACCCGTGCTGATTTCGCGCGAAATTCGTGAAGCATCCCGTATTTCCCGGTATATAACTCGCTTGCGCAATGATTGATGCGCAGCACGAGGGGGCGCCACAGGTATGCGTCGTACGACCTGTACGTCTAGTACGGCCCGGCGTTAGGCCTAACGTCGTCAAACCGGTACCCAAAAAATACTGTTCCTCAATCTCATTGCAATTCAGTCGCTCTTTCGGGTTTTGGGCATTCCCCCTCTGCACCGCGCGCTTTGTGGAGAAGAAGAAGAAGCTTGGGCTTAGTCATCGTACTGCGCTGTCCTGATAGTTTGGCGAAGGGGTGGTCGCTATTCCTGGTTCTGTTGCGCTACATAGCGGTTCGCTTCTTAGCAAATCTCGCCAGTCGTGTACGGCCCTTGGTACGACATCCGAGTCCCGACGGCAGGCGGTGTGCTCGGAAAGCGCGCTGAGTTTCGTCGCCTGCTTGCGTCCATATATCAAGCCTGCGCGCTTGGTTTCTTCCTTGTTCGTTTGCTTTCTTGCTCTAGCCTTGCCTGGCCACTCGCTTGCCCTGTTGGCTCCGTGCTTTTTTGAGCGCAAAAGCTACATAGAGTCTTCGGCCAGAAGGAGTTCCAGCTAGCGTGTGTGGCGTGACGCCGTTCTGTTGAGGAGATGGTTGTGTCGCCTGCGCTGTGGAAAACTTCGAACTGCCTGAATGTTGGTATAATACAGTGATTCGGCTTAACCGTGCTTCGCTAACCGCGAGTCGCGTTATTGTTATAGCGAGCGGGTGCGGGTTTAGTGATACGGTATATCGCTGCAGCTGTGGACGGAAACGTCGACACGTGGTGCGTAGGTCAGACCACGGCGCAGCTAAACCGCTCTTGTAATTCTGCAGGAAGTTCAGACGCCGTGTACCCAGAAGACGTGTTAAGCGTCGCGAAAGGAATGGACGTATTTTCGCTCACTTGTACGTATAATGGGGCATATTTATCGCAATGTAACGAGCGTGCGAGTCACTGTACCAAAGTTAACGTCGCAAGGTTACCGGCTATTCCATATTTCCCGCTGGATAATAGAGTCGGAGCTCGGCGGTTCCCGGGCTCTCGGAACTTGTTCAGCGCAAGCTATGGCAAATCCCCCTGAGAGGCGTGAATTCTTCGAAGCATTTGACAAACAGCAACCAGGAGGACTATTGCTGTCACCACTACCGACCATGCGGTGTGGTCGCCGTTATTATCTTTATCGACGCGATCATCATCACTACATTGGTCGCGTGCGTCACGCGTCTCGTGCGTCGAACAAGGGCCCAGGCTTGGTAAGTGCGCAACGTCGCTAAAGCTCTTCCTGGTTCCTTAATTAAGCGGGTTAGGGCGATCCACTGCGCATGGAACGCACACTTCATGTGCAGAGGACCGCCCTCAACCGGGCTCGGACACACGAGTCGAGTGTCTGAGACCTGTGGTAATTGCGACCGCCCTTGTTACCTCAAGGGCTGACACAGGCCGAGATAGTGGGAAGATCGGTACCTCTGACATTCTCGCCGGTCGACAGCTGCGAGATTAGTGATCGCTATCTGAAGAATTTTAAGTGCGGGAAGCTCGGTACAAGAAATTTAAGTGCGGGAAACTTGCAGTGCAAAAAATTTAAGTGAGGGAAGCTTGCAGTACAAGAAATTTAAGGGCGGGACAAGAAATTTAAGTGCGGGAAGCTCAGTATAAGAAATTTAAATGCGGCAATCAGTACAAGAAATTTAAGTGCGACAATCTTGCGCAGTACAAGAAATTTAAGTGCGGGAAGCTTGCAGTACAAGCGTGAATTGCGAATGCAGCGCTGAAAAGGAAAGCGGGCATTGCGAGTGCCTTGTACAGCAAGCAACCTGGGCGCCAATCGTCGTACGGTAATCAACCAGCGCAAAAAATAAGAAACGGCGATGGAAGGACATTGTGCTTCTTTCTTGCCGTGTGAAACTGTTTTCCGTGCCGTTTCTTCACCATTATCTCTAGACAACCAGGCTGGGGCCTTACATTAGTGACAGTGGAAGTAGGGCTAAGATGCTACGCCTCTTGTTTGACTAGACGGCCGAAGGGCGCCAGCCATAAGCGAATAAGGTTCCTCTGGAGTGGACGTCATTTCCAGGAGAACAAATCCGGATGTTGGTATTTATTATTAAGGGCGCTGTAAAGGTTTAACACCGATAGGGCCTCCGGTCGTGCACATATACAGTGTAAATAAAGCCGGATGTTGGTATTAAGGGCGCTGTAAAGGTTTAGCACCTATAGGGCCTCCGGTCGTGGCATATATACAGTGCAAAATTTACGATAGGCATTAGAACTAATCGGTGAGTTCTAATATGCTTATGATGGCCAGCGCAAACGAAACACCAGATGATAATAGTAAGTGATAACACGGGGTCTGTCTGGAAGTTCATTTGGAAACACACAGGTTATTTAGGCGCAAAGAACAAAGACGATAGGGAAACACGTGTGTGAGCCAGTCGTCAATTGCATTGCCATGCGTAAAATTCCTTCCTGGACAGCTCGTAAAGGGAGTACTCTAGATAAGTTTTGGGGCTTGGTTGATAACTGCCTTCTTCTTGATAAACTTTCAGTTCGGTTACCATAGACAGTGCCTGCGTCGTCGCTACTCTCCTCGTTTCTGGTTCCGTTTGCTCTGGCCTTCATGGACATAAAGGGGCACACTAGGAGTATTCTGAACGTATATAAAGACCTTTGTCACGAAGGAGACAAGAACATGGCATGGATACTCTCCATGCGCTTAGCTAGGCTCTGTAGTCTAGTTAATACGCATGCTACATCTCAGTGAAAAAATTTATCTTTAGGTGCATTCATCCGCATGTTCGTACGTCCTGGGAGTCTTTTCATGATGATCCATTATGTGTGGGATTACAATCACCCAGCTCGCCATTGTCCGTCATTAAGTAGAGGGTAGTTGTCCCTCCTCTCATCATAGACAGGTATCCGTCAATCGGCGGGGCACCAAGGAAAGAACAGCTCAGCGGGATGAGGAGGAGCGGAACCATTGGTCTCTACTGTTTGCCAGCCCGGAATAGTTCAGAGCTGTTTGTGGGCAGTCCAAATGAAACACGAAGCTGCCCTGGTGCCGTTCTGAGCAGCGCAAAATGACGCATAGAGAAGACCTCGTGGTCCCCTCTCCTCCAGAGTAAACATGGCGTATCCTTCTCTGCGCATGGACATGCGCAGGAAGAGAAAGTGGCACGTGTGCGTACGCATATGTATGACCTTTCGTTGTACTTTATGTTCTTACATATCCATCCAAATGGGAAACAACCCTGATTTTGCTACAGCTGCTTCCAGGGCCGTAGTCAGAAATTTTTTTCGGAGGGGGTTATGGGATTTGGGAAGGGGATAGTCTTGCCAAAAGCAACAGTAAGTATTGCTAACGCGCTGCCTGGAAAAGATTTCGGGAGGGGTTCGAACCCCCAAACCCCCCCTCTGGCTACGGCCCTGGCTGCTTCTCTAGCCGGCCTACACGATAAATCAATCAGAAAAAAAATCCCTGGCCATCTCCGCTAACGTGAAACGTGGGGAGGGGCGAAGCATGCAGTGTATAAGTGTATCCTTGGCGCCTTGACATTTTTGCGAACGGAGATGAAACCGTTGTGGGGGTAGAGGTATACAGCTTTGCTGTAAAGCCTCTTTGCTGTAAAAGCCGCTGAAGAGCTTCGTGCGCAGCTCTCTAGCGCGAGGCGTAAACAAGTGCCCCGGTGTTTTTATAGTACGCGTTACGCTCTAGCGCAAGGCTTTAAACGAGTTTCCCGGTGTTTTAGTACCGTGACTACATGAAACGACGATTACGACGACGACGACAGGGGACGCCAACAGCCCCAGCCCCTAAAGGACTTCGTCCCTAAAACCCGTTCCCGTTTAAAATAAGTCCATACCAACATCGTAATGCATGCAATGAACAGCGGACGCAAGTGAAAATTTCGTACGGGGTCGAGAGCGTGCGCAGCACGCAGAAAGGTTTTTGTAATGCGCAAGGATTCCCAAGCGTGAACTGCACAACGCGTTTTTGCACAGCGCGCCAAAGCGGCGGTGCGTTTTTCTGACGCCCGCGCGAGCGATTCCGATGCGGCGGCGGTTTTTGAAGAGAACGACGCACACGCCCTTGTGAGGGTACTGGATACTTGTGTCAATTGGCGGTGAGCGCGACCACGGGCGGCGCTGCGGAGCGCGCCTCCGTGACGTCGGCTTAGGGATTCTCGCATTTGTCGTCTGCTTCACTCGGGCTCGCTCTCTATGCTGTTTCTTTGCGCGCGGTTGAGATTTTGTGCTTGTTCGCAGTAGATCTCGCGAGTGCGCAACTTTTTTTTCGTAACAAAAGATTTAAAACAGCGTAAACTAGCTCAAGGCGTGATTTTAAGTATAGTTTTTGATACCGCTCCAGAAAAAAACATTGCCGGCGTCGCCCATGCATTGCTGCGAAGCTGGTCCTGTGCGGAGCGCGAAGAGTCGGAGCTAGGCGTCAGCCTCTGTGTTCAGCAGTCTTTCGAACAAAGGTAACAGCCGCAGGCTGACAACCGACGACAGCGAAAATGGAAGACCAAAACAAATTCCAGGCCTTCGGGGCTGTCGGCTTTGGCAGAAGGCATTACGATTCCAGCTAATCGTATGTAAGGTAAAACAGATTTGGCAATCTTGCCTAACACTCGAAACTATTGTATCAAGTCACTTTACGTTGTCACGGCATGAAAGTGTGCCGACATGCACTATGGGGCGCAAATAATGTAGGTTGATTTCCAAATAACCTGCTGTGTGTATAGGCGCGTGCTGGTTTTATACCAGGCTTCTAACCAGTATGCAGGCTTATTGAGCAAAACGAGTAACCTGTAAGGCAAACATACAGTAAGGCTATGTTTGTTCAGATTTGGAGGGATATTTCGGTAATTTACCACAGCCATATCATCCCAATATTCAGATAGGCGTTATGGAGGACCAGGAGGAGGAGAAAACTTTAATAGTAAAATCGAGCTGGTTAGTGGGCAGGCTCCTCAGTCCAAGACGAGAGAGTAAGATTCATTCTTCAATTCACCGAACGTCATCCCGAGTAGGCCAGGATTTGTTCTTTGCGACTAAATGGGTTGGAAAACAATAAAGAGCTGTCTGGACATATTCATTGGTTTCGAATTGTGTTATACTGAAAATTGGCATGTATACTATTTATTGCGTTAGTTAGCAAGTATATCAAGTTTTCAACACCGTAATCATGTCATAACTTTTCGGGTTGAGATCGAGTTCGTTACGATATCGATGGTTCGATAGAAATTAGGTGCACAAAAGCCGCCTTCGAGTACTGTGGACAACGTTATCTGCGCCGCAGCACAGATCTTATTACATTGGATATTCACCCGAACTTTGCGAGCCTCGCAAACATCCCCAAACCTCCTAGGACGTTTAGGACGGTGCAGAAAAATGAATGCGTTGGGCACAGAAAAAAATAAATAAAAAACCGTTCATCTAACAACAACGAAATAAAAACACCCGTTTTATTTCCTGCTGTGCGACCCGCTGCTTGATGCGTAGCATCAGACTCTTGAGTCTTCATAAGAGCATCTCAGAAATAGTTAAGGGGAGCATACGCATTTTGAATACTTATCGAGGAGCTCTGAGCGCTGAAACTCGCAAATACGCTAGATAGGACGAGGGCGTGTTACACACGATTGTCTGAACGATGCTCTCTGAAAGTCGTTCTCTCTCTCCTCGTGTGTTGTAAAATTGTGCGGGACAAAGCTTGAAATTATTCAGAGCCGTCAGAATCTGATTGAAAACACGCTTTTTAAAGCACCAAAGCATCAAAGCGGGCGATTTCTAGCAGAGGCACTGCTGCCAGTCAGAACCGGACGACCGCGGCGCGGGTGTAGCAGCGGGGCGAGTGTAGCAGACGACAGCGGAGCGGGTCCCTAAGCTGACGTCAGATCCAGGGGGCGCCACTCAAACATCTCACCGCCAATAGGGAGAAGAGCACCGGTGGCGGCGGTTTCAAAGCGTTCGGAACAGCCGGCTGGGCCGCCGAGAGATATTCAGGCGTATATATACCCCCGCGGTAGACATTTGGTGGCCGAATTTAACAGCGGCGCTGCTGTAGGTCGAGCATTTTCGTGATTCTGCTGAATGTCGTGCGTCACGCAGGGGTGAAGTGATTTGGTGGAAGAAAGGAAAGGAAAGTGCACTGGGGATATTATTGAGCTCAGTAGGGAGCTCATAGGAGCAGGTTCCGCGGACCCACCGACAGAGGGCGGAGTGGTCTCGCAGAGGCGGGTTCTTCTCCCTCGCGCCGCTGTCGACGTTTAGCTGCCGATTCCGCTTTGCACGAACCGTATAATTTGCATGGCGACGGCGCTGCCCTTTAACGTTCGAGCGAACACAAGAGAACCACTACAGATTTCGCACTGTGTGGAATCGGGTTTAATTTTTGTAAAGTATGAACCGCAGGGGGCGTTTTTTGCGCGCGAAAACGCGCCTCGCATGCCACAGACGCGCTGACACAGCCGCGGATGCCACCCGCACGGTGCGCGCGGCGCGCTGCAGGTGGCGGCAACGTGGCGTCCGCACTGGCCGTGAAGAGGTGCTTATAACCGCTTTCATAACCGCTTTCTAAAATGCGACTCCAGGCTCAACGTTTCTAGTGCGGGAAAGGAGCTGATAATGTAGGCGAAAACTGCATTACAAAACGTCATCTGCGCCGCTTATGAAAGCGGCCATCACATATCTGCCGCTGGTGTAAGCCTAAACGTCTCTAGGTGGGCCAGCCGGCTGCCCTGAGCGCATCAAAACGCCCGCCATGAGACGCGCGTTGTCAAGCTCGTCTCACTACCGCGCGCGTCACGCGTCATGTGTTGCGTGTCACGCTCATGTGTCTCGCCTCCAGTGCGGAATCGTCGACGCTGGCGTGCAAAGAGCGTGCGCGCAACGCCCACGCGCACGAACCGCGTGCAAAACGCGCCATTTGGTTCACGCTTATTTCGCGTCGCTCTCCGCACGTGTCCTTCGCGTCAAGGGCCAGACACATGCCCGGCGAGCGACGCGTTCCCGCGTGCGTTTTCCCCCTCTTTCAAACCGGTCCTGTAGCCTTCATGCGTGCTCCTGGCCGCCGCCAAACCGGTTTCCAGAGTGCGAATACGCGGGCGGATACGCGTCCCTCTCCGCTCATGTCTCCCGCTTCAGGTTTGAACACATGGGCGGAAAAGCACTCGTTCCCGCACGCGTCTCCGCGCCGAAAACCGGTTCGGCAGCCGGGTGACCCGCCGCGTCGCCTTCCCACGCGCATCCAACCTGCTAGATATTTTGACGTGCCGCTTCGGAAACCGGATTGCTCGGACGGACATGCAGCCCCCGGTGCGGAATCGTCGACGCTGGTGTGCAAAGATCGTGCGCGCAACGCCCACGAGCACGAACCGCGTGCAAAAACGCGCCGTGTGGTTCACGCTTAAACGGCGCGGATAATTTTTAGTGCAAGTTTCACCCACACTATCAGATCTTTTCCCGCATCTGTAACTTAATTTACGCTTTTTCCGCCATGAGTTCTATTTTGGTGAGCGGTAACAAACTGATTGATGACTGATTGTGGGGTTTAACGCGCCGACGCAACGCAGGCGATGAGGCGCGCCGTAGTGGAGGGCTCCGGATTAATTTTGACCACCTGGGGATCTTTAACGTGCGCCGAAATCTCGTACACACGGGCGTTTTTGCTTTTCGCCAGCGGTAACAAACTGCCGCTGGAGCACCTGCGCCCCTTGAGCCGAGATGCCTTCCGGCTTCCAAACTTGGGGTTGCTTGCGGCATCCGGGTGTCTTCCGGCATCCAAACCGGTTGCGGAAGCCGGAGACGCGTGAGCGGACGCGTGTTTTTCCGCTAGTGCGTTTGCCGACAGGACTGGTTGGTTGAAACGCGTACCAGCGATAGCGAGCGCTCGGGTGCGGAACGTACCCAAGCGCAAAGAATACGGCGGGACGCCATATGCCGATGCTCATCTTCGGGAAGTTGAACTCGCTTCGCAACGTCGAACGAGTTTGCAGCTGCCGCGTAAAATTGCAACACGTAAAAGGTTCAACCTGAAAGCTGAGCGCCAAAGAAAAAAAAAAAGTCTTTTTTTTTTTTCTTTTTTTGCGCTCAGCTTTCTGCTTGCAAGGTCCGCCGGCCATGCATTGCTGATCTACGATGTACAACCACGGACATCAGACGCACATCCGAGGTGCTGTGCAACGTACTCGCACTGTAAGGGGAGCACAGGTCGAACAGCTTTGAGTGACGCCGTTAAAACTAACCCGCAATCGTTTTAACTACAGCACGCGCTACGGTCTGGCGCAGAGTCGGAACTCTCCCTCGCACGTGCTTGCTGATGGCGCCCACCGTGTCAGCGTTGGCGGTGCGCTCCGAACGCGTTCTTTTCTCGCTTTCCACCGCGACGCGCGATGAGTGTCAACAGCGACAGTGCTTTGTTACACTGCGACCGAAACCCACGCTGTTTATTTGCTCGCTTTCTTGCGCATCCACATTTGTCGCGAGCAATTCTGAATTGAAACTCGTCGTCCCAACGCCTCTCGCATTTTTTGTTGGAACGATCGCCATTAGCATCACTTCGCTTCTTCTTCACTTCCTCTGTTTCTCTTTAACTCTGCGTCTGCGCCGCTCGCAGTACCCTACGTGAGTGTTCCACCTTACTGCGTTGTGGTTTTGCGGCTTGCTTGCGCGGCGTCGGCGCTCGCGGTAAGCGTATTCCTGGCAGCCAATCGGGATATAGCAGTATCGCGACCTTCCTCAGTCGTCGAGGGCAGTGCTTGTTAGGGGAAACTAGTACTGCCGATTGTTTTGGGTACGGCGGCGGCAGAGACGCTGGAAGAATTCAATACAGGCAATACAGGCGCTAAAAGTGCATTCTAGCACGATATACGGCCGACCTCCGCGAAGCGAAGTTTAGATGGCGAAGTTTTTCCGGCAGGAGCGAGTGTGACGCGCGTCCCCACGTTTTCGTCGTCATCAACCTTCAAAAAGGGGGCGAACGACGCCATGGTAAAGACTAGTCCTTCTTCCATTGTATAGGAGTGGTTTCATGTTGGCCAACTCAAAAGAAACACGAGACAATAAGGGGAACGACACAGACGCTATGTGCCTTATACAGTTTTCTTCTGCCGTGTTTAGTTTGCGCTGGACCTCATGAGATCATTCCAAATCACCCAAATTGCTGCCTTACCGAAGAATCGTGCACGTGCAAGAGCCAACCGGAAGAAGCGATCCCTGCATGCCCGCTGTCCCTGGCCGTACATCCGGTCGGCGGCAAATTCGAACAGCCGCTTTTTCGAAGCCTGCCGCCGAGCGTCGTTTGCCGCTTGCTCGCCGTTCTTTCGCTGCGAAGAGGTCGGCATTTGTTGGAGGTTGGTCGATGACGTCACCGCTGCTAGGATACATTGCTTGATGGTTTAAGTCTGCAAGGTTCAACTGCTGCGCCCGCTTGATTGTATTCTTACGTGCCCGTACGCCATCATTGGCCTGCCAAGGTTAAAAGGATGCGGCGAGTGGAAGCTCGTCTATAGAAACGAGGTCGTGCATACGAACTCAATTTCAAGCGAAGAAGGCGGTCTGCCTCGCACTAACTGGCGAGTTCGCAAAAACGACCATTTCGAATGTAAAAGCATTCGTTCATTCAGTAGGCCGCAAAGGATTTGAACCACAGACACGGCACATTGAAGGACCACCTAACGCCGTTTTGGCGCTTTTTTTGTCGTAGATACCCTTGCGCCACTAAAACCAACATGCTATTATACTCGGATACAAGTTAAGAACGGCAACGGAAGCCGCCGTGCCTCATCCCCGCAGCCGGCTGTTACTCTGCGCGCCACAAGTAGTGCGTTACTGGAATATTTTGAAAATGGCACGAGCCGTTTCCGTGATTTTTCGGACTTAATATGCTTGTAAAGTACTGCAACGACGGCAAACAAACTACGTGAGAAAAGCAGACAATATCGCGTGTTCATAGCTATCTCTTCTTAAAACGCGCGTGCCCGTTGACATCCGGGTCCGTCGCTTAGGCGGAGTGATACCGTACATGCGCTATTGCCGTTCTTAACTTGTTCCCGAGTATGCTACTAAAGTTCGGCGTCCCACGTAAGCAACAAACGGCACGAGTGACCGACGGAGCAAAGAAAGTCAAATTAAAGTATTCAAGTGGAGAAAAAAATTGCGTGCATCACCCAGGACCTGGGAAATATGAAACGATCAAGCATCCCACACACCACCACAGCTAGTTGACTCTAGCTGAGCGAAAGGTGGGTTCACGGAATGCGTTCTGGCCTTCGACTTGGAAGCGTGTTAGAGGCATGTATTGAGACCTTTCGGGGTAATTTAAGCGTGCTCATTACAGAAGTATAGCGGCAAGGCAAGCAGCAAGATGCGTTCCCTCTAAATTGCCCGCATTCGACAAGCATAGCTGCTTGTCGAGGGAAATGCGGGCAATCCAGTTTTATCCAGTTGTATATGGCAACGGAGAAAGGGAAAGATAGAGAAAGGAATGATGGTGATGATAATAAGAGGACACGTTCGACAACAGGACATTAATAGGAGTTCTCGTAAGTTTCCCCCGTCAAAGCTTTAGGCGACTCGGAGATAGCAACGTGGAGAGTCAATGTAGAAAAACATTTCTACCGATCTGGCTTGCCTGATGTGCAGGGGTTTTGTGCTAAACGCACGTAAATCCCTTAAGCATATTCGCCGCTCAGAATAAACAAAAGCCCGAGAGTGGTTAAATTTTTGCTAGTGAAAAGGCTTAATAAACGGACCTCTGGTTGAACGTAATGGGGTAAAATGAAACTTATTTTGGTGATTTTTTCGCGGACATTGCTTACCGAGAGGCCAGGGTATGATTCCCGACTTTTTTATAAACTGATACACTCCCTTTGCTTCTTTCTTATTTCAGATCAGCTTGTTCTTCAAGCCCGGGCTTCTTTGTCTCAGCGCCGCGATTGCTCAGTCTTCGGGTTACAACTATCGGAACGTCAGTAACGACCCCCTGCACGTCGACAAAAAAGTCTGTCGTCATTCGTGGCGTACGATGAGACCTTTGTTGGTGGCGCGGGAGAAAAACGCATTTAGTTGACCCCAATCAAAAATGTCCGAAGTCACCGAACGCTCAGACACCTTCGCCATGAATGAGAACCCCAGAGGACACGTGTTCACAGAATCGCCTGATTACGAAGACGCCGAAGAGCACGGGAGCGGGCAATCGAGTCTTTACGGATTGGGAGAAGCGTCGAGCTGCCCCCAAGATTTTGAGCAGTTCCCGTACATGCGCCTAAAGCAGCGAATGGAAAGAGTTCCAGATGTCGCGATTCGGCACGTCAAACACCACCACCGATCACCGGCGCTATGGTTTCCCGAAAAGAGCCACGACCTCCACAGGGAGAGGAGTCCCGAAGCTCACGCTCGAACAAACGTTCTCCCAGCCGTCAAATACCGACGCGACGCGCCAGCAGGCGTCATTACGTGCTTCGGCAAGCCTCCGCCCGGCAAGCCTCGGACGCGCCCCCTGGACGATTCCAACAAGTGCTACACGTGCGGTAAGGAGTTCCCCAATATGGCGAAGCTCTACTGGCACCTCCTCATGCACGCCGGCGAGAGATCCAACACGTGCCACCAGTGCGGGAAGGGATTCGCCTCGAAGAAGGCGCGGAAGCGACACATGCTACAGCACGTGCACGAGGACGAGGCGTACGACGGCAAAGTTCGAGGTCCTGTCCATCGGGAGGAAGCTGCTGAGCCTACTGCTTTAGTAGAGTCCCAGACCGAGTGCTCGATCGTATTCGTCGAAGGAGAAAACTTCGAGAAGCACGTGTACTTGGACAACCCCTGGGGATCGGAACCCGGAATTGACGCACCTTCGCGGGAGACGGCCGAGAAAGAGTCGTCCGCGTGCTCACTCAAACTAGAAGGCGACACTGGGAACGCAGCGGGTTCGAGTCCTGGAGAGCGCCCCTCCAAACATCTTCGCACTGTGCGCAGCGACGACCATGCCTACGCGTACTGGTCTCCTGGGCTTGAACGGCAGTACGCGGAGCCGCAGACTGCAGATTTGGACATGGACACGTGCATGCAGTCACCTTCAGATATACTGGGAAACTTTACTGCCTGTTGCGGAGACTATGAAAACGACGAAGTCCAGCTACCATTGTCTTCGCAAGAACACGACCAGGAACAATCGCCGTTTCACAGAAACTCACCGAGTAACGGAGATATCGACGAAGTTTCTCACGCGGACTTGTCTTCTGGAGAGGAACGCCAGGACAACTTACTCGTCGGCGAGGAAGTCGGAGACATGTACTTGGCCTGGCCTTCGCAAGCGGAGGAGCCCTCGGGCTACCTCGCCATTCTTCAAGAACACGAGCTTGCTCAAGAAACCCAGCTCAGTTCTTCTTTTATAGAAGACTTGGAGACGTGTCCATATGGGCAGTGGTGCTCTGGTGAAGGAGGTCCAGATGACGTAGATTCTCATCGTCATAACAATGATCCCACGCTTTTGCATCCCTCACTAAAGAAAGAACCTCGCGATGACTTAGGATTTTACGAACACCAAGATGGAAATACGCGCAAGGTTTTAACATCGAAAAGCGGTGTGGATCAGTATCCTGAACGAAATGGGAATTCGAGCTCTTCCTCGAATAGAGCATCCCGACTAGACTTGGTCGAAGGCACAAGCCTTGATAAAGATTCTCCCTGCCAGAAGCCATTCGGAGGGAAAGTTGAAGACTACAGTCGTGATGACGTTGCTGGTGGTGGCTCCGGTAAGGACGGCGTGCCAGAAGTAAACTCAGAGGCGGAGCACGACGCCTGTCCCGTTTGCGGCCGCATTTTTACCAGCCGGGCTCGCCTTTCGTCGCATGTGCTGCTCCACGGGACGGGAAAGACTCTTCGCTGGCGCCACTGTGCCTCGTCTTTGGCCTCGGAGCATTTGCGAAGCCGTCACATGAGCGCGCACATTCCCGCCAGTGGTCTCAAGCGCGCCGCGTGCAGCAAGAAGTACAAGATTTACGACTCCCTCCGCAGACATATTTCGAGGCACCGATGCCGTGTGTGCCACAAGAGGTTTTCGTTTCGATGTCATGTCCGCAAGCACCTCATGGTTCACACCACATCTGCTGCGAGGGTTTCGCAAATACGGGAAGCCTGAGAGGGGACGTGCGTTTGCATATTGGAGAAAAGCCGTATCAGTGGAGCCTCTGCGGAAAGAACTTTTTGTTGCTAGACTCGCCAGACATCTGTCATCCCGTTAGTGTAGCGCGGAACTGAGAATCCCTTGTGGCCCTTTAGAGGGTTACTTTGCCTTTACCACTAAGGGCAAGGTAGCCAGTGTAAACCAGTGTAACCAGTGTACAGGCAACAACCAGTGCAACCTGTGGTCGATGAGTTTCGCTTGAGGCAGCAGTGAAGGGGGGAGAGCATTGAAGATTTGTACAAATAGTTTTGCCCCTCGGAAAGCACATTCGCCTTACCGTCAAAGGAACGAAGTACCAGTGGAACTTCCCTCAGCGAGTTCCGCGCACCATGAACTCACGCGTTGAAAGAGCGTTGGAGCGTTGTACGAACAAATTTTCTACTCTGTGAAGCCGTGAAAGAACGTGTTGCAGGTGGAGCCATTCGCTAATTGGTGAACATTTCTTTCAGAGCGAGAACACACCGACGCCAATGGAACAGGCGCAACTCGAACGTTCTCGTACAAAATTGCTGTGGAAGAAACTTTGCTGTATTTTTTGTACATAAGACTGTAGTTAAGCCTTGTGCATTTTTAAATTACTGTGACACTGCGGCACTGTTTCGTGTCGAAAGCAAAAGACATTGGACTGTACATAAGAAAATTCTACAAGTGTAACAAGGGACAAACGCGCTCGACAACTCTGCTTCTGGCTGTCTTTTAGCATGGACGTCGAGCTTCCATTCTGAAATAATATTTGTGCTTAGAGGGGCTACAGAAATAAATATATCAGAAGTGTGTGACCATCGTTTCAGTGTCGTACCTTGGGCGCAATCAGGATTTCCAAGCCGTTTAAATATTCACACCGGTAAGTACGCAATAGCCGAACAGCAGCACATCTTGGCCCGCGCCATCCCAGTGCGGCTGGAGATGGCGAGATTTCATGTATGTGGAGTGAAATGACACGGGCTTCTATACGTTTTAAAAATAACAGCTCCAGGTGTGCGTTTTCTTTTTCGCGCTGCCTATTCTGTAGACCAGACCACAGAATAATGTTCAGCTTTCTTCTGTGGTCCAGACACAGGGTTACCTTCCGTTTTTAGCTTTATTTTGGGCTCCCCTTGTGGGCTTCCATGGCGCCGTGGTAGTCTTGGGTTTTGGCGCTCACGCCCTGGGTTCGAGTCTTAGCAGCTATTAAAAGTTTATTTGTGTAAATAAGTGTGGATTGATATCTTTTACGTCGCTTTAGACGAATAATAACTGTATACCGTTGTGCGGTCCACAGGATAAACCTGAACATTACCTTGTGGTTTGGTCTTCTGACTAGTATGCTGCACATTATCCTGTGTTCATGATCATCATCGTCAGCTTATTTAAGTCCACTGGTCCACAAATTGATTGATTGATTGATTGATTGATTGATTGATTGATTGATTGATTGATTGATTGATTGATTGATTGATTGATTGATTGATTGATTGATTGATTGATTGATTGATTGTAGGGGTTAACGCGCCGACGCAACGCAGGTGATGAGGCGCGCCACAGTGGAGGGCCCCAGAATAATTTTGACCATCTGGGGTTCTTTAACGTGCGCCCAAATCTCGTACACACGGGCGTTTTTTGCTTTTCGCCTCCATCAGAAGAGCGGCCGCCACGGCTGGGAATCGAACCCGCGACCTCGTGCTCATCCGCACAGCGCCCTAGCCACTGAGCCACCGTGGCGGGTGGTCCACAAAATAGGCACTGCCTTTTTTTTTTTTTAGAACAGCATTTCCAGCGTATAGTTGCAACGGGGATAATACAAAGTTACAAAGGGTAAAGTGTCACGACTTCTTATCCGGAGCCCGCGGATGCCCCACCAGCGAATAGAGAACATTCGCAACACAAGTTCAAAAGAGAGAGAGAGAGAGAGAGAGAGAGAGAGCTCTTTATTAGATGAAAGAGATTTGCGGGCATGTTACCGCCTACATGCTATTCTGCGGGGATGGGGAGAAGGCAGTAACGGCTCTAAAAGAAATAGGGCATAAGAGAGAGGGAAAAAAAGAGAGGTTAAAAGAAAAAGCAAACACCAAGCTTTGCGTGGGGACGTAAATGTCCACATGATCTCACAGGTGAAGTTCTAGACTGTCTCTGCGACGCAGATTTCGTGTAAATAGTCAAATAAGGCAACCAACACTTTTCTCTGAGATGATGGAAAGGGCCAGGGTCCAAGGTGTAGGAAACACAAGTTCAACCTGGGCTAGAAGCTTTGGAGGAGAAGGACAGTCAGGGCATGCTGGACAGGCACAGGGCGACGCTGTCCCCTAGTCGTGAAGTCCTGGGTCGTACCAGACGGCCCAATGGTGCTCGACGTGGCGCGCTTCGTCGTATCGTGCGGGAAATTGTGCAGTGCTGGTGTCAAAAGCATGGCATGTCATTGGGTGGTGGGTCGGGCCATGCAGTTAACTGTCGTGCGTAGAAAAGTTGGCGAGAAAAGTGACCTGGGGTGTGGCAAACATTGTCATGAACGTGAACATATTAGATGGGAAGCATCTCATGCTCGGGGCTGTGTCCCTCCCTCCCTCGTTATCGTTGTCCGCCGTCCGCACTCTACTGCGCATGCGCGTCTCTTCAGCCCCGTAAGCGTTTGGGCTGACGTCAGCGCAGTCCACTATAAAAATAAAAAGTTAGGCGGCGCCCGGCTTCGATCCCACGACCCTCTGGCCGCAACGGGAGGTACGTGGCGCTCTTCCCACTGCGCTACAAACCGAGACGGGAGCATGTGCTACGAACGCGCCTTATGTCCTTCACTCATTCAAACTACGTCAAGAAGCTACTGATACAACGAAGGCACGCGAAGCTGAACATCAACGGAAACGACGAACTGAAAACTAATGGGAGATTCAGTCGACCCCATGGCTGCTTCGCATCCCCTCCGGGAAGATGGTGTAATTTTTTTTTGTTTTGTTTTTTAGCTTCACAAGCCTCGTCTTGTTAGTAGTAGTTCGCCTCGTTAGTTAGCACTGTCGCAGCCCATGGATCAGGGAGTTATTCAATCCCCCAAGGCACACTTCTGCAAGGGTCTGCTGCAGAGGACGCAAGTGCGCATGATCCAGAACAAGCAGTACAGAATGGACATTTTCGGCACCCTTCACCTTATTGCCGATTCCTGGAGGCAGCTGACTGCTAACACATAGGAAATTGATTCAAACATTCAGGATTCTTTTTCAAGTGAGCAGACATCCGACTTGCAGGATTTGCCTGAAGGTAACGGTGAAGATGCCATTGAGGGGCGGGAGGTTAGAGAGCAGTGCACTTTGAAGAAAACCCCACTGGGCTGTGATGAGTGTGTGGACATCGACCGGGATGTTGCGACTTGGCCTGAGAACAGAGCGGAGAGCATTGTTGCAAAGGTGTGCGATGAAGAGGAGGATGTGCCGGAAGATGAATCTCAAGAGATAGCTACCGTATACACACCACACTTAAAGAAGCTGGGCAGTATCTGAAATTCTTTACCGAAGGAACCTTGATCTGTAACGTTTTTCCAAAGCTTAAGTGCCATGAAAAAAAAGCGATCCTGAAGATGCAATTGCAAGGATTAAAAAAAATGATGCATTTTTTTCGTGCACAGCGACTAATTGTTGCCAAATAAACTTTGTGAATGCTGTGCATACGCTTCTTGTAGTTTTCTTGCTTTCTGCAAAAACTATCAGCTACATTCCCCTTCCAGTGCTCAGATTTACATGAAATGGAACTAAGTGTGTGCATGCACTCATATTTGCGCTTTTACACATCTCTCCCAGTAAACTGAACTCCTGTTAAGTGGAACTAATTTTTTCGGTCACTTGAAGTTCCGTTTATCGAGCGTCTACTGTATTACTAAGCTTCTTGTTTGTCTAGTCACGACCAACCCCCTCAACGTGCGTGGCCTTGTGGGGAGAAGAGAAGGACGAAAAACAGAGCAAGGGGGCCGGGGCGGATTTGGCGGTCCGGCAGCCTGACGTCCCACCGATGACGTTCACGATGGCTACTCAGGTACTTCGTTGATCTCGTTGCTGTATATGTGAAGGTAGCCTGGAAGGCACCCGTGCCAGCGACAGACAGACAGACAAATGTTTTGATTTCGGATGGCTCGAGGCCTCAGGGTTAAAGAAGGGGGTTAATAATGTCCGGCCATGGCCGCCTCACAAACGAAGTGCCACAACACGGTCAACGTAGCTTGGTGCCGATCATGGCCTGATCCAGTCCTCATAAGAAAGGACCCAGGCGGGACGCTATTTTGCGCGAAGCCGATCTAGTTCACCGCAGTGCCAAACGAGATGGCGGATTGGGGGGGTAACGTCTGTTTTGCACGCGAAGCATCGAACTGGTCTAGGAAACGCAGCAGCGAAACAACTGTTAGAGAGGTTTCCATCATGGGATGTAGGTTGGGGTGGGTGATTCCTCCATCGAGAAACCACGTCGTCTGTATAAGCGTACCCCGACCGCGTCCGGTTGAGGAACACCTGAGCACCTCGGGGTAGACCCGGGGGTGCGGGCTCGTCGCATGGGGGAATAGTAGTTATTCCTGCCTCAGTCGATTACGTCGACGGCGGCGCTCCGCATCTGGATCAGTAGGCAGCGTATATGGTCTTACAGGTAGCATGAACTGGGAACGGTGTAATGAGGCCTCGCTCCCTACTTCATGAGCCGTTTCGTCTCCTGGCTGTCCTTGATGTCCAGGAATCCAGCTTACCGTTACCAGTGCCCCCGAGTCAGCCCTGAGTTCCTCGCATGTGTGCTTGATGGCGTGGACGGTGCTGTTTTGCCTCCGTGGACCAATGAGGCATTTCAGTGCCTCAGTGCAGTCAGTCAATATTTCCACCCGCTCGTAACGCCGTTCTGGGTGATCAGTGACAACCTGGCGTGCAAGGTGAATACCTTCCTCTATAGCAAAAAGCTCGAGTTCCGTAATGTCGGGGTCGACGTCCAGCGGAATTAGTCGAATGATTTGGTGGTCATCGGAGTTGTACACAGCGGCCACTGCCGCTATACAGGACTCGGCCCGCAAAGACGCGTCCACAGCAATCTCGAGTGTTGTACTGCTCCGAGAAGTAGCCCCGGCTACAACCAGCGAGGTCCGTGCCAGCGAATACCATCGTTTTCCACCGCGGTAACAGGAAACAGGGTTCACCGAAGGACCCATGAACGCGGTATTGCTGTCACACAAGAGAATCAGCAAGCTAGAAATTTCTAAGACAGCACCGACATGGGCACATCTGATTGATTGATAGGGTTTAACGCACCGACGCAACGCAGGCGATGAGGCGCGCCGTAGGGGAGGGCTCCGGATTAATTTTGACCATCTGGAGATCTTTAACGTGCGCCTAAATCTGGTACACACGGGCGTTTTTGCTTTTCGCCTCCATCAGAAAGCGGCCGCCGCAGCCAGGAATCGAACCCGCGTCCTCGTGCTCAGCAGTACAACGCCTTAGTCCCTGAGCCGCAGCGTTGGGTATAGGCACATCTAAGCGCAAAAAAAAATTCAAGACTAAGGACGTGAAGGAAAAGGACAGATGCCTGTACTTGTCCTTCACGTCCTTGGTCTAGAAATATTGCGCTTAGAGGTGGTCGATCATGGAGTGGCCAACTAGCTGGAACCCATACATTGCTAAGTTATACAGACAAAGTGGGGGGCAGTTTATTGTGGCGTTGTGGGTCATCACCACAAAGAAAGAAATAACGAACAGGTTATGGTTGAAGCGTAAATTTTTAATGCTGAAAAATGGCAGCCAAGAATGCGAGGAACGGACGTAAACGTGTAACACCCGAAAGAACAGCTTGGTTTGCTGATCGCTCCCCCTGCTAAAAAAAGCTGTGGTTGAGTCCTCTGACATACGAATCGGTAAAATATGAAAGTGAAATGCGCAGCAAAATCTGCAGCTGAGCATGATTTGTAGGTCGGCGGCTGTCTTGTGGGTGTGCTTGGCGAGCGACGCCCTGCGGGCGGGTCGCTTCAGCAAAGGTGTACTGGTGTCATTCCCGTGACGGAAATGGCGTCGGCGAAATCTTGGTGTATCCCGGCATAAAACACTTTCATGTGAAAATATAAAACCCGAAAACGAACAACCCTAAGTATAACGTACTCTTTAGTGTTAAGGGTTGCTTCCCCGCAAGAAGACCCTGTGTGCAGTGGTGCACCCTTTACAGGCCGCTTGTCTCGCGTCACTTCCGTAACGGATATGACGTCATTCAAAAATATATCCGGGAGTAAAACATTGTCCTGTTAATATGCTTTGACATTGTTTAGGCCACGCAGGGACACAGCCGGCCCTCTCGATCGGGCGCTCCCACCTGCGGCTCTCCGCTCATGGTGATGTCACCGAGTCGCGCCGGAGGGGCGGTACTACTGCGGCGAACGAACCTCGACAACGCCCAGAAGAAGCGCCCCATTGCCGAACCCCTCACCCGGCTACCCGAGGCCCTCTTCTATCTCGCCGTCATGACGCTGGCGTGCGTCGCGATCGGCGTCTCGTACTCCGCGCAGTTCCACGCTGGCCACAAGGTGATGAAGGCGGAACCTGCCGCCGGGAGCCACAGCTCTGGACAGATCGTCTTGGCTGACAAAGGACATGGGCGCGTAGGTGACCATTCGGTTCTGAACGCCCGCGTGGGGGTGAACGTCAAAACCACATCACGTCCTAAGCGGCGAGGAGGCGTGGGCAAGAGATCTACAATGTCATCATCCGTACAGCACGGGAAGCCCAAGGAGAAGGACGTACCCAGCAGGGCCCAGTCAAGACGGAAGGCTGTAGCAGGCGTGAAGACCAAAGCCAAGTCAAGGCATACGCAGCGAAGCGTCAAGCGCGGGAGATCGACGAAGCCGCCGTCCGCAAGGAACAAAAGGCCCACGCAGAAGAGGCTCCCCATCCGGTCACAACGGAAGGCTAAAGCAGGCGTGAAGACCAAAGCCAAGTCAAGGCCTACGCAGCGAAGCGTCAAGCGCGGGAAATCAACGAAGCCGTCGTCCGCAAGGCAGAAAAGGCCCACGCAGAAGAGGCTCCCCATCCGGGCACAACGGAAGGCTGCGGCAGGCGTGAAGACCAAAGCCACGTCAAGGCCTACGCAGCGAAGCGTCAAGCGCGGGAGATCGACGAAGCCGTCGTCCGCAAGGCAGAAAAGGCCCACGCAGAAGCGGCTCCCCACCCGGCCACAAGGGAACAAGGCGGGGTTACTGTCCGCTCATGAGGTGAAGAAAGGTGCCAACGAAACACAGGCTGATCACTCTGGCATAATCAACGCGAATGAAACTGTAACTCGGGGGCGTACCTCAAAGCTCCTGGTAAACGGTACCGGTGTCATCGATGACCGCCCGCAAGAACTGGCACCTCAGAAGCCAGAAGGATTTGTTGAAACGCATCCTGAGAGTGAGGACACACCAGACGCTTCCCATGATAAGCCCTCCAAAGTCGCTTTGTTTGAGAAATTAAGAAAAGCCGGGTTAGCATCAACGACAGTGCAAGGACAGACCAGAGTCTTGGCAAACGCTCCAGCTGCTGAAAGCAACGAGGCCGCGCCAAAAGTCGCCAGCCACGGCACAGATGGCGCTAGCCTTCGAAATGCGGAAACAGCAAGCCGTGCTGTTAGCAAGGCAGACATTACGGAACGGTGAGGGCTTGTCACTCGAGTTCTGCTCAAGCGTCCAAGATATCGTCGACACTAAGTCAGAGGGACTCGCAGTAGCACAAGGTCGGGCTGTCCGCAGCATGCAAGTTGACTGCAATAACACGGGAAGTGTGGCTCTCTTCTTAAATAAATTAGTTCCAATGAGAAAATTTTGGCCATAGAAATTTTCCTTGTTGGTATACGAAGTCCGCTGTTCGTTCTCATAAGTCCGCAAGCCGCTCCCCCGCCGGATGCTTATTTGGAGAAATTAAGAAAAGCCGGGTTAGCATCAACGACAGTGCAAGGACAGACCAGAGACTTTGCAAACGCTCCAGCTGCTCGTTCGCAACCTTCACCCTTGCGCTGCTGCCAAGGTGTGCGCGGGTAGTATTTGTTAAAATCGAATCGAATAGTAATTAAGTTGAGTCGGTATACAAAATTGAATGCGAATCGAGTATTTAAAGACTGGAAGCAGATGCCAAATATTTGACGCGGAATGCTTTCATTGTGGGGTTGTGCTTATAAACGACAACTCATCTGAAAAGGTGCACCTTTATTCAAAATTACATGCAGCAACGTTTTCCCAGACTTACCGCTGGGCCAACTTGAGTAGATCAAATTCTTATCGTTTAAAGAAATTGGGAGCCATTCCACTAGCGACGCTGCATAAAATAACGCGTCACACTGTTCGACAATGTATACACGTACAGATTCATCATTTGGTAATGGAAGGGGCCCGGTGGATTCGAGACTACTCAAAATTTTTAAAGTCTAACTTATATCCCAGAAGACAAACACGGGGCCGATGACTGTCAGCCCCTTTCCTTGTGATCCGCGCTCTCGTCTTTTCGCCCGGAAATCTCTTCTGAGAAGGGACACACGTGCCTTTTTTCCCCCGTGTATCTGCTATCTCCCCCCTAATCTTTCCCGGGTGGAGGAAGTTTCTCTCAGGAGGCTTCGGGCTGTGGTGGCCCTCACAACGTCAGTCACTTGGACTTGGGGGCACTCACAAGGCGGCCCAGGAAGTTTTCCCCATGTCCGTCCTCGGTGGCTGAAGCTGATGCCAAGCATCTTTTGTGGACGTGCGTGGGAACAAGGACAGCTCGAGACGACGCGCTCAGAAAGGGTGGTCTCCGGTGGGATAAACCGGATGACTACAACCGCTGGGTGCAGGAAAATAAATACTGCAGGTCGCTGGTGGACTTTCTGCGCGTCACTGGACTCCATGCATACCTGCAGACTCGAAAACCTATCGGTTTTGTGACCGTCTGTGCTTTTGGCAGCCCCTCTCTCCCTACTTTCTTCTCTTTCTATTGCCTTCGTACCTTCTAATCTCTTCCCATCTTTAAACCTCATCTCACATGTCGCGCGGCAAAAACACGAAGTTAAAAAGAAATGTCTGTCGGAAGGCTCGCCCGAGCTATCGGCCGCTCGACGTGCGTCGCGAGTGGGTCTGCCTCGATCGAGTCGGTGCACCGACGACGGCAGCAGGCTAAGTACAGCCCTCGCTTGATGACGAGGGGCAGGTATAGGGCGAGCCGTGGCCGTCGGACGTGACCTGGTGCCGTCCGCTATTTCTCGAGAAGCTGTTTTCGCTAGAGCTCTCGTCGCATCTGCTGCGGGTGCCGTCGGGGTCCGGGTTCCGGTATACCCCTGACTGACGAGGTACACGCTGCTGCCGAGCAGAGACGGCATGCTAGGCGTGTTCCGGAAGTGGGCCCACTGCGCGGGCACGTCATGATGCTAGGCACGGGAAGCTCCTCTTCATCCGGGAAAGGGGAGGAGGGATGCAGTGTCGTGGCAGGGATTTATACACCCCCCCCTAACCCCCCCCCCCCCCCCAACACCGCTCCGATACTTCCAGAAGGGGGAAAGAGGGAAGATAGGCACTTGAGGCAGCCCATCTGCGGCGGGCGTTTTGTTTGCTGCTGTTGTTTTTTCTCCGCTTTAGCGCCGCTATAAAAGGAGCGCCCATGCCGAGACAAGCAATCTCGTTGGTACGTCGTGACGTCCAGGTGGCTTTTGTCCGTGTGTGCATCGTCAATGGCGACCCGCGTCTTTAAAGACTCCATCGTGCTCCCGGGTTCCTGAATCTCCGTGTTCGTCATCGGAACCCTCTTCGTCCCGCGACAGCGGTGCATCTTGCCGCAGAGTGGTCAGCCCGGTTGGTGATTGTCGCAGCTAGGACTTTCGTGTCCTACATATGTATCGAACTCTTTCTGTTTTAGTTAACTTTTCTACTTCGTAGCGTTCGTTTTGTTAACTTCTCGTTTGTATCATTTCGGTAATTTTTGACTCTCTCGTATTTGTACTATTTTCAATTACCTCCAGCCTACGTTTTATGTTCTCGTGCCTGTACCGTACCTCGCCTATTAAAATATGTCTCTTTTTTGTTTTAGGATGTAAGGCTATCTATATAGTTCGTTCCGACCCTGTCGGCAAAATCCGCGCATTAGACGCCACCTCCCTCCGTCACCTGTGGTCTGTAGAGTCGATTGGTTTGTTTTCTCGACAAAGCTGACTACCCCATATTTTCGGCAGCCCCCCTTAGACTGTGACCGTTAGAGTGCAAGCACTAGGTAACCGGCTAGAAAGAGAGAGGGAGGACACAAGACGGAAGTGTCAGCCAGTTGTTGCAATCGATCTCTCAAGTTCACGCATAGATCTGCTCAGCTCCAAGTGCTGCGTGGGCTTGCGCTTCTTTGGTAACAGGTTAGGCATATTTTTGGTAACATAGGAGCTAACAACGTGAGGACATAGACTCTTTGCGTGGTCCTCGCACGCTGTCTTCACAGTGACCGCGCAGTCGATCATAGGCAGTATATCCATCATGCTCCCACGGTGAACATTCCGCGTACACTGAAGGCTTCTCCTAAACATACTGTCATCTCAAGTCGTCTTATGAAGCGAAATAGCTCAAATGACGCGGACAACAATCCTATTTGGTTATTTTTCGGGAAAACAGCTCTTTGTTCACAAAAGCACGCAACAAAAGTAGGCGCAGTACAAGAACCGCAAACAGAAAAGACGTGTGCTGCGGTGTGCGCGCCCCGCACAGTTTCGGGACGTTTCGGTTTCGGTTTCAACTTGCCGTCGTACAAGCCCGCTCAACTTTCCTTTTGTAGCTCGTGTTAGAGTTGCCAGATTTCATAAAACTTTTTTTTTACAGTTGTTTATTTCCATGTGAACTTGAAATTAAACCCAATAAGCTGGAGTGCGAAGTTCGTGTCTCAAACTCTGTCTAGGGTTCTCTCAGCGTGCCACAGAGGGCAGCATCAACAAAGCGTCACTCGCTGGCGCCGCCGGCGGCGGCTATCGTCGCGATCACCGGATCCGCGTCGTCGTCGCCAGGCCGGGCGCCTCGCAAGCCTAGCCGATCCAGTTGCTACCGCGAGTGCGTCCGTGTGTGAGTGTGTGTGTTGTGTGTGCGACCGCGAGCCACGGTCTCGCGTGGTGTTCGAGTCTCCGCCAAAGTCCCCTCCGCACGTGTTCCCATCCCCGCTTCCTGACACTCCGAGTCCGCCCGTGTGTGCGTGCGCGTGTGACATTCCGCGCGGCTGTTCCCGAAAGCGTCGTCGTCGTCGCGAACGCAAGCGAATCGAGAGCCATGTCGGGCGTTGCACTGTCTCCCGACGCACCGGCGATCCGGCTATGCCATGTCGTCAAGTGGGCCGATTACGAAGGGTTCGGATTCAACCTGCACAGCGAGAAGTCCAAGCCCGGTCAGTACCTGGGCAAGATTGACGACGGCAGTCCGGCACAGCTGGCGGGCTTGCGCGAGGGCGATCGCATCGTCGAAGTGAACGGCATCAACATCTCGAACGAGAACCACAAGCAGGTCGTCGAACGCATCAAGGCTGTGCCCAACGAAACCAAACTGCTCGTCGTCGACCCACTGGCGGATACCTGGTACAAGGAGCACAAGATTATCATCAAGAACAGCTTGCCGACGGTCAAGCAATGCCACAACCCCGTACCGCGGCCTGGGAAGGTGAGCCTGTGCTTTTTCTTTCCCATTGCGTTCAGCGACCGGGATTTTTGTTCGTTTTGTTTCGGTGCGGGTGCTTTCGGAACGATTCGGTGCGCCGGTAATCGACTTTCTCAGCTGCCGTGAGAATTCGGGCTCGTGCAGCCGTTCATTCGCTGCGTTACGTGCAACATGCAAGGGCGAACCAACTTGCAGCGAACCAATTTCCAGTGAAGCGCATTCCTCGATAGCATGCATTACTTCAGTATTTGCACGACCACTTAATAATAGTCGCGTCAGGTCGGCTTTCACGGAAAAGAACGCGTCGTCATTTTCGAGACAGCTGTGAGGCGGAGTTGAGTTTCGACTAGCATGGATCTTAGGTTTCGGTTCTGTTAGCGCCGCCCGATGCACTGCTGGCAGAAGGTAAAACGAAAAAAGAAAGCAAACAACTCGTACGCAGCAGGTTCAAATAGCCCGCTGCTCTGATTGCTTCGTGCTGAGTTTTTATGAAAAGGTGATATTTGAAAGCGTGTTTGGGTGAGAGGTATACGAACGTCTTAAAATGATCCGCCCCCTTTCTTTTTGGTTTACTAGTTTGCGGTTGAGACGTGGCCTAAATTTTGTCGTTTGGACATGTCGTCTAGAATAATCCCAGTGGTTAAAGTACCGCCTACGTATCGTTGTCCCGGGAAGGGGCCACCCATGTAGTTTTTTGTCGTTTCTTGCTTTCCGGGCTGTAATTAGTGTGTTTTGAGACGTTCGACCAACCGCGCAACCTTAGCTCTCAGGCATCCAATAATTATCGCTCGAGTGTTCTTGTCGCGTAACAAAAGACAAAAAAAAAAAACGCACAATCCGAGGAAGCGAAAGTGGTATTAACGGAAACGGAAAACAGCAATGATATATCGACAGGCCGTCGACTATGATTCGCTAATCACGCTGTCGTCCGAGTCTTTCCTTGATGTTGACGGGGATGGGGGCGTTTCTTTTATTTTGCGTTTTGTTTCGTATGGGTTTGAAGCAGGCTGGCGTGTCCGCAATGTCCCCACCTAGCCATCAAACATCTGTGTAATTTCTTTTTTTTTTTTTTTTTTACCGTCATGTCGGGCTGCCGTAGCTTTCTTTTCCTCTTGTGTCATTGCACGAACCTACGCTTTCCTCGAGCAGTTCCCGCTAGCATAAAACTCAAAACGCGTGCGTCATTATTTGAAGACGAGTTGCTTCCTTTCACGAGTATGGCGAGGATGGATGGTGATTTAATGCGCCCCCTTCAACTCGTGGCTAATGGCAAATGTCACATCGCGCGCAAAATTTGTTTAATTTTTGTGTAAACAGATGTTCACATTCCGTCGTTTGGCATGCGTACGCTCGAACTACGGTCGGGGCCGTTTTGTAAAGCCTCTTTTATGCCTCGTTTTGCGCCCTGGCCCTAATCGCCGCGTCCCAATCTTCTATTCTGGCCACGGTTTACTCTTCCATCATAATTAAAAGCGCAGCGCTTAGGGAGGGTGGGCGTTTTCTTCGCTCAGGCTGGAAGGATTTTCTTAAAACGCGCTCATTTGACCTAATATCTTAGCCACGACATACACAAGGCTCGTCTTATCGCGAGTATTTTTCGCAAGCGTAGGTTTCTGAGGCAAGCCAGCTCCGGCTTCAAAACGCCGGAGCCGCTGACTTTTCATCAAGGAGTCGTTGCGTTCTTAGAGATATCAAAGTGCTCTTAAGTGGGGCTTGTGCGCTCAGCGTAATGACGCGAGTTTGATTATTTCTAAAATTGGTGCTGTCGTTACGGGTGATTAGGCTCTCCCTTGGCGGCCGCATCTCGAATGAAAACGCGGCCTTTATCGCGCGAACGAATCGGCCGCGGTGGCCTAAATTAATCCTCAGCCGGCCGCAACGGCTGGAATAAAGACGCTGAGAATCTGCAACGCGCAGCATTTCAAGGTGCGCATTTAACAAAATGACGGGTTCTGGTGGAGCGTGAAGCTTTTGTTTTCGTGTAGTACGTAGGGGAGGAATTCGAGGGTTCGAATCGGAGGCCTTGAGTGTTGCCGGTGAATCCTGGTGTGGGTCACTAAAGGCGAGTCAGTTTTTGGTTTTAATAACTTGAATTTTGATGTATACGTGTCTTGTAATGCAAGTTGCGGCTGTTTTCCGGCGCTTCCGTTGCCACATAGCATCGGCCGTAGTATTTGAAAGCGATCGAGTAACGGACGTAAAGTTGCTGGCGCTTTTTTTGAGCTCACCGCAGTAGATATCAAACCAAGAACGCGTGGAACTCGGCGCGCCGGACAAGCGGAATGCACTTTGTCCAGAGTGTGAGGCTAGTTTTGACGTTCGCATGAGTTTTATTTCGTATATTTTCCCCGCAGGTGCATACGCCTGCGCGCGCACGAAAATTTGTACCTGTGTTACGTACCGCAAATATGTTTCGCGCTTAACATAACAGAAATTTCGCCCTCCAACTTCCTTATATTTCTTTGCCTCGTAGGCTAGGGACATTACGAATGGTTCAAATCGTTGCAATGGCTCGTATAAAAGCTGCTTCCAAAATGTTGTCGAACTCATTTTTCGCATGTTTTAGGAGCATGTGGGGGGCATTGTTCCTCGCTGTGCGTGCCCTACGCACAAATCCACGTGACTGGTGACGTCACAAATTGTAAAGCGGGAAAAATGACTTCTCGGGTGACCATTCTCGGTAATCCGTTTATGGGGGGGGGAGTGTGAGGGGGGATTTTGTCGTTATCAGTGGGGGAACTGAAAACCGGGAGGTTGTGGCGGGAAGGTTTTCTTTTTCTGAAATTAATCACGCGCTTTTCGTGCTCACCCTTTCACGTTTGTCATCTGGAAGCACTCGTAGGCAACTGCCGTAATCAATTCCCGACTCCACCGTTATGCCGATGCAGTTGTCTGTCAGTCGTCTTTTGCATGAATTTCTGTGGCACCGCTTCCGAAAAACAACGTTCGTAAACGGACAATAAGCGGCAGGATTTTTAAACTTGGAATTTCTTTACACTGATCGGTTATTGCTGAAGAAGCTGTTTCTAAAAGCATGCATGAATTCCCCTTCGGTTAATTAATAAGGATAACCCTTCAGGCATTCCAAGGGATTCGCTTTCTTGTGTGGTATTGGTGAACGCAACCAAAGACGCGAAGCGACGTGCATGCGGGGCCGTTGACTTACAACTGTTTTACTGAAATTCCGAATCACGCGATTTGTCAAACCGCATGTAGTTCCAAGACTCCATTTACCTTCGCCCTCGCGTGATTTAGTAGCTATAAACGAACTTGCTGAACAGGGGGGCACCGTTGAATGATCTCGTTTTGGTTGACCGATTTTGTGATTGTGGCATTGGTGGATAAATATTGATCGCAATCATAAAATTTATACGCACCCTACGTATTTGTGGAATCCGCAGGATGCCATTTCAGATAAAAGGGGGGTGATAAAAATAACAACAATTACAGAAACGAGACCCCCCCCCCCCCCCCCCCCCTAAAAAAAATTCAATCTCAGAAGTAAACAATTGTTCGGGTACTATGGACATACTCTGCATGGCATTCCGGGTGATTTGTTATTATTTTTTTTTCTCGGGGGCATCGCACCGTGCAATTTGGTGGGAGCAGACGTCGAATGCGGGTTATAAGCTTGGTGCGTATGCCATACGGCGGAGGAGTAATTATCGGTAGTCGTTTTATGACGAACAGACGGAGTGAGCTGCTTTGTTCATGACGAAATCGCTTAGTTAAAAATTTCGCTTTCTTCCAAGTGTTGCAGCGTCCCCGCTGCAGTCATCTTCGCTTTCAACGAAGCATCGCTTATAACAAAGCTTGGTTCCTGTTCAAATGACGTTCTTCGTTATAACGAGGGCTTATACTGTATAACGAATGCTAGACAGCGGACTGCGAGCACTCCGCAGGTCTTCGGGCTTTCCAAACTACGCATGCATCCGGCGTGGTGGGGGGGTGTCACTTTTCCCACCGGGCGGCGAGTCGGTTGACGCGAGGTCAATCCGAAGTTATTGCGGTCAGGCATGACCACGGTGGAAGTGGGCACGACCTTCTCGTTCCCTCCGCAATCGCGGACGAGAGGCTGCGCTTTCGCGAGTGAGTGTGAATACCGAAGGGCGCTATTTGAACAATAGCAACACTCACCTCCTTCCTGCCTTGGGCCTCTTTCATCTGGGAGACATCTGTCTTCGCGGGGCAGACGCATATGTTTGTAACTGCCCACTTAGAGGGAAATTATTATATGTGCATATGTATATAAGCGTCGTGCATATTCTGTATATTTGTATGCATATGCATGCACTGCCCCTTGCTTCACGGAGGAAGCGTACCGGGTGTAATTATAATTACGTTTACGCCAAAACTAGTTACGTGCTAGTACAGCGACATTACCATTGCTGTTATCTTTTTGAAAAGTAAAAATGATTAGGCCGCTTGAGTATTTAAAAGTGCGTGACGAAGGACGACTGTATTCAAGACACGCGTAACAATGCCGAAATTATATATTGTAGTGGGTTTTATTCAGAGAGCCAAGGAACTTCGGGGATCAAGCAACGGAGGCCCAAAAAAAGCTCGAGCAGCCGAAGAAGCGGGGGAAGCCAGAACTGAACTCGATGCGTGGGGATTGTCCGTGGGGATTATCGTGGTTCAGCTTGTATTCCGGCGTGAGCTTGAATCCCGTTACCTGGACCTCTCTTCTTCTTCGTTACAGTATGAATAACGAAGTACAGACAATGCTCGTTTTTCAAAGTTTTTGTAATACTTTCAGCGTCGCGTAGTCATATTGCTCGGAAAGTTGTGAAGCGTTTTCTCGACGCTTCTGTACGTAAACGCGTGCGGTCGATAATCGATCCCTTGACTTCCGCTGTAACCTGTAATTTTGTCCCGGATCGACCACACTTCTTTTTTTATTTTTCTCGCTCCTCATGGCGGTCAACTTCCGGCAGTCACATGCACGGTGCGTGTATGTTTTTTTCACCTTCACCCGTGTGCGAGCCCTTGAACGTATCGTTAGCGTTGTCGCATTTCGCTCGCCTACACCGTTGCGGCCGGTATCACACACGATACCGGCGTTCGTTTACTGCTCACCCTCCTCAGCGGTGTATACCGGTTGATGTGCTGAAGCGGTTAAGCACACCACTTACTCAGCGCTGGTTTTATAGCCAGATAAATTCCGACTACGAGCTTTCCGGTTTTTTTTTTTTTTCTTTTACCGCCGAGGTCAACGCGCCTATAGACACGGTAGACATGCACCGCAGTACGCTACATTTCCGTTGCTTGTTTTGAAAGCCCACTTAGCGCCGTTCAGCTGTGTTCGCGCGCGTGGTGACGTTGCATGTAGAAAGTGACGTCGAACACGGGCCGTCTGTAACGGAACAGGCATTGATTGATCGATCAGCTGATTGAATTTCTTTCTAGTCTGTCTTTCTATTTCGAAAAAAAAAAAACGTTTATCAATCGTCTATCAAAAAAAAAAACATATCAAACGTCTTTCTAGTCCGGAAAACCCAAATTCTCGGTGGCAGTCCGCGGGCATTGGCCACTGGGTCTTGAGGTCACCAGAAACAGACAAAAGAAAGTGCGGTGCGCCAAACGTAATAGCAGCCGCCGCTTTCGTGGTTGCCGCTGAAGTAAATTTTTGTATGCAGTTGTAATACATGATCACCACATTGGGGCGTATACGGTCCTGATAGCATACCGCGCATATGTTCAGCAGCAGATTAAGCCTGAGGCCGAAAATATGTGCGACACTCAAACTGACAATTACTGGTTTACGAAATTGCCTGTTCTCTGCGGTTTTAGTCACCCAGGGCGATTGGCACCCCTTATTGGACGGTATAGACGTGGACGGTGTAGACGTTATATTCGCCTGTAATGATTAAAATAGAAGTTTCAAGTGTTTACTCTCGTTATTAGAGGCACAGCTCCAAATTAGAGGTGTCTGCGCCGGCGGGCGTCCGTGCAGAGTAGCTGTAAAGGATGCTGCACCGCAAGCACATGAGGGGAAGCCATTGTCACGAAGGCGGGCGTGATGCGGAATAAATGTTAGGCTAAGTTTTATTAGAGCATATAAGGATAACTCATCGACGTGATTTTTCGTGCCACGTGTCTGTTTCGGAAATAGTCAAGAAAGTTGATCAGGTTCTGTAAAAGCAATTCAAACCGAAAGCGTGTCTCAGTGCAAAGGCTGTTCTGTGGCAACATTGGCTGTTAGCTGTAACTCACAATCGTATCGCGGTCGCCGCTGCATGCGGGCTATATTTCTCTTAACTCACTCTGCTAAGCTGGTAGTGGGGCAAACTACTTATAATTTATAACTCATGGCCCTGCGTAAAGTGCACGAATGCTTTCTCTCGCGTACATAAGTGCACACGAGCAAAGTACACTCCCTTCGCAAAGGTAACGCTAATCCCTCATCTCTTGCCCGGCCTTCGATCCGTCGCCAAAAATGACGAGGGACGAGAACGAACAAGTGAAACGAGTGGCTTCAGTACGACGTTAATCGCAGCCTGATGCAGTGGTTCAGGATAACTTAACGGCGTAGCAATGCGTTAAGCGTGAGGGAGAAAATGCGAACATTGACCGCAATGACAGAAATAACAATATGTAATTGAATGGATGGATTCGAGCTTTAGATCAGTGCGTTGAGGAGAGTTGGAGGAATGATTCTTTCAAGTGCGTCCGGTTCGGAGTTTTCATTCGTTTAGACGGACGAACTCTTGCATCACACACACAAAAAAAGAATAACTGGAGACAAAAAAAGGGAGGGGGTTGAACTGACGAAAGTGTACTTGGTAAGAGGTGCTGCATTGGATCTCCTCAGTGAGTTTCATTTATTTATTTATTTATTTATTTATTTATTTATTTATTTATTTATTTATTTATTTAGAAGCAAAATAAAGAAGTGGGGAAGAAAAAAAGGATAGATGGCACAAGTTAGCTTGAGAACACGTGAAGCAGAGAATCTTGTCAGTTAATTTCAGTTCACTCACTCATTCATTCATTCATTCATTCATTCATTCATTCATTCATTCAAAATGAAAGAAGCGGAAGAAAAAGAAAGGATGGACAGACGAAAGTTTTCTTGTGAACAGGCGTAACAACGAATCTTCTCAGTGAGCTTAATTCATTCATTCCTTTGATTCGCTAGGCGGCTGGCATCACCAAGTTAAGTAAGGAAAAAAAAAAAAAGAAGAGAGGAGAATCCGCGGAATGTCCGACGATCCCTCGAATGCCGTGGGCGCCCTTCAACGGTACACGCCTGCTGGGGAAATAAAAAGGCTCGCAACTGAGCCGGTGGCGCCCCGTTTGACGTCGCGCCGCTCGACCCAGCGTAGACGACGACAACGTCAGCTTTTCATCCCGAGTATGCGCGGCGCGTCCCGGTTTTGCGAAGAATCGGATCAGCGGCGATGCGAGAAGTCAAGGTCGCCCGCGCTCTCTTTTGGACGGCGACTCGTCTTGTGCACTGTGTTCGAGGGTGGGGGGCTCGCCGAGTAGAGAGAACGAAACAGAAGTGCAGTTTCGGTAAGCTGATTTTAAAAGACTGGAGCAGGAGGAATAAACTTTATTTTTGTATTAGTTCTGGGGCGGTATTCTCGTGTTTTGTCGGTTTTGTGTCCGTTTCAAAAGTGTCCGTTTTGAGCAAGCCCTAATTGGCTAAAACCGAACACCCGGATGTGACACCATGCAAGCACGGCGGAGCTTTCAGCCGCGGCTTCTCGGAGCAGACGATTTGGAGCAGACGACTTTTCGTCGCCCTGTTGTCGGTTCGCTGGCGGAACAATAAAATTAATAAATGAAAAAAACAACAAGTCAACCCAAAGCCCGCCTACAACAATATGTACGTCACAATAAAACGAACGCAAAACGGACGTTTTCAAAACGAACAAATACGAGAATACCGCCCCTGGAGTCATGGCGATGGAGGGTCTTCTCATCCCAGAAGGACGTCGCTCACCAAGCACACCCACGAGACATCCGCCGACCTGCAAATAATGCTCAGCTGCAGATCTAGCTGCACGTTTAACGTTCGTGTTTTACCGATTCCTATGACAGAGGAATCAATTACAGTTTTTAAGCTTATAAATAATCACTGGCAAATAAGTTTCTTGGAGCTTCATTTTTAAAACAAAAACAAATTTGGTTAATCTTCTACAGTAATACTGATGCCTTTTTTTGCAGTCAGAGGCAACTTCCCAGCCTGTTCATGAGCCTTGACAAGGACAGGTGGAACGTTCCTGCCCGGTACATGACGGAACGCTCGCTTAAGCGCGGCTCCCCTGGACAGTGGCGCCAGATTTTCGTTTAGCATATATTAGTACGAAACTCTATGCTGCACAACATCATTTAAGTGATGCGATCAAACGGAACGAGGTTCCACTGCTATCGCTCAGTCACGTGCCTTGGCGGTGGCTTTCGTCGGCGGCCGCTAGAGTGCACTAGAATTCTAGTAGACTCTAGCGGCCGCAATTGCGGGAACAAGGCTCTGTGACGTCATGGAGTGGCTGGGGAGTTGCCACTGCTTTATCGCCTTTCTTTAATGTCTCCACTATTTGTTTGAAGACTGCTATGGAGTTGGAGTCACTGTTAACGTGAAAAAGCACTCTTCTAAATTGGCCTAAACTCGTATTTTTTTTCTCTTTAACGAAAAGCGGGGCTGAAAATCTCCGGTTTTGGTTTTGTCGCTTATCGGAGCAGGCACAAGGCCTGTGTAGTATCCCGCAATCCAAGTGCCTTTTTTTTTTTTTTTTGAAGCTGTACTGGAGAGAACTTATACCTGATTAGGCGTGCAGCTGCACTCGTTGAAAGCGATAACAACGGCGATGGTGGGTGAATTATATTTGCAAAGGGGGTAAAAACGGCGATAAAGGAGGAACGCGTCACAGGAATTGCTGCAACAGCACAGCAATCAGTTTAGTGCTGGTAAAAAAAAAAAGGCCACGTATCTGCTCATTTCGTTGCAAATGCCGACGAAAGACGATAGTCGACTGGCGCTCTTGCCATGTAAACGCTTCCCTTCTCTTCTCCGATCACCTCTCATGCCGTTCCTCTCCCGTATCATTCTTTCTTCCCAAGGTGATTGATTTTAGGGTTTAACGCGCCGGCGCAACGCAGGCGATGAAGCGCGCCATAGTGGAAGGCTCCGGATTAATTTTGACCACCTGGGAATCTTTAAAGTGCGCCGAAATCTCGTACACACGGGCGTTTTTGCTTTTCGCCTCCATCAGAAAAGCGGCCGCCGCGGCCGAGAATCGAACCCTCGTCCTCGTGCTCAGCAGCACAACGTCTGAGCCACTGAGCCACCGCGGCGGGTATTCTTCCCAAGGCAAACACCCTAGAGGTTAGAGGTTTGCTCAAGTCAGTTTAAATTTACCGCGTTCTACTGTTCCAGGCCGGGTGCCTCGATGCCAGCGCTGCCGTACGGCGGAGACGCGCGTGAATCGAGGCACCCTACTACAATGTTTATAGAACCGCGTTGCCCTGTTCCACGTGCATTTCAAGCGGAACGTGGAATCTATCTAGTGGAAACTTTCGTTACTGTTGCCGTTTGATTTCTTCAAATTCCGCCAGGAGCTATAGTGGCGCAGGCAACAGCAGGCGACGATTTTCTGCAGTTGGTGTAGTATTTAATTTGCTATCGTAAACAACAAGCATCCAGAATTAATAAAGGAACACTGCAGATATTACTTATGTCTTGATTTTCAGCCTCACATTTGCGTAATGCTTTGTTCTTGTTCAACAATGTTGACAAGTAGGAACATTGCCACCGGACTTAAGCGTTTAGGTTTAGCTGTGGGTATATGACTATTGCGCAGATTCAATTCCACTTTGGCCGGGTGGCCGAACCGAGTCGCAGATAGACAGACCGAAATTTCTGCGTTTAAGTAGCCCAAGAAAGACTATCGCCTTTTAAAAAAAAAACCCTTGGCATGTGGGCAGAAGTAGTGACGCCATGACGACGTCAGCACTACAACTGAAAAAGAAATGCACGTTATAGGTTCAGGAACTCTCCGTTTCCTCGATACGAGTTGAAACAAAAAAAAATTAAAATACCAACGTTTAAAAAAAAATTGATTGTAGATGAAAACTGAGGGGTATAGCGCACTGTATAAACATTTGCAATGTACGCGGCGCTTCCACTGGATGACGCCACCGAGCCAACCGAGCTGCTCCAGGTGCGATGAGCAGGCGAGCGGAAGCCGCGCCCGCGCACCGCCGCCGCGGAGAGCAAGAAGAGCGCTCCCCGATGGGCCGCGCGAGCCACCGTGTAAATATAATCAGTTAAATAAAAAACGAGTTATTTCAGTTCAACCAAGCCAACGGCTCTCAATAATAGATAACAGTTCAGAAGCGGGATCAAATCACAACGTCCGAACGTGAGAAGCCGCCCAGCAGTTATGATGGGGCCTGTGACGCGAAGCGCAGCATCTTCAGCGACAACGAACGAAGATGGCGCGAACCAGGCCAGCGGTGACGACGGGGCGCGCAGCGACACGAGATCCGAAAACGAAGTCCCGAGTGACTCCACGACACCACAGCCGGCGATGGACATGGCAGCCGTCATCCAAGCAGCTGTACAGGCAGCCGTGAGGGAGGCGATAAACGGTATGGCGCTCCTTCAAACGCAACAGACGCCTGCCACGCCCGTTACGCCCGCGGCAGAGGCTTCGCGTCTGGTGCCATCGTTCGATCCCCTTTCATCAGGCTGCTCGACCGTCGACACGTGGATTCGGCGAGTCGACGACTTGGCTGACATTTACGGTTGGTCGGACAGGCTGACCTCCTGCAACGCACTATGCAGATTGGAAGGCCCGGCCAAGACCTGGTACGATTCCCTGTCATCAGTGGACAAAACGTGGGTGCAGTGGAAAGACGAACTAAAGCGTGCATTTCCGTCGACATCAGGAATGCAACGCCTCCACCGTGAAATGGAAGCCCGTTGTCGCAAGCGAGGTGAGCCCATCGAATCTTATTACTACGACAAGCTCGCCAAGGCTCGCCAGTGTAATATCAGTGACAAAGGCTGTGTCGAGTACATCATCACCGGCCTGAATGATCCAGACACAATTCGAGCAGTGAGCGTTCGCACGTACGATACTCCCGAAGAATTGCTTCACTGTCTCAAGCGTCTAGAAGATCGTCTAGGAAACGTAGTTTCGTCGGCTTCCCGCCAAAACGCCAAGCATTTCACCGACTATCAAAAGGGGCTCTTCGAAGGGGCCGATCACCTTACCAAGGCAACCGGAGCCAGCATGGCCGACGATCGCCGAGACTCCCTCTCACGCAGACAGAGGAAGAAGCCTCTCTCCAACGAGAAAGGGGAACCGCTGTGCTTCAACTGCAACGAATACGGCCATTTGTCTCTCCATTGCCCCTCTCCCCAACGAAAAGCGCGATGCGGCGCTTGCGGACGAGTGGGCCACGAAACGAGAGACTGCAGAGCGAAGAAGGAACGAGAGCCGCGCGTCGCTCAAAACGTTGTGAAATCCGACTTCCGCGCTACCGAAGCAGTGAACGAGAAATATTTCATGCCAGCGAAACTGAACGGACATGAAATACGTGCCTACGTCGACTTGGGGAGCCAGTGCGTAACCCTACGTCAGGAAGATGCAGAACGGCTGGAAATCTCCTACACGAAACTCAAAGAACCACTCTCTATTGGAGGGTATGGATCGGGATGTGTGACGCCTTGCGGCGAAGCAAGTGCTACCATCACGGTCGATCAAGCGACAGCTGACGTTCATCTGTACGTGGTACCAAGCAGCTCGCAGTCCATACCACTACTTGTTGGGCAGCCGTTCACGGAACAGCCTCACGTAACGATTGTAAGGCGGCGACAGACAGTCAGGATTTTTGAGGAGCGCGAAAACGTCCACGAAACCGACGACACGCTGCGTTCCATTGAGATCCCCGATCTGCCCCAACGTTCAGTCTGCCTGTGGGCCAAGGAGTCAACCGTTGTTCCGCCGAAGTTTGTGGGATTCGTCAAGCTCTACGCCACGGGTGCCACTCCAAGCACAGATGTGTTTGTCGACGCACAATTCAGGTGTCAGGAAGGACGTGAGCACTGCATACCACGCTGCGTCGTAACTGTCGACGAGGCGTACGAGACACGACTACCCATCATGAACATGTCAAACCATGACTTGGACATCAAGGAACACGAGCCGGTAGCACGAGCGGAAATCTGCTATCCAGACGACATGCCGGAGCGAGAAATAAACGTCCACGTCGCTCAGCGACAGCCGATGCCACGCGAAGAGATAAAAACTGGACCTGCCGTCACTCCACACCAGCGAAAAATGCTGGAATGCCTTATCGACGAGTATCGTGATTGCTTCGCACGCCACATTTCGGAGATCGGGCAGACCAGTGCAGCGGAAATGAAGATCGAGTTGACGACAGATGAGCCAGTGAGATTCCGTCCCTACCGACTTTCCTTCGCAGAGAGGGCTCACACGAAAGAGATGATCGAAGAACTGAAGCAAGCGGGAATCGTTGTCGACTCGACTTCTGACCACGCCAGCCCTATTCTCCTCGTGCGAAAGAAGACAGGAGAACTGAGGATTTGTGTCGACTACCGTGCACTTAACCGTGTGACGAAAAAGGACAGGTACCCGTTGCCACTAATTGATGATCAGCTGGACCGCCTCCGCGGAAAGTGCTTCTTCACGAGTCTCGACTTGGCGTCTGGTTATTACCAGATCCCCATGGAAAAGGAGTCCAAACACAAGACAGCGTTCGTCACCCCTGACGGGCACTACGAGTTCGTCCGGATGCCGTTTGGGTTGGCCAACGCCCCAGCGGTATTCCAGCGGATGATCAATGCGGTTCTGGGACCTCTGCGTTACTCTGTGGCACTCGCCTACATGGATGACATCTTGCTCCCAACGACAACTGTAGACGAGGGACTCGAGCACCTGCGAAAGATTTTGGAGGCTCTACGAAGAGCGGGACTGACGCTACGGTTGAGTAAGTGCTACTTCTTCTGCGACCGAGTCGACTACCTTGGATACGACATTTCTGCTGAAGGGGTGCAACCAGGAACTCTCAAACTTCAGTGTGTAGCTGAATTTCCGAAACCGACAAATGTGCACGAGGTCCGCCGATTCCTGGGACTCGCAAGCTATTTCCGACGATTTGTCAAGGGGTTCGCCACTATTGCTAAGCCTTTGACGAAACTGACTTCTAAGGACGAAACTTGGAAGTGGACTGCAGAACAAGACTTTGCGTTCGCCGAGCTGAAAAAGAGGTTAATCGAAAAGCCTATCTTGGCTCATTTCTCGTTCGACGCAAGAACGGAAGTTCACACAGATGCCAGCAGAGATGGGCTGGGAGCTATTCTCTTACAAGAGCAAGCTAACGGGCAGCTCCATCCCGTCGTGTACGCCAGCCGACGGACAACCGAGTGTGAGGAGAGATACCACTCCTACGAGCTGGAAACATTGGCAGTTGTGTGGGCGCTGGAGAAGTTCCGGTCCTACCTAATAGGATTAAACTTCAAAGTGGTGACTGACTGCAATGCCGTGCGGGCAACGATGAGTAAACGAGCACTCCTACCTCGGATCGGCAGGTGGTGGCTTCGACTGCAAGAGTTTACCTTCGATGTTGAGTATCGAAAGGGCACGACCATGGCGCATGTCGACGCACTCAGCCGCTCACCACACGACCCTCCCGAAGAGACCGATGTCGTTGGCGGCATTCAGATCCTCGCTACGTGCGTGGAAGTAGAAGACTGCCTTGCTATCGCGCAAGTTAACGATCCCAAAACAATGGCACTGAAGGAGAGGTTAGAAAAAAAACAATGCCTCACGAAAGAAGATCGGCGCGTGCAAAGCGAATATCAGTTGCACAACGGCAAGGTGTTCAAGAAGTTTCAAGACGGAGGTTCACAGGAAAGGCTTCTCTGGGTCGTCCCAAGTCAGACACGTTGGAGGGTAGTGAAGGCTTGTCACGACGACATCGGGCATTTCGCTGTGGCCAAGACGCTGTCAAGGTTAAGAGAGAACTACTGGTTTCCAGGCATGAGGCGCTACGTTAAGCGATACATAGCCGCTTGCGTTGAATGCCTCTTCCACAAGACGCCCGCCGGAAGAAAACCAGGCAAGCTGCATAGCATCGAGAAGGTGAACAAGCCATTTCATACGATCCACATCGATCATCTCGGCCCATTTGTTCGGAGCAAGTCGGGCAACGCGTACATAATTGTGGCTGTTGATGGCTTTACAAAGTTCGTCATGTTGCGAGCTGTTCGTAACACTTCGGCTGGACCAGCGGTGCTGTTTCTTCAGGAAATTGCTAGCATTTTCGGGCCACCGAATGTGGTAATCACCGATAGAGGGACTGCATTCACTAGTGTGAAGTTCAGGGCAATGTGTGAAAGCTTTCGAATCACGCACGTCAAGACTGCAACTGCCACCCCACGAGCCAACGGTCAAGTGGAACGGTACAACCGCATGATAACTCCGGCGGTGGCAAGCATGACCAAAAGAGAAGACGGTCGGGACTGGGACTCGACACTGCCTCAGGTGCAGTGGGGTATTAATAACACCGTGCACCAGGCCACGAAGACTACACCGTTTGGACTTCTGTTCAACTTCAGATCACGGAGCATTACGGGTGACTGCGTGGAGGACGCTCTCACAGAACATTTCGACAAAGAGTTGGAGGAGAAGAGGGCCGCAGCAACGGAAAACATTCGTGAGGCCCAACATAAGCAGCAAACACGTTACAACAAGAAGCGGGCTGAACCGTCTGAGTTTCAACCGGGAGACATCGTTCTAGTTGAGCGAGAACCCACAGCGAGCGGAGAATCCCGAAAACTTAAGGTCAAATACAAGGGACCGTACGTCATAGTCGAGAAGCTTCCCAATGACCGCTACCGCATCAGAGACGTCCAACACACCCGGAGGACACGAAGAGCACATTCCAGCGTAGCTCCCGTCGACAAGCTGAAGCTTTGGGCGAAGGACATCGACTCGGAAAGCTCAGAATCGGACGAAGACAAAAGTTCCGACCGGGACGGTCGTTAATGCAGGATGGCCGAATGTACGCGGCGCTTCCACTGGATGACGCCACCGAGCCAACCGAGCTGCTCCAGGTGCGATGAGCAGGCGAGCGGAAGCCGCGCCCGCGCACCGCCGCCGCGGAGAGCAAGAAGAGCGCTCCCCGATGGGCCGCGCGAGCCACCGTGTAAATATAATCAGTTAAATAAAAAACGAGTTATTTCAGTTCAACCAAGCCAACGGCTCTCAATAATAGATAACAGCATTCTTTAAAAGCGTTGATAAGATTTGCGCATGCGCTGCTATAGTTTGGCCTGTCGAGTACGCCAGTTGCAGTGCCGCTAGCGAAGTCCAGCGATAGAATGGCTACCCCCAGAACGAACAAGGTAAAAAGTCACTCGTTTGACGCGAACGCGTTCGTTTTTCTTTCCCTGCCGAGGTAAACTACAATTACTGCCAACGTATGTATCTCTGCATGGAATCGAACCTACGCTTCTTATTGACGTCTCCCTCGTCCGTTATTCGCGGAATAGGGCTATTTACTGATTGTACGTATGTAATGCACAATTTCCTCGTTCCGTCTCTGTCTGCTCGCGCGCAACTCGTCTCCCTGGTTGTGTTTTTTTTTTTCATACACTCCGTGCATTGAAGTGCCTCATCTCTTTCTATTTTTTTTTTGTTCAGCAGAGTTCTGCACCTTGCATTGTCGTCATTACCGCGCCGTCGTTCTTGTTTCCTCCTCATCACTGCTGCGCGCAATGCGACCGCTTCCAGCGCGAGACACTGCGAGTTATAGCTCGTTCGAGAACAGCTCTAAACTAAACTAAAAGTTTCCTCTACCGTGTGTCTGTCTTATTTTTTATTTTTTATTTTTTGTAGGATTTTAGGGTGAATGAAAGGTGGTTGTCCGAGAATTGTTGTTTCGGGGACAGCTCGACAACTCGTTTTGTGGATTGAGCAGGGGTAATTGTGAAATGAGGAAGTTGTTTTTTAGTGTGGAGAGGTGGGAGGGAGGGCGGGGGGTTTGGGCTGCGTTTCTCTCCGACTACGCGTTTCCATATTTGGAGAGAAGACTCCGCTAATTACGAACGAGAAGTACCGTGCTTTCGAAATTAGAGTCCGCGTTCAGTGTGTTGAGATTACAGGTGCCGTCGTAAAGGGGCCAGATATGGCTGTAAAATTCCTTTTGTACTGGAGTGCCCACACTAGCGTGATCTCATTAAGTGTCGTCATAGAAAGAATCGGGCGTCTGGGCGTGGCGGGTTGCAGTGAGAGATATGAAAAACAAAAGCTGTGTTTTGTTGGTAGTCCGCGAACTCTAGCCTGGACAGTGCGGTAAGCTTTGTTTACGCATCGGCTGCCGTACTTCCTAGACGTGCAGGAATGTATGCAGTGGAGCCGCGTTGGTGATAGACACGGGGCTCGACGTTGTTCCACCACGCTTGACGCTGACTATAACAAGCTCGAGGTTTCTGCGACTTTCTATAGACTGGTGGCCGAAGTCTTCGGAGAGATAGGTTCCTGACAAACAATCCGGCAACCTTTCTCCCAAAAAAAAAAAAAAGAAATCAGAGACGCTTGCATGTGACTGCCTACGTATGCCTTAATGCGGTGACATTGCATTTTATTTTAAGCTATGCGATCCACCATGTTTAATTATGGGTCCGTCAGTATTGTCTGTCATTTCTTGTTGCGACGTCTTCGTCGCGAGAGGCATATATGTCTGGCGTGTAATGGTTGTGGTGATGGTTTTAGCTGCAGTGAGTTCCTGCCTCTTTCTCCCTGTTCAGCGTTTTTGAGCTCCTTTGCGTCTACTTCTTCAGATGCTTCAGGGTCCATCACAGTGGAGATGCTAGCACCGACAGCAGAAACGTGTGCAGTTGTGCGACGGTGTCCACTTAATTACAGTCGTCATGATTCTGTTTTTCCTTTTCGTCGTTTTCTTCTTCGCCTATGTTAGTCATACATATACGCCATCAGCGTAAACGGGCTTTGCTACTTCCGTAATAAACGTGCTAAAATTACTCCTGTAGGCTTCAGTACATGTCTCGAACACACGTTTTTAAATCGAAGGCCACAGCACGTTTACTGGGTTCACTTTTAGTTAAACACGAGGGTCGGCCGTGGTGTAAGGGATGCGTGTTGGATTCGCATTCCGTAGTCACCGCAGTTTCGAATCGCAGACCAAAATTTACCAATTCTCTCCTCCTTACTTCTATTCTGTTTGCGTCGTTGGCCGTTTTGGGAACCACCGCTAGGTCACGCCTCCGCCGGATTTTCGCATAGTGGGGTGTTTGATGATTTCGCATTAAACGCAAATTCAAGCTAGATTTGTGCGACGTTTTCATCACAATGGCAGCGTAGCTAGAGGGAGCACGGAGACGACGACAAAAATCAACACCTCCGACTCTGCCTCGTCTTTTTGGCGCTGTGCTCAGTTACCCCGAACTGGCGTAATTTAGTCCACATGTAGTGTGACTTTGTCCGCAGGGCTGGAGCATGGTGTGGTTCAGCGTCTGAAACTTTCACTTTAAGTCTTGGCGACATCTTGGCGTGTTGTGGGCTAGCTAAGCACCAAATAAATCTTTCCTAGAAGATCCCAATGATAAAACGGTTGCTCCCACGACGTACACGTTGGAAGGGTCTACAGACCTCTGCACTCTTTGATAACATTTTGGCGCGTTGCGGACTGTTCTGCGCATGCGCATTTGGGTGATCCTGTCGACTGCGCCAATCAAATCGGCGCTAGCCCAAGAGCCCAATGATAAAATGGTTGCTTCCTGGACGTATTAGTTGGAGGAGTCCATAGACGGCTTCCGCACCGCGCCCCCCTGCGCGAATAATTTTCCTGGCAATTATCGTCGCACATGCAGGGGCGAACGCACCCCTCGCTGAGTGCGGCTGCTCGCATAGCTCGTCACGCCCCATTACGGCGCGCCATAGCCGCCCCGCATATAGACTCGCAGCGGGCCCCGCACGTGACGCGACCTACTGTCACGAGACGAAACAGCGCAACTGGGCCGCCGCCGGCATTGTCGAGGACGCCGGGAAAGCTGTACCGCGATCTAATCCCCGCTTGTTTGTTTCGGCAGCAACCCGCAAGTGGATCAGCTCCGCGATGGTACTCGTTCCAATCTGTCCCGACCCAACAACACCCGCGGTCGATTGAATGAGTGACGACGGCAATCGTCCCTCTGGAGTTGCGGCTCAGTCGTCGCGTCTCAATGTCGGTCACGTGAGATGCGACTGAACCGTAGGCATACGTGTCGGAACTTCCTTCTTCGTTGATTACTCCGTGGATACAGTAAAAGCAAAAGGGGCAGTTATACCCGCTACTTCAGGAAGCTGTCGAGAGCGTAAAAAACTGTGGTTAGATTCCTCTGTCATACGAATCGGTAAAAACGAAAGTAAAATGTGCAGCGAAATCTGCAGGTGAGCATGATTGGTGGGTCGGCGGCTGTCTTGTGGGTGTGCTTGGCGAGCGACGTCCTGCTGGCGGGTCGCTTCGGCAAAGGTGTACTGGCATCATTTTCGTGACAGAAATGACGTCAGTGAAATCTTGGTGTATCCCGACATAAAACACCGGGTTGAAATGCGAGAAGGAAACGTTGGACTGCGCAAGCCCGCAAGCGAGCTTTTGAGTATCACGCATTCCCGGATTAGGGTCCCACTCTCACTTTCGAGCTCATTAAAATTCTCTCTCTCTCTCTCTCTCTCTCTCTCTCTCTCTCTCTCTCTCTCTCTCTCTCTCTCTCTCTCTCTCTCTCTCGCTCTCTCTCTCTCTCTCTATGCCTGCCTGCATTACGATCCTTGGTCAATCCCTCTCGTAGGTGGCTGGCCTGTATTTTTTTTATTACGCAAGTACGCCCTTTGTGGGGAGCGTCCTCTTTGGCCAATTCCCTCCTTGGTTGTTTGCAGTAATTGTCGATTGTTGTTGATGATTGTCGGTAAACACGTATAAAATATCGAAATTTCGTTCTTCCCCTTCTAGTGCTGTTGTCCATGTGGTTATGACGATTTCCGTGTGTGTGTGTGAATCCTTGGGGTCCAAGCCCAATCGCCCGTACTGACAAAGGGCACTTTTATTTTTCAAAATATCCTGTAAATGTGCCTACACTCGCGCACGCACGAAAAATTCGCAGATGACTTGGCGGCTACTGGAGGTGTTTTGGCTGGCTTTCCCGATTCTGTGATCAAAGATAAGGCTGACCGGCTTGCGAGATTGCGATCGGAGCATGTGGGCGGACTTTTCGCTAGTGTCGACGTCGTGTAAGCTGTGCGTAAACCTCGGGAGCCATTGTAACCGGAGAATATTAATTAAGCTGACTGGCCGGGCGCTGTAAAAGGGGGAGTATATTGTGAGCACAGGTGTCATCGTTGTTTCATTACTGTTACTGGAATGACCGATCCCACCTAGCAACTCATCATCACTGTGTCACATGCGAGCAACACGCCATATTCTTTATCATCATCGTCGCGCCTTCACAAGCTTCGCTTTTTTGCAACGGCTTCCCGGCGAGGCTGCGTCGTCATTAAACGCGTCCTCGAAGCCCCCCATGTCCGAGTCTCGCAATATGCTAAATAGGACAGCTGATACGGGCGGGGAAGAAGCGCTGACTCGTTCATGGCCTCTTAGATAAGGGCCTGATGAGATAAGCGAGGTGAAGGCTGTATCACGAAGGCCATAATAGGCCAAATCGGCCGCTTCATTGGCGTTCAGAGGACGAAATGCTAGCGCAATGCATATCACGGTCAGTTCCGGCCGTTTAAGTTTTCTCGTGCGCTGCGGTGGGACTAATCCGGGTTCAGCCTTTTGGCGCAGTTTGTTGTACTGTGGTTTAAACCTCGGTCGGGATCTGAATCCGCTGTAACTACGGCTTGCGAACCGTGGTCGGGTCTATGCAGTGCAGTCAACATCGGAATGAAGGCGCACCCGAGCGCTCGCAGCACGGCAAATGTGTAAGAAGAAAAGAACTACACGCGAGGAACTTCTCTGCCTTCTCTACCCCCCCCCCCCCCCCCCCCCCCGGTACCCACCTCCATTACAGATACAGTTCCGGTGGCAGTCGAGAAGCCGGAAAATTTGATCAGTTTCTAACTCCAATCACGGAACGTTAGGATCATTCTACAGTCGCTGCGCGGGGCGGGGACTTTAGTGCTGCTCCTTTCTTTTATTTTTATGTGAGGCAGTTTTTGGGGTGCTTCCAGCACTTCGCCGTGTCTGGCTGGCTAGCTGTGAGGTTATCTAGCCTCTTACACCAGGCCGTCTATCGCCGCTTTGCCTGTAAAGAGTGCACCACAGCATGGCAGGTAATGTGGCGGTGAAGCTACCGTTAGCAATAAGTGCAAGGCATACTTGCAATACTCACACTCTCAGCACCCGCCCGATATAATTTCTCTCGTGTAAAGGATACGGAAATCCTAATCTGTAGATGCTTGTGGGGTAATCGGGAGTAATCTTGCCAAGGCAGAGAATCTTTCGCATTTAAGTGTAATCATAGAGGGGTTAATTCTGATTGTAAGTCTTAACTATGGATTAAAAAAAACCTGCTTGTAAGTAATTCGAGTATGTAGGGGACGAGGAAAATTAACCGAGGATATATAAACATTTAAGTAGATCTTACCTGACAGCAGTCATGCAGCGCCTCCGTGAAATGTGGGACGCTACGTGGAACGCGTTATGTGGGACGGACGTCAGTGTTTCAGAAAATATCCGTAAAAAAGTCGTTCGCATCATGGAGCGCTTTACCAGCACACACCAAACTGCTCGCCACGCTGGCCTCCAGTAAATCAATGTTCACTCCTGTATACGACACAATCGACGCCTTCTGTGACGCAATTGACGAGAGCCACAGTTTCGGGCTAATTTACAGCTTTACGGATATTAAAGGCAAATGCGTCTGAGCGAACGCTTTTCGGCGCAAGAACAAGCGAAGTATCATCGTCATCATCATCATCATCCTGCTCAGGTCCACTGCAGGACGAATGCCTCTCCCACTGACCTCCAGCCGCTCCTGTCCTGCGCTGCTCTAGTCCGCAGTTTACCTCCGGATTTCCGTATTTCATCCCTCATTCGGGTTAACGGCCTTTCCCTTCGTCTAGCCCCATCTCTTGGTATCCACTCTGCTACCCAAATGGTCCACCGGTTGTCGCTTCGTCTCACCACATAACCCGCCTAAGTCCATTTCTTTTTCTTCATTTGAACTCTGATATCTCCTACTCCAGTTTGTTCTGTGATCCAGGCAGCTAGTTTGGTGTCGAAGTATAGGGGAGTTAAACCTGCGTAGCTTCGTTCAACCAAGCACCGTTCATCTGCAATTAGGACGTCTTTATCAGTATTTTAACGTACATGCGCTGTAAATGCGGAATACCGGGTCGCCAAATAATAGAGCTGTAGCTTATTTATCAAGCGTGGCTATTGCACTCCGCACCACTCTTTTTTTTTTTTTTTTTTTCCTGTCGTGAAACCAACTCTTTGAACTAGTGGGGGAACTCAGATTCTCGTTTTCCTGTTCGGATTTCGCGGGGCTGATAGCGCGCCCTGACACGTCCGCGCAAAGTGGTTGGGACGCGCAGCGACGTAGCGGGCGTCTCAATCCCGATGGAGACCACCACCGCACGTGCGACGAGTTCCCCGAAAACCCATTAAACGAGCGACGCCGTTTTTTTCCTTGTTTACCCGTTAATCTCGGTAATTATTTCCCTCATTCACGCCCCGTCCGCCTTGATGTGCGTCTGGACGACATCCCAGGCTTGACGACGACCTAAAAATCGTTTAGCCTGCTTCATATTTTTTTTTCCTTTTCTTTAATCTTTGTCGCTTTTTCTATCACTTTTCTTCCTCTCTCTAATCATCTCCCCTTTTGAGCGACGGTGCATTTGCACGCTGACCCAAACTAAACCAAACTGGAATTCGGAACTGATGGAAATGGAAAAATGTGGAGTTGTTGCAAAGCGTTTATTCACCAAAAGGAGACAGTAGGCCTGCGAGAGGCAGTGATAGGTAGGGAGAAGAGTAAATGCAGGGGCGGTATTCTCGTAACTGTCCCTTTTGAAAACGTCCCTTTTGAGTCCCTTTCATCGTGACGTACTTCCGGTTAAGCAGTGGGCGTTGGCAGTAGGTTTGTTGCGCTTGCGTTACGTCACTTCCGGTTGTTTGCTTTTAGCCAATCAGGGCTCGCCAAAAGGGACACTTTCTAAAGGGACGCAAAAGGGACAAAACTCGAGAATACCGCCCCTTATCGGAGTTCTTCAGTAGTGAGCATCGTGTCATCAAAGCTGGAACGCTCTCGCAATTACGCGCACCCGTACTTGTGAATGTGGTTGATCGGACTCGCTTTTACGCGCTGACCTTTGTTTGTTTGTGTGCGCGTGTGCGTGCTGGCTTGTTTGTTTGTTTGTTTGTTTTCTTGGGGTGGAGTGTGCTCGAAACTTGTAGCTATTTGCGCAGCACTGTAACTTGCGTAGGGGTTTGAGGGTGTTTTCCGCTCGAGTTGGTGGCGTGGGGGGGGGGGGGGGGGAGGAAGGAGGGGAGGGGGAAGGGGGTTGCTAGAAGAATTTGGTGTGCACGGCGAGAAAAACACGGAAAAAGGGAGGGGGACGGCAAAATTTCTCGCCTTCATGGACTGTTCGTATCGCAAACGAAGTGCCCGCAGCCGACATGGGGGGACGTGTCATTCAGTCATCGGGGAGCCAGTGCATAAAGATATATCACCCCATTGTGTTCCTCGTCGGATAAGCTCCTCTCGGACGGGCGGGTCAGCTCTTGGCAGCGCGTAATCTGGCCGCTTTCAGAGCGCGCGTGCAACGTTAGCTCCGTGTGTACACGCCCCCCGTCGAAGGCCCCTTCTTATCACTTTTGTGTGCGCTCGAAAGGGGGGAGCAATCCATCGGATAAAGACGGGGTGTGTTATTGCGTACCGTTGTGTAGCCGCTGATTGCATTGTACACGCCTCGTAGCGTTCCGATACACTCCATGTCCCGCTATCCCTTATCGACGGCGCGCGTGAAGGAATTCTCCGTTCCCGTGTAAACAGAAGCGGCATAGCGTGCGGCCCTGGAGCACCCTCACTTAGCCTCGACCCATCCCCCTGTGCCAATTTCGGGCGAAAACAAGTCCTTGTTTTACCGAACCCTCTGTGGACGCATTGTGTGTTTACCACGCTCGTACCCGCTTCGTATGTTTGTGCCCTCATTGTGTATGTTTGTACCGTCATTGTGCGGGTGTGCTGTCCGCATGTTTACAGTGCCATCTATCGTTATAGTGATACGCCCAGGGCCGTAACCAGCGGGAGGGGGGGGGGGGGGGAGAAATATTTTCTGGCTTTAACAATTTTGGTGATTTGAAAATAAATACAGCGTATCTGTGCAAGCAGAATGTACCAACGTCAATATGACGATCTGATTATCGTGCTACTTGCTTCTGTTTGCTTCCGACCATCCTTACTTTACTTATATCGGGACGACACTTCCAGTGTTATGTCAGGAGTCATCGCTGGGCAGGGTTCAGGGGTATCGTAAGGAATGCGCAGAACCCCGCGAAACACTTAGCGTATGTACACATTTCGTGTTTGTGCCCTCAGCGGAGTACGAACAGAATGGATAGATACTGCATCTGGGGTTTGAAGCTTCGCGAGAGCGATTGCACCGAACGTGAAAAACTATTTCGTTGACAGTCGTGGGTAGGTACTCTAGGTGCACGGTGGTAGCGGTATGGCAAAGGCAGCTTAGATAAGCTGCCTTCGCAGGAGCGGGACCTGCAGAACTATTATTCCTTTCTTTAACCAGGAATGAAATTTCGGACAAAGTTTTTTTCTTGTAGAAGAAAAGTAATTTGAATGTACACCGGTGCGCATGATGCATATGCGAAAATATGCCAATATAAATTTTCACCATGGCCGCCGTTGTTTCAGCAAACCATCTCCCTCCCTCATGAAAAAAAAAATCTGGGTATGGCTGGATACGCCGTACCCTTTCAACGCGGGTTAGTGCAGTGGATGAGAGAAACGGCTGTTGTAAGTTCGGTTCATGTCTTTAGTAACCCTCGACGTGTCACGCCCAAGTTTTAAGTGTGCCCTGTCATACATTTGTGTGCGAGGCAGCGTTCTGTAGTGACGTATACTTCTGTTAGAACTGTGAACTCACTGGGTGCGGCAGTGTCGCGCGGTATACGCGCCGGGAACTCGTCAGTGTGTTTACACGGGATCACGGCGGTTCTATCACGCGTGGTTAAGCGCGCTTCCTCGTGGTTTGGAACCACATTATTTGTAGTTTGTGGTGTAGCCAGTTCCCGTACATTACTTCCTCCGTACAGCCGCTGTTACTCGCCGGCCAACTGGCGAGTTTAAAACAGCGGAAAGGGTAAAAAAAGAAAAAAGAATTCCGTACTGAATGACGGCAGGAAGTCGAGCAGAGGAGCGACAGACTGTTCATTTCTGCCAACTTGCCCTGACACTCGGATCGATTTCGCTTTGTGCGCGTTTTTCAAAGGCTTCAACTGCGCTCCCGTTGTTCCCGAGCTTTCTTTCCGCAAGTTGCACCGCTCTGTCTTTCAAGGCAGGCCAATGGCACCGAAAGTGTACGCCCGTACCCCCCATCTCCTACCGCCAAATGCGCGCAATAAGCACTTGTGATAACATAATCGCTTTATTATCAGACTCGTGGTCACCACTTAGGTGTGTAGAGAACACGTAATACCCGCTTTTAACGAAGTATCGCTAATAGCGAAGCCACTTTTCTTGTTCAGAGGGCTTCCTTGTAACTAGGGTTCTGTGTGTAAAACCTTTTTTCGCTTTTTTCCCCGGGAACCACCGTTTAATCAACGGGCTGTGCTAGTTGAACTATAATTGGCGCACTCGACAGGATGGTTTCAATGCGCATGCGCAGCGCAGCCCGGGTCAAATCCCAATGTTGTCGAATATGACAGGATGAAAAGGTCTGTTATACGCCTTGCTCCAAGTACAGAAAAAGTGTACTTGCATGCGTACGTACGTAGGCCACGACGCACCATCGTCGCCGTCATCATAATCATCATAATCACCATCATCATCATCATCTCACTCCTTACAAGAGTCACGCCGCTCTTCGATAACGCAAGAATCCGAACGGGGAGGGTACAGGATCTCGCCGCTGATAAGACGCGGTGGCGGGTCGTCTTCCGCCCGGCGCGGTTCTCTCCTTATCGTGGACCGTTACGCAGACAGATAGACTCCTGAAAGTAGTTTGCCTCCGTGCGCCCCCGTGAGAATAGAGGATGAGATATCGGGGCCGAAGTAACAAAACGCGGTATCTATAACGCTCGCGAGAAGGCGACAGATAACCTCGAAAAGTGCGCGCGGCCGCGCGCCGTCACACTTGTGCCCTCTTTTGTCACTCAAGAGATAACATTCATTCGAAACCTTCTCCACAAGCGCAGCTGTGGCTTTACGCTGGAGATAAAAATGAACAAAAGGAGTTCGGAACGAGAGCTAATCGGGGGGTGGATCGCCTCCGTGCCCTGCGAGGGCGATTTCGGTCGTCATTTCACTCCGCTCTTTTGTTTCGGGAAGCAGGTATTGCGTGGTTCGATCGGGTTACTCTTCGGCGCGCTGTGAAATGCGCGGAGCCGCTTTCTTTTTGCTGTATGCATCCTCTCTGCTGTTCGTTCCGTGTTTGTCGCGCCGAGAGGTAAACATTTGTTAGATTAAAGGCCCGTTCACACTTGCGACGGAAGCGCCGGGAAGCGCGCTTCGCTTTGTCGCGCGACGGTCGTTTTTGTCGAATGGTCAGGGCCAATTTTTGTCGCCGCACGACGAAGCGACAGAATTGCCGTCGCTTTCGCTCGCTTTCGTCGCAAGTGTGAACTTGAAAATCGTTTTCTCTGAACGCGCTAACTCTCGCGTTAGTTCATTCATAGTTTATTCGTACTGCGAGTAACCTGTCCCGACGACTTGGGTTGCAGTTGCAATGCAGAAAGTAGCGTTGTAAGGAGTGCCACGTTGGTGCTGTAGCTATTTGTAATAAATAAATAAATAAATAAATAAATAAATAAATAAATAAATAAATAAAATGTTTTCTTGCCGGTGGGATGGGCTTGATAACATAATTCGGATGTGGTTTGTATGTTTGGTTCGTATATACGTATATCTGCAAGCGTTCGGTCTGTTGTAAGTGCTAAATGTCCGCCTGAGTGTGGGACGTTGCTTGACTGTGCCGTGGCCGTGCGGGATGAAGTCCCGGATAATTGGGTATGTGGTTAATTGAATATTTGATAATTGGTTCATTGGTGCTTCTAGCCGGGACGTTCTTTCTCCTTTTCTGAGATTCAGAAGGAACTTGTGCCGGAGCGGTACTTAATTTTAAACACCTTTCAATGCCTTTTTGATTAGCCGTTGCGTTAGCCGGAGGTTGTGTCGAGCGGGATAGGACTGCGGAGGAAGGAGTTCGGGGCATGCGTGCTTACTAGGGAGTACGCACGAATAAACGTTAGCTGGAACCAGGCGCAAATAACGTTCCCTGATTTTAGGCGGAACACATCGACGGCGGTCGACGTGGCGCGATTAGCAACATTCTGGTCGTGGGTGAAGTTTGCTGAGGAACTCAATTCGCTTCGCCCGCCCTCCCTATCCGCTACTTCACTTACTCCATTACTACTACTCCACTATTACTACACTTCACTAATGCTCCACTACTCCACGATTACTCCACTCCACTAATACTCCACTTACTCCACTACTACTACGCTACTCCACAACTACTACGCTACTCCACAACTACTACTACACTACTACTCCACTATTACTCCACTTCACTAATACTCCACTACTACTACGCTACTCCACAGCGACTACTACACTACTACTCCACTACTGCTACTCCTCTACTACTCCACTACTCCACTTACTCCACTATTACTACTCCTACACTACTACACTACTACTACACCATTACTACTACTCCACTACTACTCCACTTTACTCCTCTACTACTACACTACTCCACTACTACTGCATTCACTATACTCCACTGCTTTCCATCCACTACTGCAGTCTTCTTAGTTTGAAAGTCAAATCGACACCTCGCCGTGGGAAATTGGTTTGACAGATACCCACAGACCAAAACTGGCTAATGAGCTCGAGGATACTAATTATTAAAACTGGCTGAAGTGTGCCCGAGAGCGCTAATTGTACCCCAAGGGAAGACATAAGAGAAGGCCAGCAGAGTAATGTAGCACTGCCATCGCGATGAGGAGATCGACGTCACTGCGCTTTTTAACCGATACGAGCGTTACAGAGATAAAGCTGATAACAAACGCGATCGTTCGAGGCAAGCTGGGCCGCCGAATAGTTTCAGGGATCAACGAGCGCCTTCGAAATAGGGTTTTGCAAGTGATTGCCTTGAGTATTACTCGTCCTTTCGAGGGTGTAGCGAGGTTTACGGGCACGCGTTTCTTTCTTTTTTTTTTCTTCCCTATTGGCACCGTATACTGTATTCGCGCGACATCATCTTAGGCAGAGGTTACGGCGATTGTGAAGTTAGATCTAAGTGAGATTATGTGTTGTAAACTCGCGATGCCTATCAAATGACTTCTTTGCACTGTGGAGAGGAAGTTAATAGACCGACGTTCAGCTGTGTTGCGGTCAACCTTCCATTCAAGGCTTTCGTGCCGTCCAGGCGTACCCCAAGAAGTACTTTGCTGGTTCTGTAAGAGATGGGGTTCCGAACACGGGTTTTTATTTGTTTTCACGTATTTATTAGTTGTATGGCGAGGATGATGATGATGAATAAGCTTCATTGGTGGAATCCGAGGCTTGCACTGCCCCCGTGACGTCACTGAGGAAGACCTCGACAGTTCGAGAAAACTTGTTACGATAGTTTTTGCGCGAGAACAATCGCCACGATAGCAGCCGGGATCGGTCAGCGAAGGGGGCCCCATTTCGGCGAAATTGGACATCGTTTCTACCCAAGTGACGAGGGCACCATACCCCTCTCTCTCTCTCTCTCTCTATATATATATATATATATATATATATATATATATATATATATATATATATATATATATATATTAGATGGGCAGATGAGATCAAGAAGTTCGCGGGGATAAATTGGTCACAGTTGGCACAGGACCGAGGTAATTGGAGAATAATGGGAGAGGCCTTTGCCCTGCAGTGGGCGTAGATAGGCTGGTGATGATGATGATGATGATATATATATATATGTATATATATATAGCGAATAGCAAATCAGAATAGAAAATGAGGGGCTCGTTGAAAATAAGACAGAAATAAGAGTTGGCAGTCAAGAAAACCTCGGAAAGCAAAGGGGAGGATGTGGTAGGTCATTGAAACAGACAGATAAAGAATTTGGAGAGAGAGAAAGAAAGTGGAGAAAAAATGCCCGCCAGGTGGGATCCGAACCCACGACCTTCAGAATACCGGTCTGGTGCGATAACCACTACGCTACCGGCGGGGCCGTTTTCCCTTCCACCGGCGGGGCCATTTTACCCCAGAAAGTGGAGGGAAAATGGCCCCGCCGGTAGCGTAGTGGTTATCGCACCAGACCGGTATTCTGGAGGTCGTGGGTTCGGATCCCACCTGGCGGGCATTTTTTCTCCACTTTCTTTCTCTCTTTCCAAATTCTTTATCTGTTTCAATGACCTACCACATCCTCCCCTTTGCTTTCCGAGGTTTTCTTGACTGCCAACTCTTATTTCTGTCTTTATATATATATATATATATATATATATATATAATTTTTAAGCGCATGGAGTTGATTGTCATTGCAAGGAAATCGCTCTTTTTGTAGATTTTTCGTGTTCCTAGCGGCGTTTAACGGAGAGCAAAACGTTTCCGGTTTTAGCTGTTACATTCGGGAAGGCGTCCCCTAACCGGGCTCCGTCGCCTCCGTCATGTGTGGTAGCGTGGTGGTCGAGCGGCCAGCAAAAGTTGCGGCCTTGGTGTTGACGACGGAAAGCCGAAGGCAAACTTAGCTGGTTTACTGCGTGGCGAGAGATGATCGGCGACGATACAGAAACATCACCCTCCCGGGCGAACTTACAGCTGGACTCGAGCAGGGCAGCGCTTTTAACAGCAGTCAGATGTGGTCTGCCAACGGCCACAGAAAGCACTGTATTTATGCACACAAGCAGTAACGGCTCTGCCGCTTTCCTAGTGCTTTTGCACGCGGCGCGAAAAGTACAAAAAAATTCCCCGCATTTCCCCGAGGGGAAGAATGTGAAAGTGCGAATGCACGAGTTGAATTTGCGTGGTTCGGTAATGTTCGCGAAAGAGAGATCACACACACACACACAACTACAAAGAAAGAAAGATGCATTTATTCACAGACACCTATTTGTGTTGTCGTTGTACTTGATTGCTAGAGCGGATCTCAGCTTTGAAATTTCGTGTCAGTACTCCTTTAAGCGGGTGCATTAGCCCTTCTCACGCCCGATTCCTGGCCAATCCCCCACGTGGGTATGTGCCATGTCAGCGGCCAGGCAGCGCGCGCCCATCTCCCCCCGTTGCCAAGGAAGACGAGGAGATTACTGGCCAATCCCCCACGTGAGTATGCTATGCGGACATCGCCGGTGGACGCAGGTTCAGGGTCGCTTAAGAAGTGCATTCGCACTTAACACACACAAACACTCTTTCCAGAGTTCGAAAGGGCGGGCAGTAGTGGCGCACATCGAGTCTGAGAGAGGAGATCTCGGCGAGCAGCGTCCGCTTCGCCGGGGCATGTCTCTACTTGAACAGTTTGTTTTTATATGTTGTAGCTGCAAACGGCTTGAGTCACCGCCAACGGGCCCCGCGCGACAGGCGCGCGTAGTGACATGTTCGGGGAGTGCAGGCTCTGCCGCAAAGCACAGGAGCACTGCACAAAACTTGCAGCACGCGTGAAGATATTGAACCAAAAGTGTAAAATATATGTATATTAGTCCTTTTTGGTAAGATGACATGTCATCACCCCGATACAAAGGGGAAACCAATAGAAATCATCATCATCATCAGGGTTTACCCAGGATTTAAGGGTATCAGAGAAGAAGTTAACTTCAAGGCTGTTGAGGGGACGAAAAGAAGATTAGAATGCTGGTGGACGAAAAGCAGAGAGGGGAATATTGCCTAGGACAGTTACCACCTGTAACAGGGAAAAGAAAGTATTTCGGGCCTAATAAGCTTTAGTGCCTGCCCTAAGCAGCGCTAGTATTAAACCAAGAGTGTTAAACATGGTTGTATTAGTCCTTTTTGGTAAGATGACATGTCATCACCCCGCTTCAAAGGGGAAACCAATAGGAATCATCATCATCATCAGGGTAGCGGCGCACTGAATCGTAACATAACCAAGTACCGCTTATACTATAAAGTTCATCTCCCAATGACTTCTACCTGCAACGTCTTCCTGTATGTATATCAAAGATGCAGTCCCTATTGCAAGTGCTATTCGGCTACTTGAAGGTGCTTTTTATAGCGCCGAATGAGGTGATTGTCATTTGTTTATATGATACAGGAATAAAGAAGTCAAAGTCGAGAAAATCTGCCTTGATCGAAAGCGGAAATATATATATATATATATATATATATATATATATATATATATATATATATATAAATCGCGTTGTTCGAATTCTGTCTTTATTCGAAGTTTCTCCCTGCCCCAGCCATCGCGTATCCGGCGCCTCAGCCCACTCGGGGATGTCCTGGCGATACGGCTCCCCCCTCCTTGGCGACGTATCTATAACGTGTGACGCGCCTGAGGCGATGCGTGTCTTGCGGACGCGGAAAAAGACGGCGGCGTTGCCGCCGCGGCGAGCACGGGCCTCTGCTCGTTCGCGCATCGCTGATCCGTGCCGAGGCATGTGTTCGCAGCAGCGCTGCGCTGGTGACGCGTCCCCTTGCTTGCGGCATCGATGCGTCGTCCCGGGTTTGCCTATGCGCACTAGCTGGGAGCGAGCTCGCGCGCCCCGAGTTAATGAGCCCCCCTCCGCCTCCGTCCCGAAGCAATCTGAAAGTCAATCGGTGGTGCGCACGAGCCGTTCATGTGCACTTCCGCGCCGAGACCCCGTTTTAGCGGGGAACCTATTGCGGCAACCACAAGCGACGCCAATAACACGGACGCGTATCTGTGTGTGCTGTTTTTTTCCCCCGGCGTGCGTGATATCAATGCCTAGATGCGACGTTTCCAATCGGGGTTGTGCGTAGCGCGCTTCTTGTGTTTAGGCTTCGCGAAGTTAGGTTGGCGTTTTCGGTGCTAAGTACAGGGTGTTGCGACGATAACTGGAACACTTTAAAAATTTTTCCTGAGCGATCCGCCGCTCTGTTCGCGCTCAAACTTCACGCAAAGGTCGAATTTTGTGGT